>NC_132870.1:25592500-25928125 GCF_048164855.1 Canis lupus baileyi | reverse complement strand
GAAAAGTAAGCTCTGTATAAATTTGTTCCAGTGGTAACATCCTGACAATAGTGTCACGAGTTTTTTCTATTGACCCGAAGTCTCCCCTGTTTTCTGTCTTTTTACAAGTCTGATTTCTTTGTGGCTGGTCCGTTCTGTGACTTACCCCCAAATACTTGTAATCTTTTTTCTGCATAAGGGTTCACACTGGAGGAGCTTTTAAGTAAACTTTGGAGATGTCAGGGAAAGATTTCTGAAAGAAGTAGTATATAAGTTGAGTCTTGAAGGACCAGAAAAACTCATCCAGGTGGAGAAATGTGGGATTTGTTAAAGGTAGAGGGAACAGTATGTGAAAAGGATGGGGCACATGACCGAACAAATGGCATATTTAAGAAATGGCAGCTTTTTATGACTTAAGAGATATGTTAAGCATGGGGACATTGTCAAGAGTGAGATCATTGAGGAAGTTTTTGTCATGTTCAGGGATTTGTATTTTATCCTGAAAATACAGGAAACCATTGGAGGGTAGGACAATGCCATGAGGGCTGTTGCTTTTAAACCGGCATAAGGGAAACTATGGGGAATGAAGTGGGGGAGGGGCACGACCACATGTGCGAGGATAACATTGTCTTGTTAAAAGATGATAGTGACCTTGGAAATGGGAGGAAGTAGTGGAGAAACAGGGAGAAGCAGAGGAATTTGAAAGCATAAGCAAATAGAATTGACAGGTTTTAATAAAGGATTTTATAAAGAGCATAGTGAGAGAGAAGAGGAGTCATTGTTAATTCCTGGATTTTTACCTTGCGCAATGAAGTTCCTTAGCTGATAGTAAAGACAAGTCAGGAAGATTGGATTTGTGGGAAAAGATTCATTTCATTTTTGAACATAACAAATTTGACAGGCTTATGTGATATTTGAGATGTCTAAGAAGCTGTTGTAAATGTGGATCTAAACTCAGGAGTGAGATATGAAGTGGGGTTAGATATATCTATATGGAAATGGTCACCTCATGGATCACTGTTTTCCCAACTTCCTTCTAAGTTGAGTGAATGTTCCAAGTAGGTGAGATCTCTGCTCCAGGAATTCCTTCTCCTATACAAATACTCCCTGGACAGTCTCATCCTTGCTTATGGCTCCCACTACGACATGCAAATATATTAAAAACAAGACAAAACTCTGAAATTTACTTTCCTATTTTTTTTCTGACATTTCTATCCAACTATATTCTAAACATTTCCATCTGGTTGTCCATATTGGTGCCTTCACTCTTAAGAATTTCAAAATTGAACTCATTATCTTTTCCTGAATACCTACCCTGAATAACAAGTAAGAAATCTCCCCTTCTCATTATTCCCCTACCTCCAGCAGTGGTACCACCATTCATCATTCAAGCAATCATCCAGTGATGGAGCTCTTGCTCCCTGTGTTAGTTTCCTATTGCTGCCATACCATATTACCACAAACTTAGTAGCTTAAAAAAATAAAAAAAATTATCATCTTACAATTCTAGAGGTCAGGTTAGCCATTGTCTTATTTGGCTAAATCAAGCTGTCAGCAGGGCTGTTTTCCTTTCTGGAGGCTGGAGGAGAGAATCTGTTGCCCTGTCACCTGAGATTCTAGAGGCCACTCACATTCCTTGATGCATGGTGTTTTTTTTTTTTTTTTCTTTTTCTTTTTAAACTTTCCAGTTACACTTTTAAATTTTAATTTCAATATAGTTGTGTATAGTACAGTGTTATATTAGTTTCAAGTGTACAATATAATGATTCAACAACTGTATACATACTCATCATAAGTGTACTCTTGATCACCATCACCTATTTCACTCATCCTCTACCTACCTTCATTCTGGTAACCATCAGTTCTCTATAGTTAAGAGTCTGTTTTTTGGATTGTCTCTTTTTTATCTTTGGTTTCTTAAATTCTACATATGATTGCGATCATATGGTATTTGTCTTTCTCTGACTTATTTCACTTAGCATTATACTCTCTAGCTCTGTCATTGTCATTGCAAACAGCCAGATTTCACTTGTTTTTTTTTTATGGCTGAGTAATATTCCATTATGTATATATACGTACCATATCTTCTTTATCCATTCATCTGTTGATGGACATTTGGGCTACTTCCATAATTTGGCTACTGTAGATAATGCTGCGATAGTACTGGGGTGCATGCATCCCTTTGAATTAGTGTTTTTATATTATTTGGGTAAATACCCAGTAGTGGAATTACGGAATCATCTGTTACTACTGTATTTATTTATTTTTTTTACTGTTTTCACAGTGGCTATAAGAGTTTGCATTCATATCAGAAGTGTATAAGTATTCCTTTTTCTCCACCTTCTCACCAACATGTGTTGTTTCTTGTGTTTTTGATTTTAGCCATTCTGACAGGTGTAAGGCAATATCTCATCATTTGACCTGGCATATTATTTCCCTGATCATGAGTGGTGATGAGCATTTTTTTCAGGTGTCTGTTGGCCATCTGGATGTCTTCTTTGAAGAAATGTCTGTTCATGTCTTCTGTCCATTTTTAAATTGGATATTTGCTTTTTGGGTGGTGAGTTGTGTAAGTTCTTTATGTATTTTGGATGCTAACATTTATTGGATAAGCCATTTGCAAATATCTTCTTCCACTCCATAGGTTGCATTTTAGTTTTGTGGATTGTTTCCTTTGCTGTGCAAAAGCTTCTTATTTTTACATAGTCCCAATAGTTTACATTTGCTTTTATTTCCCTTGCCTCAGGAGACATACCTAGAAAAATGTTGCTGCAGCTGTTTCAGAGACATTTCTGCCTGTGCTCTCATCTAGGATTTTTATGGTTTCAGGTCTCACATTTAGTTTTTTTACATCTATTTTGAGTTTATTTTAGCATCTGGTGCAAGAGAGTGGTCCACTTTCATTCTTTTGCATGTAGGTGACCAATTTTCCTAACACCATTTGTTGAAGAGATTGTCTTTTTAAAATTGGATACTCTTTCTTATTTTGCTGAAGATTAATTGACCATATAATTTCTGGGTTTATTTCTGGGTTTTCTAGTCTCTTCTGTTTATCTAAGGGTCTGTTTTTGTGCTGGTACCTTACTGTTTTGATTACTGAAGCTTTGTGATATATCTTAAAATCTGGGATTGTGTTATCTCCAGTTTGTTCTCCCTTTTCAAGATTATTGTGGCTATCCAGTGTCTTTTGTGGCTCCAAACAAATTTTAGGGTTTTTTGTTTTGTTTTGTTTTAGTTCTGTGAAAAATGCTGTGGGTATTTTGATAGGGATTGCATTAAATCTATAGATTGCTTTGGGTAATATGGGCATTTTAACAATATTTGTTTTTCCAATCCTCGAGCATGGAATATCTTTCCTTTGTGTCATCTTTAATTTCTTTCATCAATGTTTTATAGTTTTCAAAGTTCAGGTCTTTCACCTCCTTGCTTAAATTTATTCCTAGGTATTTTATTCTTTTTGGAGTAATTAAAAATGGGACTGTGTTTATAATTGTTCTTTCTGCTACTTCATTATTGATGTATAGAAATCCAATGACTTTCTATATATTTATTCTGTATTCTGTGATCTTATTGAATTCACTTATCAATTCTTGTATCTTTTTTTTTTTTGGTGGAGTCTTTAGGGTTTTTTATATATAGCATCATGTCATCTGAAAATAGTAAAAGCTTTACTTCTTTCTTACCCTTACTTCTTTCTTACCCATTTGTATGCTTTTTATTTCTTTTTGTCTTCTTATTACTGTGGCAAGGACTTCCAGTATTATGTTGAATAAAAGTGGTGAGAGTGGACATCCTTGTCTTGTTCCTGATCCTAGGGGAAATGCTCACATTTCTTTTTCCACTATTGAGGGTGATGTTAGCTCTGGGTTTTCATATAAGGACTTTATTATGTTGAAATATGTTCTGTCTAAACCTACTTCTTTGAGGGTTTTTATCATGAATGGATGTACTTTGTCAAATACTTTTTCTGCTCCTATTGAAATAATCATAGGGTTTTTATTCTTTCTCTTATTGATATATCATGGGTTTTTTTTTTTTTTTGAAGATTTTATTTACTTATTCATGGGAGACACACAGAGAGGCAGAGACACAGGCAGAGGGAGAAGCAGGCTTCATGCAGGGAGCCTGATGTGGGACTCAATCCCAGAATCCCAGGATCACGTGCTGGGCAGAAGGCAGGTGCTCAACCATGAGCCACCCAGGCATTCCTGATATATCATGTTGATTGATTTACAAATATTGAACCAATCTGGTATCCCAGAAATCCCACTTGATCAAGGTGAATGATTTTTTTTTAATGTATGATTTGGTTTGCTAATATTTTGTTGAAGATTTTTGCATCTTGTTCATCAGAGATATTGGCCCTGGTTCTCTTTTTTTATAGCATCTGTACTTGGTTTTGGTGTGAGGGTAAAAATGCTGGTCTCATAGAATGAATGTGGAAGTTTTCCTTCCTCTTCTACTTTTTTTGGAATAGTTTGAGAAGAATAGGTATTAACTCTTTAAATGTTTGGGAAAACTTACCTGTGAAGTCCTCTGGTTCTGGACTTTTTTTTCTTGGGGGGGTTTTGATTACTGATTCAGTTTTATTGCTGGTAATTAGTCTGTTCAAATTTTCTATTTCTTTCTGATTCAGTTTTTGGAGGTTATATATTTCTAGGAATTTATCCATTTCTTCTAGGTGGTCCAATTTGTTGGCATATAAGTATTCATAATATTCTTTTGTAATCCTTTCAATTCTGTGGTGTTGGTTATTTCTTTCATTTCTGGTTTTGTTTGCATCCCTCCTCCTTTTTTTCCCATTTGTTTTGATAAGCTTAGCCAAAGGTTTATCAATTTTGTTGATCGTTTCAAAGAACCGGCTCCTAGTTTCATTGATCGGTTCTATTTTTTTAAAAAGATTTTATTTATTTATTTATTCATAAAAGACACACAGAGAGAGGCAGAGACATAGGCAGAAGGAGAAGCAGGCTCCTTGAAGGGCTTGATGTGGGACTTGATGCCGGGACTCCTGGACCATGCCCTGGACTGAAGGCAGATGCTCAACCACTGAGCCACCCTGGCCTCCCAGATCTGTTCTATTTTTGTTTGTTTGTTTCTATTTTGTTTATTTCTGCTCTAATCTTTATTATTTCCTTCTTTTTCTGTTTTGGGGCTTTGTTCTTCTTTCTCTAGCCCCTTTAAGTGTAGGGGGTTAGGTTCTATATTTGAGATTTTTCTTGCCTCTTAAGGTAAGCCTGAATTACTAGAAAATTCCCTATTAGAACCTCTTTTGCTACATCCCAAAGATTTTGGACCATGGTGTGTTCATTTCATTTGTTTCCATGTAATTTTTGATTTCTTAGTTGACTCATTATTTAGTAACAGGTTATTTAACCTCCATGTATTTATGCTCTTTCCATATTTTTTTCTTATGGTTTATTTCTAGTTTCATAGTATTGTCATAAAAATGCATGGTATGACTTTGATCTTTTTAAATTTTTTGAGACTTCTTTTGTGGCCTAATATGTGATTTATTCTGAAGAATGTTCCATGTACACTTGAAAAGAATGTGTATTTTGCTGTTTTGGGATGGAATGTTCTGAATGTATCTGTTAAATCCATCTGTTCCAGGGTGTCATTCAAAACCTCTGTTGCCTTGATTTTCTGTTTGAATGATCTGCCCATTGGTGTAAGTGGGGTGTTAGTCCCTACTATTATTGTATTACTATGATTTACTTTATGTCTGCTATGAGCAGCTTTATATATGCTGGGTGTATAAATATGTACAATTGATATATCATCTTGTAGGACTGTGCCCTTTAGGATTATGTAGTGTCCTCTTGTTTCTTGTTACAGTATTTGTTTTAAAGTTCATTTTGTCCAATATAAGTATTGCTACCTCGGCTTTCTTTTCACTTCTGTTTTCATGATAAAAGCTTTTTCATCCCTTCGCTCTCAATCTACATGTCTCAAATGAGTCTCTTGTAGGCAGCATTTAGATTAGTCTTGTTTTTTTTTTTTTATCCATTCTATGGTCCTCTGTCTTTTGATTGGAGCATTTTGTCCAGTTACATTTAAACTATTGGTAGGTATGTTCTTATTTCCATTTTGTTACTTGTTTAATGGTTGTTTTCGTAGTTCTTCTCTATTCTTTCTTTTGATCTCTTCTCTCATGGTTTGCTGGCTCGCTTTAGTGATATACTTGGATTACTTTCTCTTTATTTTTTGCATATATACTACTGACTTTTGATTTGTGGTAAGTTTGTACATAGCGTCTTATACATATAGCAGTCTATATTAAGTTGATGACCACTTGAGTTTGAACCCATTCTTTACTTCTCCCCTCCTCCCTCTGTGTTTTAGGCATACGCTGTCATACTCTATATCCTTTATTTTATGAATCTCTTGGCTGAGTTTTTATAGATACACTTGTTTTTACTGCCTTTGGGCTTCCTACTTTTCTTTCTCCTGTTTATGATCTTTCCTTTCCACTCAGAGTCTCCTTTGACATTTTTCCTAAGGCTGGTTTAGTGGTTATGAGTTCACTTAACTTTTGTTTATCTGAGAAACTCTTCATCTCTCCTTCTTTTCTAATGATCACCTTATTGGATAGAGTATTCTTGGCTGCAGATTTTTCCCTTTCAGCACTTTGAATATATCATGTCACTCCCTTATGACCTGCAAAGTTTCTACTGGGAAAAAAACAAACAAACAAACAAACAAACAAACAAACAAACAAAAAAACAGCCTTATAGAGTTTTCCTTATATGTAACTGTTTTCTCTTGATGCTTTTAAAATTCTTTATCACTACTTTTTGCCATTTTAATTACCATGAGTCTTGGTGAGGATCTCCTTGGGTTGATTTTGTTGGAGGGTCTCTATGCCTCTTGGATCTGGATTTCTATTTCCTTTCCCAGTTTTATGAAGTTTTCAGCTGTTATTTCTTCAAAAAATTTTTCTTCCCCCTTTTCTCTTCTGGGATCCATATCATGCAAATATTATTAAAATTGATGGTGTTGCTGAGTTCTTGAAGTCAATTTTCATTTATTATTATTTTTCTCTCTCCTCTTCAGCTTGATTGCTTTCCATTACTCTGCTTCTTCTAGTCTATTAGTTATTCCATTAAGTGTATTTTTTATTTTAGTTCTTGAGTTTTTCATCTTTTGTTTTATATCTCTTTGTTAAGGGTTCTTTCTTTTGGGACATATTCCTTTGTCTCATCAGTTTGTCTAACTCTGTGTCTCTTTGTTTTAGGAAAGTCAGTGGTGTCTCCTGCTCTTGAAAGTAGTGGCTTTCTGAAGATGTCTTACAGTGCTCTGCAATGTCATGTCCCATGTTCCTGGGAACCTGCTACCTCAGGGGCATCTCCTATGTGTGTTGTGTGCATCCTAATGTGATTGAGCTGCTTTTTCCGTCATCTGTGATGGATCTCTTTGCCTATTGTTTGGTCCCTATGTTTTTAGTGGGCCAGTCTGGGGCTGACTTGGTATTAAATTCAATCAGACCAGGTGTTTGCCAGAGATGCTGCAGCACCAAGCTATGGGGTGCCTTCCTTGTGTTGTTTCCTGAGAATCTTTTCTTGGTGGGCTGGGTTGGTAGTCAGAGGTTTACCCCCGGCCCACTACCAGGTCCATAGTGAAGCTGGTGTGTATGGTTATCTTCTCCCCTCCCTTGGGCAGGAATCACTTTGGAGTGATGCTGGCCCCTATCAGGGCTGTTTGCGCACTGTCAGCATGTGGTCTTGCTTTAGATGGGCTCTGTCCAAGAGTGTATTGAAGGGGACAGGTCTGCAGGAGAGAGTGAGGGCAGGGCACACAGCACATGGTGCCAGAAAGTTCTGTACTGGTGTGCTGCAGGAGGGGAGCTACAGCTGCTGGGTACTGATGCCAATCCACTTGGAGGGGGCAGGTCTACAGAACCACGCAGGACAGGTTGTGTGGGGTGTTAGCAAGGTTTGCATGGGTCTTCTATGGGAGAAGACCTGGAACCAAGGCCTGGTTAGAGGGAGCATGTGCACAAGAGAAGGAGGGAAGGGGTGCCCTGCTAGCATGTTATGTAGGTATGAGTGTTGACGCTGCACTCTGGTTCCCACAGGTGTCTGTGTATCTAGGTTGGGGGGGTGGGGGAGGGGAACATCACCTGCCAGTTCCTTTGTTCCTGAAAAATTCTCCCAGAGATTCCTTTTCCTCCAGCACATTCTCTGAGGTTAGTAAACATATCTCCTTCCCTTATACCTCAGGCATTTTTCAAACTGCTGCTTACATGCTGTACTCCATGGGGCTGTCTCTTTAGGGGGAGACTCTGTTTCCCCTCCCCTTCTCTCCTCTCCCAGGGCTGAGCCCCTTGATTTTTAAAGTTCCAGGTGTTAAATTCTGATGATTATAAGAACTTGTGAAATTCGGCTTCTCTGGTTTTCAAAGCCAAATGTTATGAGGATTCATCTTCCTCCTGTGGTGCCTTTTGTCAGGGTCTGTTTTTTTCCTCTCTCTGTGTTGTGGTGGCATCCCGTATCACCTGGGGATGCCTGAGCATGCCTCTGCCCTTTCTGTCCTCTTCAATGTGGCCTCTTCTCTACATTTAGCTGTGAAGAGTCTATTCTGCCCATGTCTGGGTAGTTTTCTGGGTTATTTACACTGAGGCGGGTGTTCTCTAGTTCTACCTATGGGATGAGCTGAGCCCAGGATCTTCCTACTCCACCATCTTCCCTGGAGGTCCAAATTTTCTCCATCTTGAAAATCAGCAACATGAAGCAAAGTCCTGCCCAGACTGTTATCTCTCTCTCTCTCTTTTTTCCTTATTTCCCCTTTTCACTTTGAAGGACCCTTGTGATTACATTAGAAGTGCCCAGGTCATCTAGGATAATCCTATTTTGCAGCTCAGTGGTTAGCCCCTTTAATTCCATGTTCAAACTTAATTTCTCTTTCTTTCTTTCTTTCTTTCTTTCTTTCTTTCTTTCTTTCTTTCTTTCTTTCTTTCTTCTTTCTTTCTTTCTTTCTTTCTTTCTTTCTTTCTTTCTTTCTTTCTGCAAATTACTTAAACTCCTTCAGTTTTGGTTTTATCTGAGAAATGGAAATAATAGCTCTATTTTATAAGTTTATTGGGAGGGTCAAATTAATATGTGTAACATGCTTAAAGCACTGTAGAGCACAGTGTTTGATAAATGCTAACTGTTATTGTTGTTATTCTAGATGCTGAATTTTCTGGAGGAGGGTACTATTTGCCATTCAGCTCTGTATCCCTGAACCAGATACAGGTATAGCACATAGCAAATGATCAATAAGTATTTTTTTAAGCGACAAATTTATATTAGCTATTCTGAGAGTGTCAGTACATAATTAATGGACAGAACACTAAGCTGAAATAAACCTTCTTGTAAAAAGATTTTGAGAATTTGGGCCATTTGTCTCTTTCCCTCTTCTTTATTCCTTCACTGTGTGAATTAAAATTT
Source organism: Canis lupus baileyi (assembly GCF_048164855.1). Classification (NCBI taxonomy): domain Eukaryota; kingdom Metazoa; phylum Chordata; class Mammalia; order Carnivora; family Canidae; genus Canis; species Canis lupus. The sequence goes on along the minus strand of NC_132870.1, from coordinate 25,918,715 downwards.
TGATTTTTCTTGTCAGAATGCACTTGGTATATAATTAGATGGTGTTAATTAACTTGGAATTAATAAAGAAAAATGAATTTGAGAATTATTCAATAAACAAATATTTATGGAGGAACTAGTATGTGTGGGGCCCTCTAGTTGCCGGAGTCACATCATTGCATTCTCCATAATTGGAAGCAGGCAGTTTTCTGTCTGTCTAAAGGACAGAAGTGGTCAGTGGCCTTGTACTGACTCTGCTTCCTCCCCACTACACGTCCAGGAACAGTCTTTCACCAGAGTGAATAAGGGACCAAGACAAGTTCACTGTCCTCTTCCAGATCCCGTGTTGTTTGCTCTGGAACAATTGTTCTTGACCTTCTGGGGAGTTTTATCGAAATTTCCCTGCTGTGCTTTCTCATTGTTCATCATTGTAGGTCTGGGTATCTCCTCTCTCCTCTGTTTCTTCTAGTTCTTAGCTCTGTTAGACTCCCTTCCCCAACAGAAAAGCCCTTGAACAGACATGATCCAGTGTGACTCTGGTAATTCTCCCAATTGTCAGGCTTTTTCATAAAGTTTCAGAGAAATTTTGGTTCTCGAAGCACTATTCCAGAATCTTGGCTGGCTAGTCCCCTTATTGCATTCATTTCCATATCGTTGGCATATAATCGACATTCATAAGTAAAAGCTGTTGATATGAATCCTGGTTCGTCTGTAAGTACTGACTCTTCAGATCCCTAGGACAGAATAGATCACCATATGCCCATTCCAGAATTGTTTAGTATTCTGTTGTGCAGTTGTAATCTACCCAAAGCTTTGGGTAAGAAATCTGATTGTGTTATTTTACGTCTTAGAAATAACTCATCCTTTTATAATCTTCTAATCAACACATTCTCTGTGAAATAATCCCTTTGGGTATTGATGCTTACCCTGAGAAATGTTCTTTAATGCAACTTTTATTGTTTGCGCAGCCCTCTCCTTGATTAGCTGTGGTCAGTCCCTGACATACCTTTCTGGGCATCTGTTTTCCTATATGCAACAGTGGGGTGGTATTAGTACCTAGCTCATAGGTTTCCTGCATGCTGAAATGAGTTAATAACGTGTGGTCCTGAGTGTGGTGCTGGCACTTGGCAAGTGCTCACTAAATGATACCTATTGTTATGTTTTTTTTAATCAGAAATATTATTACTTTTAGATCCCAAGGGATACAACTATTTTACTTGTAAGTATTACTAATGTATTCCTTTATCTATTTAGGATAATACAGATAATTAATTTTTATTTTAACATAGTTTTAGGCTTACAGATGAACTGCAAAGATACTATAGAGTTCCACATCCAGATTCCCCCATTGTTATCATTCACTAGTTTTCCTCTAATGCTTTTTTTTTCCCTGTTTTAAGATCCCATCCAAAATACTAAATTACACTTAATCATCATGTCGTCTTCGTCTCCTTGTGGCTGTAACAATTTCTCAGACTTTCCTCGTTTCTGATGACTTTGATAGTTTTGAGGAATAGTGGTTGAGTATTTTGCAGAATGCCCCTCATTTGGGATTTGTCTGATGTTTTTCTTATGATTGACTGGAGATAAGTGTTTCTGAGAGAAAGGACATGGAGGTGAAGCGCCTTTCTCACCGTAGAATATGAGGAGCACTTTCTATCAACCTGACACATCATTGTTGATGTTGATCATCCGGCTTAGATAGTGTTTGTCAGTTTCTGCTACTTAGTTATTTTTTTTCTTATTAACCTTTGCATACTCTTAAGTATCAAGTCACTAAGTGTGGCCATCACTCAAGGAATGGGGAGATCAGATCTGTGTCCTTGTGGGAGAGTATCTCCATAAAGTATTTGGCTGCTTCTGTGGGAGAGATTGGTCTTTTCTCCTAATTTATTATTCAATCATTTATTTATATCAGTGTTTACTCATGAATATTTACTTTATAGTATAGCTTCATACTACTATAATACTACATTGTTTAGATTATTCCTGAGAATTGTCCAGTTTGGATCACTGAGATCTCTTTTAGATGCCTAGATGCCTTTGTTTTTCTGTTGATTCCTGACTTTCTAGCACTGTCAGTTGCTTGCCTTGTATTTTCCCTGCTTTAGCCCTAGGATCAACTATCCACAGAGCCCTGCCTCCTCTACTGGAGAATATATTAGAAGCCATGATCTGGGCACTGGGTGATTTATTTGGCTAAAGGAAACAGGCTTTACTTTATTTTTATATATCTCTTTACAGTAGCCATGGGTCAATTTTGTGTATTTTATAAACTATCAGAACAATGTTTTATTCTTGATACTGTTTTGCCTAAACACAATTTAATAAATACTTGGTTTACACTGTCTGGAACAGTTCAATTCTATTTCCTTCTGTTTGAGTATCCTGTTAATTGTTATGTAATTTCATGAAATCTTTCCTTTCTCCTCTCTCCCTCAATCCCACTCTCCCAAGGAGTAGCAATTATAGTCAATTATTTCACAACCCATCTGTGGTGTCCCACCATGCAATTAAAATGCACAAATCTTTATAAAAGACACCTAAGTTTTGATGCCAGTTCTAGGAGTTTAATGTACAAAATGGAGCCATAATAAATGCAGTGGACCCTTGTCATAGATAGAGATATATCCTGGCACTTAAATCCCCCAATTTTGTTACCCCAGTGACAAGATCGACTTTGTAAATAATTAGCAGTAGAAAGCAGTAACACCTGTTGAGAGATCATGGTTGCCTAAGTGACTTCCTGAATGCTCAGATTCAAAACTCAGGAATACTGGGAGTTAGCACATACCCTAAACTTTTAGGGTATGTGCAAAATTATAAACTCTCACATATCAAATCTAAAAATGCCAAAGACTTAATTTAATAGAGAAATGCGACCCTGCATCTCACTTATAGTATATTCCTTGAATCTGATCAGAACACGTTGTTATGATGAAAAGATAGAAAATGCATCAGTCTACTATTGTCTTCACCTTGATTTTGTCCCCATTTCCCCCATAATTGGCTGAAAAGCTAGACAGAATGTGAGGTTGGCAGGGATGGAAATTAAACCAAAGAGAAGTTATTCTTGGAAAGATGTAAATATAAGTGGATAGGGATACAAATTGTGCAGTAAGAACAAATAAAATGTCAGTGAAGAAAGAGTGAATCAGGCATGGGGCTTCTGAAAAAAAGGAGACCTGAAGGGATAGGGGGTTATGGGTTGAGTGAAATGAAGAAATAAACGATGTTTGGAACTGGGGAGATAACATTTCAGGTGCAAGGAACAAAAAGTTCAAAGACCTAGAACCTTTGCTGATGTATTCTAGGAAAGACAAAAAATGCATTCTCATTACTGTGATTTCTAGGTGTTTCTCAGGGACCTGTAGTTATGGACCCTCTCCAAGAAATTTAGTCTAGTTCTGAAGTCTGTGAAGTCATGGAGATGTTGTCTTTGAACAACAATGTCATATTTTCTTGATTTTTGAACAAGTAAAGTCTTTTTTTCTCATTCTTTGAAAAAATTCCCAAATAAGTCTTTGGGAGTATTGAGAGTGAATTAACATAGCAAGGACTTGACTTCATTTCCTACTCCTGGAAATTCTTTAACTCTCCAGGAAAATCTGGGGGAATTTCCTCTAAAATATATAGATTTCTATATACATTTTTTTCATTAATTCTCAGCAGGGACTAAATCTTGCCATCAGCATGTCCAGGGAAGCTTTTGGTAAGCTTGCTTATTTGTAACAGGTGTTAGAATTTGACATTTGATTTGACTTGTCCATATTTTTGGAGACTGTAAATTAAGAAAGCATCTGATATATGCATAAACTTGTTACAGAGAAAGATACAGATATATGGGTAGAATTTTAAAAAAAGCTTTCAATAAAACTCTCCTTTTTTACTTTGGGTTTGAAAAGACTTGATAGTTTTCTAATGGTTCTCAGCCAGCTGATTTCTGTCCAGGAGGCTAAAAGGAATATAATAAGAAACCTGTTCTTGTAAAATGTTCAGTCTGTCTGAAACAAGTTTGAGCAGGAAGTGTTTGTGAGAAGCCTGTTCTCTCAGAGTCTCCCTCTCGGTTCTTCATTCCAGGAAGCTTCCTCCACACCCAAATGAATATTTGAGACTTCAGTGATTTTTTCCATTTCATATCTTGCTATTCAATGGAAATTGAGAAATTGGTCCAGTCTCTCCATATAGCCTAGTGCCACAGCAATTCTCTTCTCCTTCTGATGATACTTCAACAAGGTCTTGTTATTCTCTACGGCCAAACTTTGATCCTCACAACTAAGGGCTATTGCTTCATCAGGTTCTCTTTAGAGTTTGTTGGTTTGTTTCTCCTGGATACGTAGTTATCGCAGATCAGCTGCTTTGAAGTCAGATTTAGTTTAACACCGAGCACATTGTGAACTCTCAAAACTAAAGAAGCTTGAAATATTTTCGCCCTAACTAATGGGTGTATCAACCACAACACCTGTTCAACAATGTGGCGGTGGGGGTAGGGGGGAAACTTAGGGATACTTCAAGTATTTTATGTCATTTTCACCATGTAGGCCCTGCATGCTGGTACCACATTCTGAGCTTTGAGGGTGGAACCACATCTGTCTTGTTCTCTGCTGTGTCCCCAGGGCCAGAATAATGCCTGTCACACAGAATGTGTTCAGTGAAAATGTGTTAAACCTCTGAATGACTAGCACACAACAGCTGTCTCTCTGTGGTATCCATTATGGAGAACTCAAAACCCAAACTAGTTTCTATGAATTCTTTACCCAGAATTGACTGTCTCATGATGCCAGCATTTTTTTTTTTCAATTTTTATCCTAGGAATAATTCAAAGTAATTACTCTTCATCACTTTCAAATACAGGAGGTGGATACATTTACAAATACTTTTTCCAGGTAAGAAGAGTAGAAGAGAAGAAATTTGCATGGCTTGCTGGTGGTCAGGTGATTATTTTAGTAGTAATTCTGTGTTCACAAGAATTATACTGTCAATAATAAGGTGGGTAATAAGAATCTTTGGTCCTTATCATTCAAAATCATATATATTAGGGATCCACTATGTATTAAATACCATAATAGATGGGTATATATGCATGAATACAGAAGAATCCAAGGAAATTGGTGTCCAATTTTGAAGCATTTAAAAATAATAATGCTTTTTGAGTAGTGTTTGCCAGCTATTGAGCTAAATCTATACTTTAATTAATAATGTGATTCTAATAACAGGCATAGGGTAGAGTATTACTGGTTTCTGCATTTTATAAATAGGAAATTAAGGTTTAGGAAGATTAAATAATTTGTCCCTGGTCAAGCTAGTGGGAAACAATGGATGCAAAATGTAAACTTGATTTATTTGACATTATAGCCTGTACTTGTTCTTTGAATATTTAACTTTATTGTTTCTCCTTCAAGTTTATATTCTAGTTGAGGGTTAAGATATACACATGACATATCACTTGCTAAGTCATAAATAAATGACTATAAATAACTATATAACCCAGATTAGTAAAACCAAGAGGAGCGTGTTTCCAAATAAAGAGAGAATTCACACTGGAAGTATTTCTACAGAAGGTGAATTTTAATCTTTCCGGGCAACCATGAATATATTTATGTGAAGTTAAAAGATAGAATACAACTAATTATGTTAAAAGATAAGCCTTTGTATTTTTATAATCTTTTTTGAAATACAATTGACATATAACATTGGTTTCAGATGTGCAACAAAATAATTGGATATTTGTGTATATCGTGAAATGATCGTGATAAGTTTAGCTAACATCCATCAGCATATATAGTTACAATTTTTTCCTCTGATAGGAACTTATAAGATCTAGTCTTAATAATTTCCAACTATATTATACTATTATTAATCATAATCATCATGCTGTAGAGTACATTCCCATGACTTATTTTATAACAAAGTTTGTACCTTTTGATCTCCAAATCTTTACCTTTTTAATGTATAATTTTAGTTTCCTAGTTAGGTAATAATAATAACAAAAATATTATTATACCTGTATGTCAGGAGTTTAAGAAAACATAATTTGATTTCACTTATAGATTGATGGTCTTTAATGTTATGAGCCTTAAATATAAATAAAAATCTATAGGAATCTTCATATAAAGTCTTGGAAAAATGCAGCATTTGATAACCTCAGCATTTAATATATGCTAAAGTAATAGATAATGCAGTTTTGGATGTATTTCTTTTAAATTGTTTATGAAATTATGAAAGTCCACAATCTCTTTTTCACCCTACTTCACCCAATTCCCATCACATAGCCTGTTGTGCTAGAAAGAAAGAAAAAAGTATCCCCACATTATAGTTGTGGCTTTTATAATCAGGGACACAACTGTTCAGAACATTCGCCAACCAACTCCATTCTTTGGGAGTATAACTTCATTGATTTGGTTCAAATTAGACCTGTCAGTAGAGAGTCTTAGTGTTGTTTTCTATTATTGTCAAAGATGATACTTCTACTTCTCTATCTTATACTGCATTTTTAATGTTCAAAATTCATGTTTTATATTTCTTTTAGAGGAAGTGAATATGTTTGTAATAAGGAGAGAAAGTCTACAGTTCAGTGGGATTCTTTTTGTCTACTTTCCCCCTTTTCAGAAAAGTATGTTGTGATCATTTAAAGAGAGGACTGGAGAAAAAGCAACTTAGAGTATTTTGGGCAAAAACTAAAGTAAAACATCTTTTAAAGAAGAAAAAGATAATGGGATACAAATAGGAATGGGGAAGGCAACAGAAATGAGACTTTTTTATGTTGATGCAAAATGCTACTAAAGCTTCAGTGATATTCAGGGATTAATGGATTTGAGGGACTGTATAAACTACACGAGTCCTCAATTTCTGTACTTACATCTAGGTAGTTGGCATTTTTGTATATTTCACAGTATGTAGGGGAAAATAAATGTGATCTTTTTAAAGAGCACCTTCTAAATCCACAAATAATAATAAGAAAAAAGCTATTGTCTAGCTATTTCCTCTGTAAGAGATATAAAAAGAGCTTTGTGGTGGCACAGAGAGTCATCATTAGAGGTGACAAGAAAAGAATAGCTCTAAACCAGAAGGAGAAACCAGTGAACTAGAAGACCAAGTTTCCATCCAAGTAACAGACCAGATTTATACTAGGAGCATTGTTTCCATGCAAATATCCTTTCTTGGGGTCAACCATTCTCCTGGCAATTTGGATTAATTTATAGCACACTTTTTCATGCATTTTCGTGTTCTTAATAGCTGCTAAGAAAAAAGTGTCATACACTTAACCAGTGTGTGGTCCCACATTGGGACGGGCTGGAAATAAATTTAAGATTATAAATCACATATGGGCCCTGTGTTCTCAAATAACATATATTCTTGATCCTGCATATACACTGTGGTTTACAGGAGCAAAATTAAAGGCATAGAATATCTTTTTAATGTTAGAATAATTTTTACCTCAGATATATGGCATTTCCAATAAATTTAAATCTCAGAGCTATTTCACTCCTTCTATTTCTTTACATTTGAGCATGTATGGCAAGGTGGCCCCTTTCATTATATTAGTGGTTAACTATTTAAAAGTAAATATTGAAGTTGAGTAACAGAAGCAAACACAAAGTAAATATTGAATATTTGTGCCCCTGTAAATTAAAAAACAAAGTAAATCAAGCTTGTGGTCATATTTGTGTTAAGCGTTTGATTTTTTTCCCCTAAAAACAGAAAACAAAAAGTAAGATGACAAACTTCTTTGGCCAAAACCTTACAATATCTTTATATTTGGAAAGATTAAAAGCCAGAGAATGGGATCTAGCCATTCTCAACTGTCAAACACACACATTAAGAGTTCACAGATTTAGGACAGGTTTGCTGGAGAATCGGCAGGTTAGGGCATGAAATTAGGTAATCTGAATTCATTTATTCAAAAAGATATTCAGTACTCAATATTCAAATTTTCTAAATCCCAGAACATTTTTGTCAAGTGCTAGGGGATGGAATGATGAACAAAGCCAAACTTTGTCCTGCCCTCTTGAAGCTTACAGCCTAGAAGGAAAGACAACACTAGTTCAGCAATAGACATGTGAAATTGCAACTGTGAGAAGTGCCCTAAGGGGGTAGGTCCTAGGAGAATCCATAATGAGGGTATTTGTAATAGGGAATGTGAGGGAAATCTTCAAGGAAGATGCCTAACAGGTCTGCAAGTTGATTATACAGGAGAAGAATGGAAACAGTAAGAAGAGAATAGTGACTTGGAGGCCAACACCTTCACTGGGGGGTCCGGGATGGGGGTGGTAGCAGAGGCTTGGGAAGTAGTAGGGAGCACACTATACAGGTCCTTGTAGGCCATATGAAAAATTAATCTTTATCCAAAGAAAGGTGGGAAGCCATTGAGAAGTGTGAAATAGGTAAGTGACTGACATAGGCTTTTACCTTGAATTTTTTTTTCAAAGATTTTATTTATTCATGAGAGACACAAAGAGAGAGGCAGAGACATAGGTAGTGAAAGAAGCAGGCTCCCTGTGGGGAGCCTGATGTGGGACTCAATCCCAGAATCACGCCCTGAGTCCAAGGCAGATGCTCAACCACTGAGCCACCACAAGCATCCAGCATCTTCAAAATCCGTTTTTTAACTTACATTTTTTTAATTTAAATTCAATTTGCCAACATATAACACCCAGTGCTTATCCCATCAAGTGCCCTCCTCAGTGCCCATCACCTAGTTATCCCATCCCTCCATGCACCTCCCCTTCCACAACCCTTTGTTGGTTTCCCAGAGTTAGGAGTCTCTCATGGTTTGTCTCCCTCTAATCCCTCCCCCCCCTTTCCCTTAAAATCCCTTTCACTATTTCTTTTATTTACCTTGCATTTGGAAAGATTCTCCTGGATGCCTTGTGGAAAACTGGTTGCAGCTGGTGGGGGGTGTTTACATTAGAGCAGGGCAGTCTCAGCAGGCAATAATTGGGAAGGGAAGTGCAGGCAAGAGATAGAAATCACCTGTACCTGCTTAATGGGGAGCATGGAATGAGGGGATTCAAAAGAGCTATAGGGGGAAAAATTAACATGCCCTGATGGTCAAGAAGATATGGGCTGTGAGTGCGTGTGTTCCAAAGTAGTGCTTTATGGAATATGCTCAAATAAAGTATTTTATGGTTAATTTTTCTTTTGAAAGCACATCTTCATTCTTTCCCTTTTCCTTACTGGGTGTGATGGTCAGGATTTTCACGTAAACAGAATATAGGATGACGGAGTGAAAATGGAAGGGGAGGTTTTCCCTTTATTGAAATGATTTGGAGCATTAGTTTAGGATAATTATAGCACACATATTATAATTTCTTAAACTGAATTATGCCAAGCTTTCCAAAACTACTAATCAAAGACATCACTTAAATAATGACTAAGTTATAATAATATATTACAGTTAAAGTGACAAGAGAGAAGAATTAAAAGTGAAGAAAGCTGAATAATGCTTGACTGCCATTATCCAGGCAAAGCTTGAATGATTTAGGGGCAGCCTGAAGAATGAGATTGGTAAGGTGACCAGGTTCAGGAATGGAGGTTTAAACCCACTGGATTTCTTTGGTTTATTGATTTTTTTTTCCTGTCATGATCATACCTAATTCTTTCTGATGAATTTTGCAATTTTATAATTCCAATTTGGTGGTTAAAGTGTAACTTGTAATTAAAATTTTCACATGCTTTTCATACCAATTTTTACTCATCTAGCAGTTAGGTGATTACCCTATAAATATAACTTTGTCTAGTCATCTGTATTGTGGCTGCCACAAAATGTTTTATCTCAGAAAAGAAGTCTTTGGCTTTAAATTTCTGTAATATGGGGCATATTGTTTGTTGACAAATTGGTAATAGGTTGTATCTAGAGGAAACATCAGAGTATATGGAATATGAACTTTGAGATCTGTTTAGATAACATTCAGATATAAATCAAATTTCCTTTGGGAAATAATGAGCAATGGGAAATGGCAATGTGTTTTAAATGGAAGTGTTTTAAGGGATGAACCAACTTACCACAAAGCACTGAGGTAAGTTAAGATTTTATGGAAGGACAGGCAGGGCTTTTGTTGACTAAGATGGCCAGACCTTGTCACCACCCCTCCTAAATGTTTCAGCTTTGCAGTGGTGTGTTTTCTGAAGGATATCACTAAGGTTCCAGGACTAAACGAAGCCAGTGTACTATGCATTACTGCATTACCTCAACATGCTCATAGCAGGAGGAACATTTTAAAACGCATTACAAGAGCTCTCCCACTCAGTCTTTCATCTTCTAGATTTTTTTTTCATCTTTAATTATATGTCTATCATTGAAAATGAGCTACAGGAAATCACATGGCAACCTAGAGAGATTCTGAGAAATGTTTAGCTTTGACTTTAAGTCTGTACAGTTTTCCTTATGACATAAATAGGCATTTTAGTTGATGTTTTTCCATCCTAAATGATAAATTTGGCTTGGAATATCTTTGTACATTACTGTTAAAATATTTTGTTTCTTGAACAAATATGAGATGTAAATGCCATGGATGAGGACTTTTTAAAATGGCTGCTACTGTGACTCACAGCCACTTTAGCTTAGGCTTCCTATTTGTGTTCTCTTTCTGACAGCAATATTTCTTTCTGCCTTTCTGATAGCATTATTTCTGGGAAATCAAGCTAATTTCTATTTTTCTTTCCCTGTTGAAAGGATTACTCATACTCCTTCCCCACTCTGGTGTGTCCTTGTCTCTGATTAAGACAACCTATAATAATAATCCATGGGACTCCTTTGAAATAATATTTCTTTAACAACTGCTATCAGCTCGCCCCCCCGACACCCCTTATTTAACTCCATATATTTATGTCTGGTTCAGTTTCTAGTACCTTTTGGAACTGTTTTTCCTAATTCTTCCTTTAACTTGAAATTCTTCTTAACTGCAAGGAAAGGAAACATTTATTCAAGATTTTCAGTGTGCACAGTATTACAATGCAATTTGTGTTGTTTTTAAATTTGTAAAGTATCTCTATAAAATGAATCTCATTTTTTTTTATAAATATGGCACTTGTCTTTAGGGTTGAGGAAATCAAGGTTTGGAGAAATCAAGTAACTTGTTTATGCTTATATTTTCAGAAAATGAAAAGGTTAGGACATAAGCTATAATATTTTTTAGAACATATAGGTCACAAGTTTAAAATGTTTATTTAATAAATGCCCATTATATATAAAGCTATGTTCTTGGAGTAGGGGATTGGGCAGTGAATAAAAAGATAAAGTCCCTGATTTTGATTTAGTTTTTTCAATATAAATATAAAACCGGGTGACACCTCTTACATAACCAGTTTATTGTGAGTTACTTAATTTACCCTAATCATGGATCTTCTCCTTTATTTTTTCCTATTAAGATGACCACTGAAGTATTATAAATACATGCCTTTCACATTCTCTTTATGTGAAACTAGAATGGAGTTTGCAGGTTTTTTTTTTTTCTATTTGACTGATGGTGTACATTTTTAGAACAGTTGGTTGAGCTGAGGGATGCTGTGGCAACTATTAATTGGAGCCAGGCTAAATGATCTGTACACAGAATGGCCTTCCAGTCTTGGCTAAGCATTGAACCTCATGAGGCGGCCAGCTAATAGAGCATGCCAAGAGACCATTGCCTAGGTGTTGCTGGAGAGCTTATACTAACTTTGCTGACATTGATATAATTGTTCTGTTAACTTAATAAATCCTTTGTTTCTACCCTCAACAGAGAGCAAGAATTCTAATGTCTATTTTAATAATCCTATAAAATAGCAAACTATTTATTCTATGAATTAATTGTTCCATGTCCTGTAATCACTTAGCTGGAAAACAACTTGGCAAATCCCACATATCCTGGAAATGACTTTTTCTCTGAACATTTCTCCAAGAATTCTTAAGAAGCAAAATTTCTCCATGATATTTTACTATACCACAGGTCTGGTGATTCTTATTCGTATAGAAAATAGCTTAGGAGGCACTTGTCACCAAGATTAAAACTCTGGGACAATATTTGTAGTGGAGACAAAATAATTACTCAAAATTGTAGTGCCTTTACCAGATTTTAAGTTTCTTGGAATAGACTTTTTTTGGGGGATAGTGAGTCCATGGAGTCTAAGAAATATAGGAAGGATCCAGATTTGATGCTGGTTGCCTGTTGATCACAATTTGAATTAAGATAGAAATGTGCTAGAAACGTGACAAAACGTGAGGTTAAATTGTTAGAAACTTTGCCTCGGATTCATGGGGTATTCTGAAGCAATCTTTTCAATTAATTATTTTGATATTGCCATTGTGATCCAGAATCGTCCCTGAAATAAACACAACCCCTGAGCCTGGGCACATCAAAAAGGATGCCTGCCTTGTAGGTCAGTCCGGAGAAGGGAATAGATTGCAGTTCTACACAGTTCCAGCAGGGGTCAGTATGTTTTCATCATTACATAGTGAATGCTCAGTGAGCAAGCAGCAAAAAGTGTTGATGCTAATTGGAGCAGACACAAGGATCTTCTATAATCCTCTGACATCCTTTTCAAATAATAATTCTTAGGTGGGTGGTGGGCTGGTGGCTGCAATGCCAGTGCAGGCTTCTCCACAATGAAGCCTAACCATTGTCAATTATTTTTGATGTATGCTAGCTTAGCTTAAGTCTCCTTCTTACTGGCTTTTCCAACCCACAGAAGGGTATTGCTCTTCCTAATTATTGAGACACACTACCTAGGATGGTCAGGACAAGTGTGTTATTTTGGCTTAATGCATTCTTTAAGACCCATCCCCTTCTTTTTCAGCCTCACTTGCTCTTCCTCCTCAGCACACAGAGCTAGCATATACCTTCAGTCAAATACCTTAAGAGTATTTCACTTAGAACCCTAACTGCCATAGTCCTTTAACACATCAAATGCCAGCACTTGGAAGCAATTGGATATAAAATAATAAGTGTATCTGCTTACAGTTGCACGTATATAACCTCCCACAGGTTAATAATGGAGACTAAATGCTTCCCCACCCCACACACTTCCTAATAATTTGTTTAGGGGCTTTGCCAGCCGGTTGCATTTAGGGAACTGATCTCCTCCTTCATGTGCATGTTAAAGGTGGTTGTCTAAGTCTCTAACTGGAGTTCTCTGAGTCAAAGGAAAAAAAAAAAAAAAACCCACCGTGTGCCCTGCCCCACATTTGTAAGCTCATTTTTTACTCTCCTTGGCCCTGACTGCAGCCCTTTCTGTTGAGCCAGGGGAGTGAATGTCTCCGTGTAGAGACATTTTCAGAAATCGGATTCTGGAGAGCTGAGGAGTGATGTGGCAGGAATGCATTACCAAGATACTTGGAAGGTGGTTAACTGCTTGAGTGCTGCTTCCTGTGCTGGGAGGAGAAGGAAGGGGGATAGAGCTCTAGCTCCACAAAGCCTAACTGAAGGATTTTCAAGGAATGCCCTCACCAATCTCTATAGGGAGGGGGATGTCTTTCGGAAGGTGAAACGCAAGTTGTAAAGGTGAACTCCGAGTTAGCCAGGCAAAATCAGCAGGGACTGATCTGAGCTCACTGGGGCTGGGGTCATTTCCCATTTATTCTTTAGAGCTTGAGAGGTGCCTAACATACTTTATTACAGCCCAAAGCTTCAGTGTCAGCAAGGAATATATTTATCCATGCATGTAGGTACATTTTAAATATCCTTTCTAAAAATGTGATTTTGTTTTGCTTTCAAAGATTACCAGCACCCTTTAATGCATCAATAATAAAAAACAAATCAAGCCCTCTCTATTATTCTTGGAAAATCAGTCTTCAAAGCCCATATTGGTGTATTTAAAGCAAAGCAGGTGATAAAATTCTTTGATGGGATTGTTCCTTATCTCTTCACTTTAATTCTATATTTACTTAAAGAATAACATTTACCTTCCTCAAATTCAGAGGGAGGTATGAGGCATACATGTTGTAGATTGATGAAGAAGACAGCGGTGATTCCAGCTTGGGCCTGGAATCACCTGACAGGTGATACCCACCATCTCGATGAGTAGTTAGGAGAAGCTGGGAGGAATTTTGAGCTCATTCTTGGCTGTTGCAGCGACAGATTAATTTCTTTATTTTTTAAAAGGTCATGGTTAACATGAGAGAGAAAACGGTTTAGATGCATAATATCATCTCTTAAAAAATTTATATTTATTCGAGGAATGTTTGTTGAGTGCCTACTATATGTCAGGCACTGATAAAAGTATTGGGGCTATATTACTGATGAATAAGAGAGGCGAGGGCTGTATTCTCATGGAGCTTGCTTACTTCTTGTTAAGATATGCATGCTTTGAAAGTATATAGGTTCCAAAAAAAACCTCAGTGTATTTTTATTTCCTCACTTCACACATTTGCTTCTTCATATTTAAAATGTAGGCTGAAACACTCCTTGTATTCTTTGAAGGTGAAAAAAAATATGGAACTACAGGGTGAACTACAGAATTTCAGTGGCTGCAGAATTGCTTCAAAACCTAAATCGAGAAAAGAGTGGATATAAGTTGGTTTACAAATAATTAGCAGATTAGGATGCTTTTTAGTTAGTGCATCCATTCATAAAACTGAGCAAAATGTGTCTGAAGCAGCTGACACTAGAGTTCAAGGTTGGCCATCTCCCCTGCAGGAGGTCATGACAACTAAACACGGCCATTTCTTGTTCTCACAGCATGGCTTCAGGAAAACCAAATGGTCTCTGCCCTCAGAATCCTGATCTCATGAATTAGGATAAGTGAGAAGAGATGGTTTCCAAATTATGTGTTAAGACTTGTAAGGATTTTTACTCCTACCACAGAATTTATCATTAAGCACTGAAACAATCTTGAAATAGAATAAATAGGTATGTTTCATTTATTTACTTAGATATAGCTTTCTGCCCCAAATGACCCCATACATCTGGTGATTTAAAAACCACAATTTTGAAAATTTACTTGAAACTCACAATGTGAAGCTCTGCTGTATCTTTGCTTATTATTAGGATTGTACCTTTTTCCAGATATCTGGAGAGCAGGGCACCAGGCATTTGCTCCTCCAAGTTGAGCTTGTGAAATAGCTGCAGGAACTAGATTCCTATAGTTACTAGTTCCTCTAGTTACTACCTGCTCATCTTGAGAAGAAAACTCCAGGACCAAAGATAAGACCTATTCCCTTCCCCATTGCTTTCGTTCTGACATTCTTCTCTCCTTGCTCTCCCTCCACTAAAATATGTGATAGCTGATGTTTCTTGTGCATATTTACCTTGAATTAATGAGCAATCACAAACTACCAGGACTTTCTGCCTTGCACACTTTCTGAGTACAAGAAATACTCCAAAATTTCTAAAAGACATGTTGAAATTTTCTTTTGGAAAGTCTCAGAAAATCCAGCTACTCCTTGTTTTTGAGGGGTCTGAACATCTTTCTAGAAAAGAGGTTCACATTTTCGTAAAGCAGGCTTTGATTCCACACTTACTAACAATTCCTTGATGGGTATTATACCCTTCACAATAAATAGGAAACAGCCCAACAGAGAAAATGTTATTGCTTCTCTTGAGAACCCCCTCCATCCCTCCTCAAGATTGCCTCAACATTTGGGTATTTATTATATGTGAATATTTCTTGGTTACTGAAAAGGTAGTAAAAGTTATATTTAAAAATTAAAGTAGTTGGGTGTGGTAGAGTCTTTCAGAAGCTGCCCAGACTGGTTTTTTTCCCCCTCAGTATGCCAATATAAATGTTTAAGAAAATAATGATTTTTTTAATTTGTTGTTTTTGTTATCAACTTAAAGCAGATACAGTTTTTTCATGTAAGAAACATAATTTTTATCACAACCTAAATTTTTATCATTCTTTTTCTGTATGGTTGGGATAAAACATGTTATGTGAAGTCTGGGTGTTCTATTAAAACCCATTAATCTGAATTAGTGGGAAATAATTCAAAAGCTCAGGTTACATCTTGGGAATTTAACCTCCAAGTTGTAATTCCTCTCTCACATTTGCTATTACTTGACCTGGAAAACTTCATTTTGGTTCTTAATACTGAAGGACTTGTTTCCTATTTTCCCTCATCTGCTAGGAAACTCAATTGGGGAATGAATGTAGCAATTATGATATGTATCTTTAAGAATGTGTATTATGTTTTAACTTTAGTAATTCTGTTATTATACTTTGTATTTTTTCCCTTAACTCTATTTTTTCCTGTTGGATTATGTATGTTTATAGAAGCTGTAATAATTTTGGAAGGAAGTCATATTATAAATAAGTAAATAAAAATTATACCCTACTGATATTCACTGTTGTTACATTCCTAGCTAAGCATTTTACATTTAGTATCATAATTATATTCAAAACAACCCCATGAAGAAGCAGTGTATCAGGTAGTTGAATATCTAGTGAATAGTAACCTAAATAGAAGAATATTTAACAAGTGTAGAGAAAATGCTGTTGGCGTTGATTTGACATCACATGGGTTTCAGGACTAACGTCACTGAAATTCTCTTGCTCTTTCCATCATAGACTTAAAATAGCTACAGTAGCTCTGAATATTATGCCTGTACTTTACACATGATTAGGATGGAAGGGCTAAGACCTGTCATGTTTGTTGCTTTCATGAGGAAGCAAAGTTTCTCCAGCAATCCACAGTCAACTTCTGCTTACTTCTTCTAGATATAAGAAATGGATGCTGGCAAAAGAGAAGGGATTTGGCAGTGGATGTGGAAAGTATAAATTTAAAAATATTTAACAACTGTTACTGCACAGACACTGACAAATTAGAATGGTTGTAAATAATTAGCAGGACTTTACCAGAGAGTATTTATGGAATATCAGCCCTGAGTTCAGAGTATACAGAGGCAGGTATTTTATTATTCCCATATTATAAATGAAAAAACAAAAATTTTAAATTTTAATAGCTCAAAATCATAGGGTGAGTACATGTGCTGGTAGGGCCGAGATTTTTATCTAGGTTGATTATCTTGATGGTTTTTTATTTTTAGCTGATATATTACACTGTATATCCCAAAATAAATATTTAAAAATAGTACACATGTATGAATACTATTATTATTGTAGTACTAATAAAACAGGACTTTTAGAGTATACTCTGACTTGGCACCTATTGAATGGAACATACATAATCTGTTCTGAAACACAGTGAAGGAAATCCACTGTGGTAGCAAAGTCGCTTGCATTGGACAAACTCTCCTTACAGATAATAATTATAAACTCTTGAGAAAAATTCACAACAAACATTTGAAGGCTGGAACTGGAGAAGAAAGTGGATGCTGCATTGGGTGGTAAGTGTGAGTTTACATAGCTTTTGGTTTGAGAGATCTCTCTAGCTGTAAGGCTTGGAAAAACTAGAAACTAAGTAATAAGCTATAGTGTTAATGGGTTGAGCAGTCAGAAGATGAAGTCATAAGTGCCAAGGCAGGTTAAAAAAAAAAGAAAAAAGAAGGAAATCCCAGAAAAAAAGCCACATAAGGAAAAGCCCTAAATCTGCAAATAACGTCAATTCTTGCCTAACCTTGAACTGCACATGAGTAGATGGGGTGAGGGGGTTGTAGGGAGCCTGATGAGAAAGAATAAAGGCCAAAGTAATCAAACAGAGATGTCAGCTTGCCCACCACACTGGAGGCATGTTTTGAATTTGAATCCAGTCAAGTTAAATATTTGCAAGAACAGAAGTAAATACTCTTCAGAGAAAGGTAACAGAATCCAGAGACTTTACAATGTAATGTCTACTAGGTCCAGAACACTAAAAAAATTATTAGACATGTGAAGAAAGAGCAGAATGGTTCCTAGCAATGAAAGAAAGTAGTTCATTTTGAAATCAATCCCAAGATGACATAAATGGTAAAATTAGTAAAGATTTTAATGAAGCTATTAAAATGTGTTTAAAACCTTAAAAGAAATTGAAATAATGAACAGATGGGAAATCTCAGCCAAAAAGTGAAAATTATAAACAAGAACCAAATGGAAATTGTCAAACTGAAAGTTTCAGTAACTGAAATCAACTTCAGTGGAAATCTTATGAGCATATTGGGAATAGTAGAAGCATTCAGTGAACTTTAGATCAAAAGAAATTGTCCAATCTGAGGAACTCAGAAGAAAAACTATTAAAAATAATGAATGGAATCTCAATTATTTCTATGAAACCATAGGAAATATTCTAATATATGTGCAATTGGAGTCCTAGAAGTTGAGGAGAGAAAAGTAAGGAGAGGGAGAATGGAAACAAATAATATTTGAAGAAATGACTGAAAACTTAACAAATTTAGAGAAAAATATAATATTACAGATTCAAAATGTTCAGTGAGTCCTAAATTAAAAATCAAACTCCCATATGGACAAAGTGCTCAAATCTAAAGATCTAAAAAATATCTTGAAAGCAACCAGAGAAAAATGACACCTTTCATAAAGGGACTAAAGATATAAATGATGGCTGACTTCTCATCAGAAGCATTGAAACTTAAAGACAATGGAGAAACATGTTTAAAATACTAAGAAAGAAAAGAATCAATGCAAAATTCTGTATCCAGAAAAAATGCTTAACACATGAAAGTGAAATAAAAACATTTCAGATGGGATGCCTGGGTGGCTCTGTTGGTTAAGTATCTGCCTTTGGCTCAGGTCATGATCTCAGGGTCCTGTGATCAAGCTCTGCATTGGGCTCCCTGCTCAGCAGGGGGCTCTGTTTCTCCCTCTCCTCACTTGTGCTCTCTTTAGCTACCTCTGTCATTTTTTCTCAAATAAATTATTAAAAAAATTTTTTTTCAGATAAATGCAACTAGGGAATTCATCACTAATAGACTTGTCCTATGATAAATACTAAAGAAATTTCTTTCTCTCTCTCTCTCTCTCTTTGGTCGTCTCTGATTTATTCTCACCTATGACAGAAATCATGGTAGATGGAAACTCAGATCGATAAGAAGGAACAAAGAACACAGGAAATGGAAATAATGTGGTTAAGTATAAAATATAATTTCTGAATTCCCAAGAAAACATAAATGTGTATTTGCCCAATAATAGAGATGCAGAATACACAAAGCACAGCTGACAAAACAAAGGTGGGAAGAAAAATTTGCCATTATTATTAGACGTTTTAACTCCTCTATTAGTTTGCATTTTGGAGAAGACTTCAAGATGGAGTTAGTTATGCAAGAGATTTATTGGGAGAGAAAGCAAAATTAGGAGGGTGTCTAAGGAGATAAAAGTCTAATGCTCCTGGAAAGACAAAGGGAAGAGGATTGGGTGGAAGAGTATTAGAATGCATATCAAGAACATTTTGGCCAAGTGGGAAATCCTGAACAAAATTGTTTTTTTGGAGAAGTCCCCTGTTTTTCTAGAAAGATCCTCCCTTAATACTCTCTGGGTACTCAACAGGGGACTGGGGAAAATCTGTGGGAACCATGGCCTCGTGTGAATGTGATTGTGGCTCAGACATGGAGTCCTAGACCATCAGTCAATTAGATTTCCTGCAGCAGAAAATTCGAGTGATGCAATTTCATGGTTTTTCAAATTTTTAGTAAGTGCTAGAACAACTAGAAAAATAAATAAGGATAGAGAAAATAAGAATAGTGTCATTAAACAGCTTGACTATTTGATATATTTACGTATCACCACACAGAATACACATGCTTTTGAGGCATACATGGAATAGTCACAAAATTGAATATCTGCTAGACCATAACATATATCTTAATAAATTTTAAGACTGATATCTTACAGAATGAGTTTTCTAACAGAATGTGTTTCTGACTGAAAATATATTTGTAATATTGAAAATATTGAAAATATTACAAATCAACAATAAGATACCTAGAAAGCCCCAGTTATTTGGAAATTAACAGATGTCTAAAGAATGTATGAGTAAAAGAAGAAATCATAAAAGAAGTTTAACATTTGAATGGAATAAAAAACAAAAATAGGTCAAAATTTGTGGGATGCAACTAAAGCAGTGCTTAGAGGAAACATTTGTTCTAAATGTTTATATCTTGAAAGAAGAAATAATTATAATCTATCAGTGATTCCATCAAAGCAGCTAGCAATCAATAAAACTAAAAGGCAACTTAGGGAATGGGAGAAAATATTTGTGAATGACATCTGATAAAAGTTTAGTTATCCAAAATATATGAAGAACTTATAAAACTCAACACCCCCCCCAAAAAAATTAACAATTCAATTTTAAAAATGGGCAGAAGATCTAGACACTTCTCCAAAGAAGACATCCCGATGGCCAACAGACACATGGAAAGATGGTCAACATCACTCATCACCAGGGAAAATACAAATCAAAACTACAATGAGATATTGCCTCACACCTATCAGAATGGCTAAATTAATGCACAGGTGTTGATAAGGATGTGGAGAAATGGAACCCTCTTGCAATGTTGGTAGAAATGCAAACTGGTGTAGCCATTCTAGAAAATAGTATGGAGGGTCCTTAAAACGTTAAAAATAGAACTACCCTCCAACCCAGCAGTTGTATTACTAGGTATTTACCCAAAGGATACAAAAATACTAATTCAAATAGAATATATACACACACATATATATTCAATTATATATATAATAGAATAATACTATACATATATAGTATATATATATATACTATAGTATATATAATAGAATAATAGCCATTAAAAATGAAATCTTGTCATTTGTAGTAACATGAATCAAGCTAGAGAGTATAATGATAAGCAAAATAAGTCAATGAAAGACAAATACCATTTGATTTCACTCATATGTGCAATTTAAGAAAACAGATGAGCAAAGGAATAAAAAAGAGGGAGCAAACCAAGATACAGACTCTTAACTCTAGAGAATAATCGGCTAGTTACCAGAGGGGAGGTAGGTGGGGGGATGGGTGGAACAGATGATGAGGATGAAGGAGTGCACTTGTGATGAGCACTGTGTGATATATAAAGTGCTGAATCACTAAACTGTACACCTGAAACTAATATTACACTGTTCCACTAACTGAAATTTAAGTAAAAACTTAAAAAAATAGATCTGTCCTATGACCCAGCAATTGCATGGCTGGGGATTTACCCCAAAGATACAGATGCAATGAAACGCCGGGACACCTGCACCCTGATGTTGATAGCAGCAATGTCCACAATAGCCAAACTGTGGAAGGAGCCTCGGTGTCCATCGAAAGATGAATGGATAAAGAAGATGTGGTTTATGTATACAATGGAATATTACTCAGCCATTAGAAATGACAAATACCCACCATTTGCTTCAACGTGGATGGAACTGGAGGTTTTATGCTGAGTGAAATAAGTCAATCGGAGAAGGACAACATTATATGGTCTCATTCATTTGGGGAATATAAAAAATAGTGAAAGAGTATAAAGGGGAAAGGAGAAAAAACGAGTGGGAAATATCAGAAAGGGAGACAGAACATGAAGACTCTGGGAAATGAACTAGGGGTGGTGGAAGGGAGGAGGGCGGGGGGTGGTGGTGAATGGGTGGCAGGCACTGAGGGGGGCACTTGATAGGATGAGCACTGGGTGTTATTCTATATGTTGGCAAATTAAACACCAATAAAAAATAAATTTATATAAAAACTAAAAAAGCAAAGTAATTAAAAAGAAATTAGAAAAAATAATAGTGGAAATTACATAGGGAACAAAAATTACAATAGAGAAAAAGCTAGGAGTTGATTAACATCTATTAATAAAATAAATATTTTTCAAGGATAGTGTAAAAAGGGAGGAGGGAGACAAAAATTCCAGTATTAGGGAATGAAAGGATACAACTATACATCCTATATACATTAAAAAGATGAGATATTATGAATAACTTTATGGTAATAAACAGCTCAGATGAAATGAAAAATACTCTGAAAGAGTGCAACTTATGAACATTAATTGAAAAAGTAGAAAACATAAATAACTTCATGTCTATAAAGTAATTAAATTCATTACCAAAATTCTTCTTACAAAGAAAACTTTAGTCTTACGTGTTTAATTGGTATTAAATTTATCAAAGTATTTATTAAATATTTAAGGAAGGACTAATGCCAAACTTACACAAACTCAGAAAATAAGGAAAGAGGGAATACTTCTCAGTTTATTTTGTAAAGTCAAGATAATCTTCATTCCAAAACTGACAAAGATGTTATAAGAGAAAACCAATATTTATAAACCAATATCCCTCATGACTACAGATTGAAAATAGTCCTTAGGAAAGCAGGAGCAAATAGAATTCAACAATATATATAAATGAATGATACCCATACTTGCTATGTTAACAAAATAAAAGAAAAATTTATTATTTCTTATTATTCAGATAAAGTACCTAACGACATTTAATATTCATTTTTTTATGTTAAAAAAAGCTAAGTGTAGAAGGGAATGTCTTTGGTCTGATAAAGGACATCGATGTAAAACCTTCAGCTAACATCATACTTAATGGTAAAGTATTGAATGATTTTCTCCTAAGATTAGAAACAATAGAAGGATAGTCATTCTGTAGAATTCCTAGTTAGCTGAAAAAATGCAAGAAAAAGAGAAGTTATGAAGATTGGAAATAAAATCTCAAGTCCTAGATGGCATTATTGTCTATGTACAAAATATTAAGGAATTTGCAAAGCTACTACTCAAGTTCATTAAGTGAATTTAACAATTTTTCAGGGTACAATTTCAATAAGCTCAATTTTCTATGTACTTGAATTTAACTATTGAACATTGAAATGCCATTTTTGTTATCATTCCAATTATTAACTACTTAGGGATAAATAATATGTGCAAGATTTCTACACTGAAGATTAGAAAACATAAAGAGAAATTAAGACAGACCTAAATAAGCGGAGTTATATATCATGATGATATGTTGGAAGAATCAGAATACTTAAGATTTAAATTTTATTTCAGTTCAGCTGTTTAAAAAAACCCATAATAACCTTATCAGGCTTAAAAGAGAGAAAGAGAGAGAGAAATTTAGAAGTAGTTTCTGTCAGTTAAGTGTCTGCCTTCTGATCAGATCATGATCCTGGGGTCCTGGGATTGAGCCCCTCCTTGACTCCCTGCTCCCTCTCCCCACTGCTCATGTGCACACACTCACTCTCTCTTGCTCTATCTCTCACTCAAAATCTTTTAAAAAATAAAATTTATATGGCAAGGCAAAGGAACTAAAGCGATGAAAACAATTTTGAAAAGAAAGAGCAAAGTTGGAGGACTTAAATTACCTGACCTCAACGTGTACTGTAAGACTATAGTAATTAAGACAGTGTGCTGTTGGCATAAGAATCGGTAAATCATTCAAAAAGAATGGAGTCCATAAATAGATCCCCACTTTAATGGTTAGTTAGTTTCTTTACCAAGGTGCTGAAGGAATTTAACAATAAATGAAAAACTGGTTTAACAAATGCTTCTTGAACAACTGAATAAATGTATACAAAAAATATTGATCGCTTTCTCACATCATGCATAAATATTTAGATTGAACATGAAGCTAAGGAAAGCTCAAACTTCTAGAAGAAAGTACAGGAGAATATCTTAACCTGGAGGTAGTCAAAGATTTCTTCAAAATATGGAAAGCATTGATGAAAAAAGGAAAGTATTACAATTTAGACTTTATTAAGTTAAAACTGTTTATCAAAGGACACTATTAAGGAAATAAGTTACACAGTGAAGGAAAATATTTGCAATACATTTGACAAAGTACTTGTACAAAGAATAAATAACTCCTATAAAGTACAGAAATGAAAAGATGAACAACCCAATTTTAAAAATGGACACAAATCTTGAACACACACATGGCCAATAAACGCATATAAAGATGCTAAACATCATTATCAGGAAAAGGCAAATTAAAAGTACAATGGTATATCAATACACTTCCACTAGAATGGCTGACAGAAAAATGATCAATGACACCAAATATTGGATAAAATGTACAACTGGAATATTCATACATTGCTAGTGGGAATGTAAAATGGTATAACACTTTTGGGAAAAAGATTGTCATTTTATAAAACAGAGCCTTCACTTTATCATAGCAATCCCATTTAACAACTTAAATGAATTACAGATGATCTGTGGAATAAAAGAAGCCAAAAACAAAAGACTGAAAACTGAATGATTTTCTTTATGCACCATTCTGGAAGAGACAAAACTAACTTGTTAAAAAAATAGGTTGTGATCTTTTCTGGGGTAGATGCAAAATTACTTTAGGAGGGTTATAGGGAGATTTCTCCGGGGAATGGGAATGACAGGGGTGTGGATTATGTGGGTGCAAATATTTGTCAAAACACTAAGTCATACACCTAAATTTTGTGTATTTTACTGTATATAAATTTTACTTTAAGTGAAAAATACTGTCATAGATAATTTGTTTTTTTCACAGTGGTCTGGTAATAAATTCTGGAACTTTTATTCTAAGCTTTACAAAATGCATATATTGAGGGTAATGGGAACCAGGTTTATCACTACTTAAAAAGGAGTTAAAAACATGCATGGGGAAAAGTCTAGGAGAAACCCTGTAGAGTGTTTGTGTATACTGTATATATGTGTAAATATATATAAATATAGAAATAGAAATATAGATAAATGTACAGGTGAATATTTATATATAACACATACATTTCTGAGTTCTATCAGCTACCAAGTCCTAGAAGCAAAGACACACTTGAAGCAATGAACCAACTTAGCATTCAGATCTTGATGTCTAGATACTATTCTCTATTTAAAGGAACCAGTGCTTCTTGAAGAATGGTGAATTTCACAATGTCAGAGTAAATGCAAGATGAGCCTATTAGTGCCAAAAAGTAAGGAAATGCTAAGAAAATTACATGGACATGTAAGGAAGATGTAGGAACAGTTTCAGCTCTGACATGTAAAGATCTTGGTGGTCATCACTTTCATCTTTACAGTAAGAAAAAGGTAGACAAACTGAAAATCAGTTTTCTTGAAGCCATAGGAGAATTCAGGTCACAGGTCAATCTATTACCCTGAAAATTAGCAATGCTGGTACATCCAGAAAGTTCTAGCAATTGAAATTTATTTGGAACAGAAGCCACTAGAACCATAAATAGATAACCATAAGCAGGAACACTTAAGTGCCAATTTTGACAAAGTGATAGAGGCTGAGTATGCACGAATATGAGTGAGAAATTCCTGGGATAAGAATCAGTAAACCACTCAAAAAGACAGAATGGAGTCCATAAATAGATCCCCACTTTAATGGTTAGTTGGTTTCTTTAACCAACTCTTTTTCTGGGATTTTTTGAGATTCTCTTTAAAAAGTCTGCCGACTTCTCATAGAGAGCATCAGAGAAAGAGCCTCTAGGGCTCTGGCAGGGATAGGGGAAGAGTAAACATTGTGAAATATATCAGAGTCTTCTCCATAACAAAGTTCATGAGGCAGGACTTTGCCAGAGTACAATTCTAAAACCTTTTCCCCAGCTAGGGTGATAGAATTTCTCCTACTCATATGCCCTCCAGCCTTCTTGTCTCACCATAAAAAAGGAAAAAGAATATAATCAGCAGAGGTCAGGCAAAAAAAAAAAAAAAAAAAAGGAAAGAAAAAGAAAAAATATATGTGTCACTGAAACTGGGGAAAGAGTGCTGTTCAGGTAGAAAAAAAATATCACTGCAGAGATACTTGTACAGTTTACATCTCAAGACACAGGCCCACTAGGACACTGACCTTTAATTGGAGTATTATGGAATGTTTTCCATCTTCCATGTTTTACTACAATGCCAAAAAAGTCTCCAGCATAACAGATTATGGTTGACAGAACTGCAAGACACATTCTTTTGTTGAGCAGAAGAATAGGGAAGGCCAGAGTCAGTAAGGGAGACAAAAACCAAGGACACTGCAAGAATTGAAATGAAATTGTAGTTATAGCAAACATAGGCCAGTTCCTAAGCAGATTAACATATACTTTCAAACTAAAGGACATTTACCTCAGTACTTATTACCCAATATAATGCATTTGAATAAAAAACTACAAAGCATGCCAAAAGGCAAGGAAAAAATATATAATTTGAAATGACAAAGTGATCATCAAAACCAGAATCAGGTATGACACAGAGATTGAAATGATCAGACTGGAAATTTAACTACAGTTAATAAGTTAATTAATAAGTTAATAATAAGGCTTTAATGGATAAAGCAGACAATGTGCAAGGATAGGTGATGTAAGCAAAGATGAAAATTCAAAAAACTCCAAAGTGCTGGAAAATTTTTAATCACATTAAGTGAAGAATGCCTTTGATGGACATATTAGTAGACTTGACGTGGCTGAGGAAAGAATAGTGATCAAGAAGATAGGTCAACAGAAACTTCCAAAACTGAAATGCAATGAGAGGAGGAAAAAGGAACATCCAGAAACTGGGAACAATATTAAAAAGTTTGACATGTGTAATGTGAAATATCAAGGTGAGGAGAAAGAAGGGAGCAGAAGAAATAGTTGATGTAATAATCACTGAATGTGTTAAAAACATGTTACCAAACTATAGATCCAAGAAGCCCAAAGAACACCAACTGAGATAATTATCAAAACCAAAAAAAGTTCCAAACACACTTAGGCATGTCCTAATCAAACACAGAAACTCAAAGACAAAATATTGAAGGAAGCCTGAGGAGAAACATAACTTTGCATATAGAACAGTATAAAAATTATAGTGAACTTTTTGTCAGAAACCATGCAAGTACAAAAAGAATGAAATAAAAAAGTGTTGAAATTTAAAATGTTGAAAGAAAAACCTTACCAACCTAAAACAATATATCATCCTTTAAAGGTGAAAGCAAAATTATCCATCAAAGGTGAAAGGGATAAAAAGACTTTCTCACAAAACAAAAACAAGAAATAAAACCTGAGGGAATTCCTCTCCAGTAGACCTACTCAATAAGAAATGTTTGAAGTTCTTCAGGCAGAAGAAAGAGATATAGACAGCACCTGGGATCTACATAAGACTATTAGAGGAAGAATAAATGAAGGTAAATAAAAACCTTTGTGAAAAAAATTTCTTAATCGAAAAATTTACCATTTAAAATACTAACAATGTATTAGGTATTAGCATATAGATATTTATTAGCATATAGATAGTGGAAATGAAAACGATATTACTGAGATCCCTGGGTGGCACAGCGGTTTGGCACCTGCCTTTGGCCCAGGGCACGATCCTGGAGACCTGGGATCGAATCCCACGTCGGGCTCCCGGTGCATGGAGCCTGCTTCTCCCTCTGCCTGTGTCTCTGCCTCTCTCTCTCTCTCTCTCTCTCTCTGTGTGTGACTATCATAAATAAATAAATAAGAAAATTTTAAAAAATTTAGAAAACGATATTACAAAGGGGAGGAGAGAGGATTTGGGAATACTCTATTTTAAAGATAGTACATGTGAAATGCTATAGTATTATTTGTGGATTTAGATTAGCTTAAAATATACATTCTGGAGCAACCATTAAATGTTTTAAAACTAGGGGTACCTGGGTAGCTCGGGTGGTTATGTGCCCCTGGGTTAGTTTTGGCTCAGGTTATGATCTCATGGGTTATGAAACTGAGCCTTGCTTAGTACTCTGTATTCAGTGGAGAGTTAGCTTGGGACTCTCTCTCCCTCTGCCTCTCCCCCTCTCTCTCAAATCTTAAAAAAAAAAAAAACCCAAAACTGTATGATACATGCTAACAGAGTAGGTAAAATGTTTAATTACAGCTAGAGAAGACAGAAATGGAGAAGGAGATACCAAACTCAATGAAAAGAGAACAGTTACAAACATTAATCCAACTACATCTATAACCCAAATATGAATAATATAAATATGCCAATTAAAAGACTGTCAAAGTGAATAAAAAAAAAGAGACCTAACTATATGTTGTCTACAACGAATCCTCTTTAAATACGAAGAAACCCAAGGAGGTTAAAAGGGGATTGAGATATATCATGCTGACTCAAAAGAAAACTGGAATATAAAAGCTGGAGTAGCTATATTAATTTTAGATAAATCAGACTTCAGAACAAGGAGGATTATCAGGAATAAAGAAGGAGGGGATCCCTGGGTGGCGCAGAGGTTTAGCGCCTGCCTTTGGCCCAGGGCACGATCCTGGAGACCAGGGATGGAGTCCCACGTCGGGCTCCTGGTGCACGGAGCCTGCTTCTCCCTCTGACTGTGTCTCTGCCTCTCTCTCTCTCTGTGTGACTATCATAAAAAAAAAAAGGAACAAAGAAGGAGATGATAAAATAATTAAGGGGTCAGTTCTCTAAGAAGACATAACAATCCTGAATGTGTGGGCACCTAACAACAGTGTGTCAAAATACAGAAGCAAGAACTGAGAAGAGAAACAAAACATATTCACTAAAATAGCTGGAAAATTAGTATTTGATAGATCAATCAGGAGGAAAATCAGAAAGGATGTATATGATCTAAACAACACTAGCAATCAACAAGATCCATTTGACATTTATACCCTACCTAACAATAACAGAATACGTTTCTGAAGCCCACATGAAGCATTCATGAAGTTCACATTCTGAACCAGAACACATACCTTAACAAACTTAAAAGAATAGAAATCACATAAATTTTCAAATCACAATGGAATTAAACTAGAAATTAACAAAGATACCTGAAAAATCCCCAAATACTTGGAGATTAAGCCATGTACTCCAAATAACACATAGGTCCAAGAGGTATAAAGAGAACTTTTGAAAAATATTTTCAAACAAGTGTGAAAATAATCAAAATTCAATGCAGTTAAAGCAGTATTTAGAGGGAAAGTTACAGCATGAAATGCCTATATTATAATATAAGAAAGGTCTACAATCAATCACACCTGAACTTTCAACTTAGCAAACTAGAAAAAGAAGAGTAAACCGAAAACAAGAAGGAAGATGATTATAAAGATTAGAGAAATATTAAAAAGTTACAATATAAATTATTTAGAATGTTGAAGAATCCTAGGATCTTATACACACTATGGGGAAAAAAGTATCTAACTGCATTACAAATCTATGAACCAATTTCTCTGAGGAGATGGAAAAGAAAAATGCTCACTTATGTAAGTTGGGGAATAAGTAGAGATTGTAAACCTAAAAAGGGGATGTAATAAGCACTGTAGTGGAGTTGCTAAAGCTATTTCCCTTGGGGGTACAAGTTAAATTTAAACCACTATTTATGTATACTAAAATCAACTAAGTAAATGGATTGTGTAGGGTGGAAGCCAGGTTTCTCAGGGTTGCAGTGGGAGGTTACAAACCAGCAAGGGGAGATATCTACATTAATCCATGTAGCTGTGACAATTTCTCAGACTTTGTTTTTGACAATCCTGAAAATGCTGAAGACTACTAGTCAGATATTTTGTAGGTTGTCTGTCAATTGGGATTTGTCTGAGGTATACATATGTGTATATGCAAAACATCTATACACATATTTTGTTGCTTTGTTAGCTGAGCAGGCTTAGAAACAATGAAACCCTGTAGGAAGGAACACCTAACAGAAGTTCCGTTTCTAATATCATTTTCTAAAAAAAAGGAATCAAGGCTCCTTTGAGAAATAGTAGGTCTTAGAATTGGGGCATGGTATATAGAAGATGAGCCTGGAGAATATTGTAATGCCAGAAAGCAAGGAGATCCTCAAAAATCAATCTAAACAATGATGAAGGTGTGTTAAAAGAACGTAAGAGCTAACTAACTGAAAGGGTTCCCAATGGCCAAAGCTGAAACAGTTTAAAGAAATATAGCAGGGTTATAACTCAATTGTCTATAGGTACATAATGATATAAATAAATGATGAAATAGTGAAGTAAATAGACAAATCTGTACATAATGGTTTCAAATAATTTATGCACATACTTTATTCTCAAGGAAATAGAGTGTAATTCCACATTCCTTAAGTGTGTGCTAAGGATAGAAACTTTCTCCCAAAGAGTAAAGTATGGAAAAGGGAAAACAAATAATAACTTTATAGTGGAGAAACCTGACAAATACTATCTCAGCTAAGTAATCAAAATTACCACCATCAGTGATGTCCTATTGATAGCATGCATCTTTGATGTGATATGACAAGAATGTCCTTTTACTTCCATGGTCATCCTCCTAAAAACCCATAACCCCAGACTAATCATGAGAAAAACATCAGACAAATGTAATGTGGTATCCTGGATGGGATGCTGGAATAGAAAAAAAGGAACATTGGGTAAAAACTAACAATTTCTTAATATGTAATTAAGAAATTATTAAATTTTGATAAATGTATCAGTAATAGGGGAAAGTGAGTGTGGGTTATGGATGTTATTACTATCTTCATGACTTTTCTTTAGATCTATAACTATTTAAAATAATTATTAGGGGGACGCCTGAGTAGCTCAGTGGTTGAGTGTCTGCCTTCAGCAGGGTCTGACCCCATGTGCAGGGATTGTGTGTCGAATTGGGCTCCCTGTGAGTAGCCTGCTTCTTCCTCTGCCTATGTCTCTGCCTCTCTCTCCGTGTCGCTCATAAATAAATAAATAAAATCTTAGAAAAATAAAATAATTATTAGAAAAAAGACATAGGAATTAGTTTGGAAGGCTTCCAATTGGTCAAGTTTGGAACAACTTATTAAAATAAAAATGATATAATGGATTAAAACCTATAAAAATCCATGAGTCCTGATAAATAAATAAATAATTGGGAGACAAGAGGATCCTCTTCTTTATAATATCAACCAATAAATATAGAAGGGATTACAGAATTAGGATATTATCAAGGGATTCTTTCTTTTTAAAATATTTTATTTACTTATTTGACAGAGGACAAGCCAGAGAGCACACACTGTATGTGTGTGTGGCAGGGAGGTGGATAGCAGAAGGAAAAAGAGAAGCAGACTGTACTCCAAACAGAGTCTGGAATTGGACGTGGTCCCAAAACACTGGGATCATGACCCAAGCCGAAGGCAGATGCTTAACCAAGTGAGCTCTGGGTGCCCCTATAAATGGATCCTTAAACTAGTGTGTAAAAATTTGAAGAGGATCTGGAAATTTACATGGTCTCAAATTTGTCCCATAAACTACCAACTAACCGTATTGAGGAGATTATGAACTTTGTAGTTGAAAAACTTGGCAGAAACCACCTTAACCAAAGGACCAAAGTTAACATCGCCAATATTGGGACAAATAATATCATTTGCCTACTAACATGATGTACCGAGAAGCACCCAGAACCACATCTGTGACATTCTTGTCAAAATGTAAAACCAAGTTATCCATGAGGAAACATCAGACTTAATTTGAGAGAGGTTCTACAGGAAATATTTTTTAAAATATCAAGTTAAGAAACCACAAGGTAAGGCCAGAGAATGGTTACAGATTATTGGACATTAATGAGATGTGACATTTAATTGCAATGTGTGGAATCAGATTGGCTCCTGGTCTGGAAAAACATAGCTTTGAATATATTATAATGATGAAATTTGAATATGGGCTATGAATGGATGATAGTATTTTAAGTATTCTGATTTTGATAATTGTACTGTGGCTATATAAAAGAATGCCCTTGCTTTACAAAGTATATACTGTAGTATTTTGAAATGAAGAGATGCAATGTCTTCAATCTACTCCTGGATGGTTCCCAATTAATCCTATTTCTTTTTCCCATTCTTTCTATCCATCAATCTATCTAGATAATGATATAGTGGAAGATGCTATAATAGTAGTAAATCTGGATGAAGATATATGGCAGTTCCTTGTTTATTCTTGAAATTCTTCAACTTTGAAATTATATCAGAATTACAGTCCCCAAATAAAGGCTGTGAGGGATCTGACCTCTATGGAACTGCTATTCAAAATGTGGTCCATGACCAGCAGTATTTTCAACATCTGTGTGCTTCTTTGACCTGCTGAATCTCCTATCTCAATTGGATCTACTCCATCAGAACCTGCAGTATAAAAAGATGTTCAGGTGTTCGTAATACACACTAAAGACTAACATACTCCACTCTTTTTTTTCCTTTTTAGCTGCCCACTCTTTAAAACTTTGTATGAAGATGTTTAGCACCATCTGTAGATGCCGTAGAGAATCAGAGTGGATGGTCATTTATCCTTTTATGTGGTCAAGTAGGCTCCATGCGTGTGCTATGTCCATTCCCATTTCTTGACTTAATCCACGTTTCTCTACTCTGCATGGTACAATGATAAATTCAGAAACTTATTTAGTCACATCTGCTTAATGTATATCATGCCTTTATTCTAATCTCTTTCAAGGCTCAGTTCAACTCTTACCTTTATCCATGAACAATTCTCTAACTCCTTGAACATCTTTAAACCTATAATTATTGTCATTGTTAAGAAACAATTTGATACTTTTTATCAGATGCTGTTTTCTTGTTCTGTTCCTGAGTTCCAATAGATTGTATGTTTCCTACTGTTATAGGCCAGATTTTATAGATGTACCTGTCTTCCAGTTCTCTGTTACAACTCTCTCCACAGTATGATGCTTATTCTCTAGAGTATGAGGAAGAGGATTCATTAGAAATGACAAAGGACATACTAGAACTTCTGGTTATTTATCAAAAACTGAAAAAGATACATTGTATTAATATTTGATAACTAGATTGGCAGAGTATATATAATTTATGGTTTTTATAAAGCTTAGTAGAGATGTAAACTCAAAACATTTTGCTGATGTGGTCATGCAATCAAAAATGTTTGGAGACCATTACTTTATAGCACCATAGAAAATATTCAACATATATTTCTTTTTTTTATTCTTTTTATTCTTTTTATTTTTTTTTATTCTTTTTAATAATAAAGGGAAAACTGCAGGAAGAGATAAGAATCCTAACAGTAGAGATGTTGTGTTCAGAGACTAACCTATTCCTTACTGGCTTGGGAGATACGGTTATGGAGATCATTCTTAGGTGGCATTGTACCAGAATTATTGTAATAAATTAGGATTCAACGTTCTGTGGCTAATCAGTGGTTCCTCATTTGATACATTAGGCATCCTAGGACAACCTGATGTTGAGTCAAATAAACTCAGAGATTTTATGATTGTAAGAAAGAGTATAACTGTGTTTTACTGCAAAATCTAATCATTTTACATTCAGTGTTTAAAAATGCTAGGTTTTTAAAGTATATGCTAAATAGAAAATACTGTGAAAACTTATTTGATGAAGGCCTGTTTTGTATAGTTCTTTGATAAATACAAAGCAAAACTTTCATTTAAATAACATACATAAAGTCTAAAGCTCCTTTTTTTAAAAGAAATGGAAATCCTGTAAGTAACTTATCCTGGTTCTAATTGTGAGAATATAAGTAGTTGGAAAACTAATAACATGTGTGTTATTTAATAATGTGTGCTATTTAAATAATTTTCTACATAGTGAACAATAAAATAATTAGCAAGTCATAGATAAAAGATTATTATTTCTAATGTATGAACTGCTCCTAGAAATTTGAAAAAAAGAAAAAAACAATCACTCCACTGAAAAAATAGACAAGGAGTATGAAAAAACTAATCAGATAATGTATTTTTGAGTCATTTGTACTTAAGAGAAATATAAAAGTATACTGAAACATTATATATCACGCATAAAATTTGTAAAATTTCAAAGAGTAACACATTCTGTTGTTGAGACTGTAGCATGTGCATTGTGTTGAAGGTAAATTGGCACAACCTTTATGGAGGGCAATTTGGTAAAGATGTTAACATAACAAATTACTTACACATTTTGATCTAACAAGTTTACTTCTGAAAATTTATTCTAGACATACTTACTCATGTTAGATATCATGCATTTATTAGGCCTTTAAGTGTGGAGATTTGCACTGTATGGTTCTACATTTAAAAAAATTTATATTTAAAAATTTTTAATCTCATAACATTATGACTTTGTGTCCTCCATGCGTCATATCAAATAGCTCACATGTATTACTACAAACAATGGGTATCTTGATCATGTTATTTAAGTTAGTATGTATCACATTTCTCTACTGCAAAGTTTTTTTTGCTTTTATAGTTAATCATCTCTAATGGAAGATACTCTGAGACTAGACAAATCTCATTTCTCCTTAAAGATTTGCCACTAATTTTAGTATCTATTGGTGAATCTTGCCTGCAATAATTATTGTGGTGTTTGATTACAGTTGATTCTCCATTTCTCTCTTCTAATTCACTAGACAGAATTTTATTTTACTATTTTTATTTTTTTAAGATTTTGTTTATTCATGAGAGATACACAGAGAGAGGCAGAGACATAGGCAGAGGGAGAAGCAAGCTCCTCACAGGGAGCCTGATGTGGGACTTAATCCCAGGACCCTGAGATCGAAACCTGAGCCAAAGGCAGGCATTCAACCACAGAACCACCCAGATGCCCAGAATTTTATTTTTAAAGTTATTCCTTCCTCTATCTATTTATTCAATTATATATATCACTATATACTCATGAATATTTAACTTATTTTATAAAACCCAATACCATTATTATTTACTTTATTCTTCAACTTGATTCAGCTTCAATTATTAGGACTATTTGGTCATTAAGTCATAAGTCTTGTTGGCACTTCTATTCTTTCAAAAACCCTATTATTTGAGAATTTTCTTATTTTCCTTACACCACCAGATATTCCAAGCTAACCTTATATTTCCCCTGTCTCAGCCCTGGAATCAAGCACTTCCCTCAGAGTCCCTAGAGAAATCATTTTTGTGGCACTCATGCCAGAAATGCATAATCCCATACTAATTATGAAAAAATTAGATAGATCCTATTGAGGGAAATTCTATAAAATAATTGATTAGTATTGCTCAAATGTCAAGGTCATAAAAGACAGAAAGACTGAGGAACTTGTGCAGACTCAGAGACCAAGGAGTTATAACAAAATACAATGTGGGATCCTGGATAGAATTGTGGAACAGAAAAGAGGCATTAGTAGAAAATTTACTGAAATTAAGAATAAGACCTGTGGTTTAAATGATAATATTGTAATAATGTTTATTTCTTGTTTTAGATAATTTTGCTGTAGTATATATTAATGTTATGAAAAGTATAGTAAGAGATATAAGGGAATTTGTAATATTTTTGTAACTTTTCTGTAAGGCTAAAATTGGTTTTAAATTAAAAATTAAAAAATTTTTAAAAATACATTGAAGTAGTCTGAAAAGCTCTCCAAAATGTATTCTAAAATCTCAGAAAGAAAAATTCAATTGTCTATTATGTCAAATATGCATGTTTATAGGTATGTTTGGAATGACACAAAGAAAACAATCAATATTTGTAACCTCCGTAGGGATTCTGGGAGACAGAGTGAAGTAATTTCTATCTTTCATTGTTTTTCTTTTTTTATGTGCATGTATTACCTAGGCAAAAAAAGCAAAATTAAAAAAAAATTTATAGGGCTTTATATTGCCAAAGTAAGTATAATGATTTACAGGGTTTATATAAAAAGTGTGTGTATTATTATTTAAACATATAATTAAGTAAATAATGATATTTTAATTTTATTGATGAGGTTCATACATTTTAATGTCAGAAGATCATTTAAATTTATTTATATCTCTTTAATTTTTTAAATAGTTGTCTTCAGAGGGCTGTAGGTCTTGGAATCCACTCAAGTAGGCTATAATTTAAAAAATGCCTGATCACCAGTGCTGTAAAGGTCTTTCTGTCTCAATAATTGATTCTTTTCCACATCTGTACTCTTGCCTAGAATGCCTTTCTGACTTTTCCCTTAACTGGCTATCTCCTCCGCTTTAAAACTCAAATTAGATTTAATCTTCTCCAGAAAGCATCTCCTGACCCCTAATCCCCAAATTTGGGCTTGACACCAATCCTATATGCTTTCATTATGCTGTGTCATAACCTCCATTTTAATATAATTATTTATTTTTTAGTCTCCTTCTTAGATTACATGCAGCTTAAGGAAAGAGACTAAGTATGTTGTCACTGTACTATTTATACTTCAGAGAATGACAAACCTTTGTCTAAAATAAGATTTTTTTAAAGGGTACAATTAAAATAAGTTTAAACTATGAATAAAGAAATCTCATGCTTCCTGTCATGAACAGATCCACACAGGATTATATCATCTGTATGAAAACAGAGTGAGTTCACAAGGTCTAAATTCTAGGGGGAAAAAACAACCTACTAAATTTAAAAGAAATAATAGATAATAGCACTTGAAGGAATCTGAGAGATGAATCCTTAAGAGCCTGCTGTTTTCATTCTATGCTTTTTTTTAAAAATTGAGATATAATTGACATATAGCATTAGTTTTGAGGGTATGACAATGATTCAATATATGTATATATTGTTAAATAGTCACCACAGTAAGTCTATTTAACATCCATTATCATTCATACTTAAAAATCTTTTTTTTCTCATGGTGAAAACATTTAAGATCTATTCTCTTAGCAACTTCCAAACGTACAGTGCAATATTACCATATCCACTACATTGTACATTACATCCCCAGAACTTACTTATTTTATAATTGGAAGTTCGCGTTTTTGAGCCCCTTCACCATTTCACTCACCTCCAACCCCTCAACTCTGGCAACCATCAATCTATTCTCTATGAGTTTTATTTTTTATGTTTTTATATATAACTGAGATCATATAGTATTTTCTTTGTGTTATTTCACTTAGCTTCATACCCTTGAACCCCATCCATGTGGCTGCAAATGGCAAGACTTCCTTCTTTTCAATTGCTGTATAATATTTTAGTGTGTGTGTGTGTGTGACATTTTCTTTATTTATGTATTAATGAACACTCATGTTGTTTCCATGTCTTGATTATAATAATTGATGCTGCAGTGAATATGGAGGATACGTATCTTTGAATTAGTGTTTTCTTCAGACAAGTACCCAGAAGTGGAATTGCTGGATCATGTGGTAGTGTTCTTGATTTTTTTTTTTTTGTTCTTGATTTTTTGAGGAAACTCTGTACTGTCTTTTATAATAGGTGTACCAATTTACACTCCCACCAACAGTGCACAAGGGTTCTCTTTCCTCTACATTGTAACACTTGTTTTTTGTCTCTTGATAATAGCGACTCTAGTAAGTATGAGGTGATACTATGAGAGCCCACTTTTTATAAACTTGAGGAAAAAGTAGAGTAACTTGCTGTTTAAGTTGGGTTCTTTTGACTAAAAAATACAGATTTATATAGTAAAGGGGGACTTTATTCTAACAGTTCATTTAGGATGTTAAGAGTGGGGCCACAGTGTGCAAAATAGGAGACACTAGAGTGAATTATGAATCCTACAAAGGTGTTCCTCTGTCCAGGTCACCAGAGCTCTGAATGTGGGTTGGGTATCAGTGTGGTTCTCTGCCTTGGACTTGACATTTTCATAAAAGCACAGCCTTTTCAAGAATTCACCATGGCCCTAGACAAGAGAAATAAAACTTCACAGAAATCTCAGAAACATTATGTATCTAGACAGTTCCGAATCCACAGTAGCCCTGGGATCCTAGTAGAAGGAATCCTGCGTATCCTTCCTATAACTTTGCCATTAACAAAACTCAGTGGCTATCCCCATGACATTTTGTTTTTTGTGTCTGTTTTTGCTATTACCAATAAGCTCCTTCTACTTTGTGTACATTCAAAATAAGACAGAACAAAAACTATATATTGTAGCT
The DNA here is from genome assembly GCF_048164855.1 of Canis lupus baileyi. Classification (NCBI taxonomy): domain Eukaryota; kingdom Metazoa; phylum Chordata; class Mammalia; order Carnivora; family Canidae; genus Canis; species Canis lupus. Next base: position 25,881,213 of record NC_132870.1, on the reverse strand, counting down.
TCTAACCACCAAACTTTATGAATTATAACTCTAGTTTTTAGAATCCCTTGTGGCCCCTCTCATGGTTTTTCTTATCTACACAAATATATATATATATATATATATATATATATATATATGTTTCTCAGTATATATATATATATATATATGCTATGTTTCTCAGTACCTCATTTTATTTTTATTTTCTAGTTTAGTTTCTGGAGACAGTCTGTGTCTGCTCATTTAGTGCATGTGTATGTTTCTGTGTGTGGGGCTGGGTCATAGATTTATGTCTATTGTGTACAATAACCTTTGGATGGCTTAGGAGTCCACACTTAGGCTGTTATGACTGAAGGAGGGTTGGAAGATGGAACATGAATTCTTTTTCTCAAAATTTGGCATCCTAGAAAGTGAACGTCAATACTCTGAAAAAAAAAATCAGTCAGAAAATATAATGGACAAAATTAAGGTTGTAGTTCTTTAGACATTAGTAGTCTGCCAAACAAAATTAAAATATGGGTTGTAAATGAAGCCAAAATATATTATATTCAAAGAAGCAAATTTATATTTTGGATTTGTTTATTCATATACATGGTAACCTACAATTTCTGGGGCTCCAGAAGTGCTTTGGATGTGTTGTTTGACACCTTATACACAATGGACATTCCATCAATATTAAACAAGTGTGGTAACAGCTGGAGATATTTCACAAGATGCATTTTTTCCTCTTTTCCTGTTGGTGTTCTCAAGCTTTGCTTAGAATAATGTTTGAATGAATCTTCTACATTAATTTCTAGAACTCTAAAGTTAGTGCTATGGAAACCTCCTGATATTTAAAATTCTAAGCTTAGCTTCAGATATTTTGGATATCAGTTCATTAATCTTTTCTTTACAATAAACTGACTTTTTATTTTTAAAAGTTACTATTGTTTGAGAAATCACATGTAGAAGACAGAAGAAAACCAACATATTGGTGCAGTTTTTCTTTTAATAATCTTAAGACTTCTTTTCTATAATTACTTAAAATGTTGAATAATTTCTTTTCCAAGACCTGTGGCAGATTTCTTTTATGACAGACCTCACGGGTTCTTCAGGGATCTCTCTGTCCCAGTCTCATTTGTCATGAGAAGCAGAGTAGATACTGTTTAGGTTGGGTTCACATCTATAATAGAGTACACTTAAGATATTACAGAAAAAAACTCCATAAATGTAGAGTTTATACATGTGACTTAAAGGAATGTAATTCCTTACAGAAAGGTGATTAAAAGCCACAGGACCTTGCTGTTGAATGATGGGGGAAAAGAGACATCTCGCAGAGTGCATTGGAAGGAAGTGGTGGTTAAATAATAATGCTGTTGCTGCTCATATCTACCAAATTCAGTCCACTTGATCAAATGGTTGTAGCTTCAGGCATCACTTATATGTCCTTGATCTGCACTTTCTATTCCCAATCCAATTCATTTTCCTAAACTCTAGATCCATATACCCACAAGTTTACTGGATATTTCTATTTGGATATTCTAAGGGAAGCTGATTCTAAAATGTACTTATCATTTAGCTCTCCCATTTCCAAACCACCTTTACCTGGGTTCCTATTTTATTGAATGACACCAGCATCCACTTAGTCAAGGCAGAAACATATTAACCATCCTTTCTTTCATCTTCATATATTGGATACATTCCCAAGAACACCAATTCTTGGTTATTCTACCTACAAAATATTTCTATCTGTTTTTGTGTCTAGTCTCCTTATTCAAACCACCATTTTTTTTTCACTTAAAATACTTCGTTATATCTCTAATTTTACTCTTTAGCTCTTTTTCCCCTCTGGAGCTGAAGTGACTTAACTAAAATGTGAAAGTGGGCATTTATCTTTCCTGCTTGCTTCTTTAGCAGAATCTGTATCTTTGCTGATCTTCATACTACATTCTAAGTCTTCCTGAATTTCTTTTGGTTTACTGACTACATATTCTTCCTCATTGCTCTAGGCCCATAATCTTACTGCCTGTTTGCCTGAGAAACACTTTCTTTCCCTGGCTAATTCTTTTTTTTTTTCTTTCCCTGGCTAATTCTTACCAATTGCTTTGACTCTCTGCTTTGCAAGGTTAAATATCTCACTGATGATCTTCTAGAGCACTCTGTACCTCCTCTATCCTAAGATCATTCTGAAATTAAAATTGTTTATTCAAAAGATGTTGGCCTTGTAAGCTATAAACCTGATAAGGATAGAAACCTTGCCTAACCTCTTATACCTCATAACTCCAACATCTAAGAATTTACCTAGTAGGTATCAATGAATACTTGTTTAATGAGTGACTGAAAGTACTCTGATTTAACCTATTTAATAAGAGTATATTGATCTTATCCCATGCTTAATTATCAAATAAGAACAAGGCTTCCCATAATAGATATGCAGAAAAAAACATTTTTTTTTCACGTGAAGTGTGATCCATCTGCATAACAATTGTGGCCTATCTCCCCATCCTCACATGCTACATTCTGGAGGAAGTGGGTAGATTGTGTGACTTATAAATTTTGGAAGAATGAATTGAATATGTTTGCTTAGTTATTTCTTTTTATCTTTTTCTTTGAGTCCAAACCTGTTTCTGTTTCACAGAAAGTGTGCTTCTCTAAGTGTTACAGTTTACAGATGTAGTCTCCCATGTGAGAAGATCTGTAGTGTCCTAATCCTTCCCATACCTGGGTTGGTATCTGTTAAAATCTGGGTACACAATTAGGAAACCTGCTTGCTGTAGCTATAGCACCATTCTCTTTTATCAGATTATTTAGCATCAAAAGAGATATTTTAAATAAGTCTTTAACTTAGTCTGCTCCAGCTGCTACAACATAGTACCATAGACTGGATAATTTAAACAACAAGCATTTATTTCTCATGGTTCTTTGCGCTGAGAAGTCCAAGATGAAGGTACCAGCAGAGTTGATGGTGGCCGGTGAGAGCCTCTTCCTCATTTTCAGATGGCCACCTGTTTGCTGTATCTTCACATGGCAGAGGGTGGGGTGCAGAAAGGAAGAGGACTCTGGTCTCTTCCTCTTCTTGAAGGGTACTCACACCATCATAGAGGTCCCACTCTTGTGACCTCTTCTAGTTCTAACTATCTCCCAAAGGCCTCACCTCCAAATACCATCTCACTGGGGATTAAGGCTTCAATATATGAATTTTGGAGGAACATAAGCATCTAGTTCAGAGTATCTTCCATTAGCTTTTCTATCTTGTTTTTTAACTAGCTCATAAAAAAGGAAATGGAGTACTACTTACTGAGCCTCATTGAATCTCAGCATTGTCAGTGTACCATTTCTGCATTCTAGGCTATTTTCTCCATTCATTCACATAGTCAGCAAATACTTATTAAGTATCTACTATATGCCAGGCCATCCCTAGGAAAGTTGATTCCTCCACCTGGGCTTTAAAAACAGAATAGTCATCAGAGAGTTCATGGCTTTGTTCCCACTAGATTGTAAATTAAACATCACATTGAAGTTGTATTGGATAGTGTTTGGAGTTCCTATTATTCTAAGTGGATTTCAAAGTGTGTATAGTTTGCTTTGAAAATTATTTTGTATGTATAACTCATTTTGGGAGACTAGTTTATATGTTCATCCCTTTTCTACCACTTTTTAATTCTTCTAGGTAAGAATAAACTGTTTTTTAAGCTTCTGAATGTTTCCAACATTGTGCCCCTGCCTTCAATTAATTTAATTTGTACTTAAAGGATATCTATAACTACATTTCAGCAAAAACAGTTTCCATAGTAACATCATAGATTTTCTAAATTCAGGCTATGATGTAATCAACTAAAATGACTATCATACCAAAATTCTCATTTATTTCATCTGCAACATTCCTTATTTATATCTATTGTGATACACACATATTTTCCACATCTGAATTTAACTTGGAGGTGTAGGACATTTTCCAATTGCTTCTATTTTAGAAATTCTTGTTTGATTTTACAGTATTATGGAATTCGCATTTCTGCCAGAGTTAAGATATCGACAGAATAGGCTGGATTATGTAGAATATATCTATATGATGTTGACCTACTTTTTATGAAATTATGGAAATTTTCTCTCCATGCTGACAGCTTGTGGAATATCATTGTAGTCAAAATATTACGGGAGAGTGAATCCCGCACACTAAATTGATTGTTACTGTTAGATCTATTAACATATTACATTATGAAGGAGTTGAAGATCTTGCCTTTAATTTCCTAAAGTACTCAATTTAATAAGATTGTTTTTTGCATTTCTATAAATTTTTTACTTAATTGCTTTCCCATAAAGGAGTTGTGAATAGTTGTGAATGCCTATTCTGTCTATTTGTATACAATTGGTATTACTCTCCAAAGGGCTGTAATGGTATAAAACTTTAGGATCTTTGCTTTTGGGTTTATATAAGGTATTTATTTGACTAAATCTAGACTTTAAGCCTGTAAGCTCTGGACAGAGAATTTAGTAAATAGCTTTTCTTTACTCACATAGAATTTTTCTTTTTTGCTCATGTTTCTCTTTGTTCCTTATTTATGGCCATTGTCAGAAATAAAAATGTGCAGGATAGAAAAATAAGAGCATCTATTTGTGGACATTGGTTATATTTTAGGGGATAAAAGAAAAAGGGACAAAGGAAAAAAAGTCATTATGTATGTTAATACTGCCCAGGATCCCCCATGTATTTCGTGGAGGGCCCAGAAGAGTTCAGTATAGTCTTCAGAGGGAACCCTTCATAGTAACTTACCAAGATAGATCCAGTTGCTTTTTCTTCTTTATATTCAAAGAAGTTTGTTCCTTTTATAGTACATATATACTATTATATATGTAACTATCTCCTCTACTAATCTCTAGGTTCTATAAAGATAGTAAGTTCCAAGAAAGCATTTGTCACGTTGGCAACAGTTTCAGAGACATCAAATAAAGATGAAAATATGCTGGGTTTGGGAAATTTGGAGATTGTTGGTGATATTTGCTGGAATAAATTCAGGAGGTGTTTGGGCGTATTCACCAGCATTCACTCAGGTAATATATGCCATTCCATGTATTCTGTGCAGAAAGGTTTGCATATAGAACTAAAGGTTTATAGGTTGGACTGAAGGACAGAAGTTCAGGGAGGTGGCCACAGAGGATAAGGGGAGCTGTTGTTCAAATGAGGAATTGAAACAAAATATTTTAGTGGGGAGCACTAAAGTCTTTCTCAAAAGTTTGCCAGAAGCTCCAACAGACACATGAAAAGATGCTCAACATCACTCATCAACAGGGAAATACAAATCAAAACTACAATAATACACCACCTCACACCTGTCAGAATAGCTAAAAACAACAACGCAAGAAACAACAGGTGTTGGCAAGGATGTGGAGAAAGGGAAACCCTCTTACACTGTTAGTTGGAATGCAAACTGGTGTAGCCACTCTGGAAAACAATATAGAAGTTCCTTAAAAAATTAAAAATAGAATCACTCTATGATCCAGCAATTGCACTATTAGGTATTTACCCAAAGGATGCAAAAATACTAAATGAAAGGGATACATGGACCCCAATATTAATAGCAACATTATCTAAAATAGACAAGCTATGGAAGTAGCCCAAGTGTCTATCCACAGATGAATGGATAAAGTAGATGTGGTACATATATAATAGAATATTACTCAGCCATAAAAAAGAATGAAATCTTGTCATTTGCAATGATGTGGATGGAGCTAGAGAGTATAATGCTAATGGAAATAAGTCAAAGAAAGATAAATACTAAATGATTTCACTCGTGTGAAATTTAAGAAACAAAACATATGAGCAAAGAAAAAAAAGATGAACTAAGAAACAAACTCCTAACAATAGGGTACAAACTGATGGTTACCAGAGGGAAGGTGGGTGGGAGGATGGTTAAAATTGGTGGTGGGGGTTAAGAATTTGTGATGAGTACCAGGTGACGTACGAAAGCATTGGATCACTGTGTTGTACACCTGAACCTAATATAACATGGTATGGCAATTAAACACAATTAAAAACTTTTAAAAATCTTTCCAGAAGTTATAACATGTCTCAACAATCTGTAGAAAGTCCCCAGAAACTCTCTTAATTTGGGGTAAAACAAATGAGTCCTAACAGCTGCCACCAAGCCATGGTCTCTCCTCTTTCTACAATGACCATATGTCATCTGCTTTCAGAGTATAGCAGCTTCTACTTCACTTCAGCCTAATTCTTGCCCTGGTTTCTTGTATTGATAACCTCTAGCCTAGAACCATGCAGAGGGAGGAGTTCTTGGGAGTGAATTTCCTGGGCCTAGAGAGGAGGGCTAGTGTTGCTGAGCTGATAACAAACAGCCTAGAGCAGGAGTACAAACTCCAAACAGAAACTGGTTACTGGGGATTAAGAAAAAAAAAGTGGGCCACACAGCAGAAACTTTTTTTAATAGAATTTTTCTGATTTAGAACTAAGGAGATGGTGGCAATGTGCCTGAGAAGTCTAGGCTGAGTAGGAAGGAAAATGAGGCCGGGAGGGGACTCATAAAAAGGAGCAAAAATGAAAGGAATGGGGGGAGAAAAATGTTGAAAATTTGCAGAATAGATTTAGTGTGAATAAAAGAATGCACTTGATGGGATGAGCACTGGGTGTTGTATGTTGGCAAATTGAATTTAAATAAAATATTTTAAAAATAAAGGAATAAAAAAACTAGAAAAAAAAACAAGAATTGTGGCAAAGAGTGGATTGTTGGGATTATTTTTAGTGGTATAGTACTTTCAGATGACAGAGAAAAAAGTTTGTTAAAGCCAAGGGATAGGTGAAGGGAACCAGAACTGAAAATATGAAAAAACTAAAGAATATGGGTAGTGAGCAGGGCTACTATATACAGTTGTATGGCACACTACACTACATCATCATGCATATGGATGGTGCACACAGTGGGTGTGCATTGCATACCAGTGTGGTCATCCATGGTGGTCCTGGACTGGGTGTTGGTTCTGTGAACCTTGTTCACTTACAACCTTGTGGCAGGGACTGCCTTTTGGTTCTTATAGTTATCTAAGCAGGAAAGTCAGGTCCCTTTGTGATTGGAGGCTCTCTGGATGGAGCAGAAAAAGAAATGAAATCTACTGGAAACAGGTTTCAGAGGGTATAGGAATGATCCCTTAAGGTGTGAGGAACATTTTGATTCACAGAGAGGGATAGATGCTTCACAAATGAGGAGAGCAGGAGAAACAAAGACCTAGAAGCCAGAGAGTGCTCTGTTTGTACAGAAAATACATTTTGTCCTTTTCAGAGCTGTTCCGAAGACAGATCTTACCATGATACACCTCATGGTATTTATGATAAGAATTATGAATCATGGCCTTCTGATGAAAATAGAAATCCTGAGCGTGGAAGTTTACCGACACTTGGAGAATATATTCAAGTGAAAAGAAGCAATGTTAGACCTATAATAGTGGGTCAGGGCAGGAAGTTATCTACTTTTAACGGATGGGTACAAATCAGAGCCAGAAATTCTCTGCTGCTTTTATAAGAAGTAAAGCTAGTTGGATTAAAAAAAAAAAAAAAGAAATGGATTAGTTTTTCTTTGTTACTAGAGATCATTATTGGTCCTATCTAAGCATTTTAGCTTTGCAACTATGAAAATGGAAGACAACAAAATGGATAGATTGTGCCAAGTGCTTTCTTAATTTGTTCCATGAAATTATTCTGATATATTCATAGTGTTTACTTCAGAGAAACAATTGTTTCTGTAAATATTTGTTTTGAATTTATATTATGCAGTATTATTCATTAAAATTATAGTGTATAATAAAATCAGCATCATTATATTGCTTTATATGGAGGCTTTGCTCCAAAGACCCCTGAAAGATTTATGAAAATATTGCAATAAACCCTGTAACATCCTTGTGTAAGAGGTACATTTCATTTAAAAATTCTCTCAGAAAAAAAATTCTGTTGGTAGTAACTCTCAGAAACAATGAACTATTCACCCACATAAAAGCAATATAAGTAGAAGGAAGAAGGTGAGTGGCAGCCAACATATACAACCTCTTAAATTTCTGCTGTTGTATCAGCTATGATTGGCTGCTATAGTAAGTAAACCCTGTTAATTAAGTGAATACAGCAGAATATTTTTTTAGCATCTCTTTTTTTTTAATATTATTTATTTATTCATGGGAGACATACACAGAGGCAGAGACATAGGCAGAGGGACATAGGCATGAGAGACTTGATCCCAAGACCCCAGGATCACAACTTGAGCTGAGACAAAGGCAGATGCTCAACCACTGAGCCACCCAGGTGCCCCTGTTTTAGCTTCTCTAAAGTCCAGCTGATGGTGAGGGGTGAGGAATGATATAGGAGTGAAGAGGGCAATCATAAAGGCACAGAAATTATAGGAACCTGTGCCATTTTCAATGTATGTCTTCCAACATTGACTTATACGTTCATTGTCATATACACTATGGATGGTAGAATCGAAAGAGAATCATATAGGAGATTTTTATTTGCTATCCTCTTTCTGTAGGCCAGAGCATAATCACACCTTACTGCAGGAGACCAGGAAATGTCCCTGTGTATAGCAGGAAGAAAGAAATGGGTTTGATTAACAATCTGTGAGTTTCTGCCATAATCACTGAACAGCAGTTCACAAAACATGTATGTTTTCTGATGCAAGACTATGAAATATGGCCTGAGGTTTTTTTTAGCAACTATTTGGCATCTTGACGTAGGCAACAGTACAGCAAAATTTTCCAGGAAATAGATTTCCACAATAGTACTTCTATAGTGGCTCAGTAATGTAGCTCTCTAGCAAAAATTTCTGGTATGATATAATTATTTGGGCCATGCATACATGAGTGGGTGTTGCAACTTTAAATGTATCCACAATAAAGAAAAAAGAGAAGAAGGCATTTCCTCTCACTCATCACACACATATACACCCTAACCACATGCAAAAATCCTGAATATAGTAGTAATGCTGGTTCACATAAAGTGGAAGAGGGAGAGCAGCTCGAATTTATTTGGCAACCCAAGGTGAAAGTGGGCTTGGATTTAATTCAGGAAACTAATAAAAGAGGTAAAGACTATTTTGATTGTAAGGAACAAGATACTTCTCAGAAAAGATCCCTATGTGACGAGAATAATGATTTTAAACAGGTTAAAAACAGTACATGGAAAAATACCTGTATTAAAATAATATAATGATTTTCAGCTTTGGCCACTGGTGGACTAATTATGGACTCTCCTTCCTCTGTCAACACATAGAAAGCATGAGAGAAGAGATATAGACTACAACCCCAATTTAAAAAATATCCTTCTATACATGTATTCTCAAAGAAGATATCTAACTTAAAAAATTAAAAATAAAACAAAGTACTCTTGCATATGCTCTTCAGGTAGCTTAAATGTTTCACCTTTAATGCCAAGTTTCATAGTCATTTCTTACATAAAGCCTTCAAGACTAGTCCCAATTAGGTTTCTGTTGTGCATCTTCACTTTACAGACTTTTATAGATTTCTCCTTTTCCTATAAAAACAGCAATAACTGGTGCATGGATATGTTTACACAAATATGTAATAGCAAATGATTGAACAGACAAGATTAAGAAAATCCCTGTGCCTTGATAACAACTATTTTGTTTTGTTAAATTTGATGAGTTGGACTTTGCTTCTGAGCTATCCAATGAGAGTAAAAGAATTCAAGGACACTAACTCATTCACAGATGTTAGTGATGTCAATAAATACACAAAACTAGTAAGTTGATACAGAAGTATTAAATAACTCAAAAAAACATTTTATAGTCATTTCCCCAGTTTATTGGCTCAGATTTTAGATGGTAATGTTTTATAATCTTTTGGGGGTGACTAGGAATACTTGCCCCCTACAATTTTTTGGCCTCTATAATAAAGGGTGTTGTCCCTCATCTCATTCAAAATACATGCTTCTACTGGCTTTATCTTGCTCAAATTTATTTTTCCAATTTAATACTGAATAATGTCTTAAAGGTGAAAAATATTCCAAAATGAAAATAGCATAAATAAAACATTGGCTTTTATTTTTGATATGTTGAGGTTTTCTAATTTGATATTTTCCAAACTGTCCCTCTTATTGGAGTATTCTTTTCCAGATTTCCCATTGAAGCTCACGTTAGGGGAAGACACTCCTGCAATTTTCTCTTGAAATTCTGGAAGCAAAGTATCTCTAAAGAAATTCTATGGCAGTTGCTTCTATCTGTTGGGAGAAAAAGGAAACCAGTTATTGTGACAAACTAGTGCTATTAGTTTTTCATTTATTTCTCTCCCGTGGTTGGGAATTTACAGTCAAATGCTTTTTTCCAAGAATTCCTCAAGTGCTCCACCTAAACATGAAGCTTCCTTTAATTTCAAAAACAAATTCTCTAATTAGGTTAGTGCAACTTAATTCCATCAATATTTATTGGTTTTCCAAATTGAGTGGATATTTAAAGATTTATTTATTTGAGAGAGAGAGAGAGAGAGAGAGAGCATGTAAACACGAGGGTAGGGGGCAGAGGAGAAGGAGAGAGAAATTTAAGCAGACTCCATGCATTCAGTGGGAAGCCCCACATGGGCTCAATCTGAGGACCCTGAGATCATGACCTGAGCTGAAACCAAGAGTCAGCTGCTAAACTAACGCTGCCACCCAGGCACCCCGTGTGTGGGATATTTAAAAGACACACAATACAAATGAATAAGATTTTTGCTGATCTTAAAGAATTTACAGTCTCACCAAAGCTGTTACTTATTTTTATCCCTTTAATACATATCTTGTAGTTATTAATGGTTTTATGACCTTCAAATTCTGCAAATATGCCTATTGGAAAAACTTGCAAATGCCTTCTTCTCTGTGTTGCTGTAGTGGGAGAGTTTTAGAAAGCCCACTGCTTTTGGTGGGAAACAACATACCTCAAACACAGATGCTATCATTAATCTTTCCCTGCATTTTAAAAAGACCTTTACATGATGTTTACTTCCTGTGTGATATTATCAATTTTTGTAGTGCCTTCAGTGGCTAAGGTTAAACGCTATTCATTTCTGTTTCACTGTGGTTTGGCTGTTTAGCTCATTCATGCTTTCTATGTGTGCATTACAAAGAATCTAAAATATTAAGAAATCTTGCAATTGTGTAGAGGACCTAGAGTTATGTTTCAATAAACAGATTTTAATTTATTCTTTTTTTCTCTTTGTAATTTCCCCAGCTTCACTTTTGGGGCTACCCTCCATCAATCATACATTTATACATTTGTGTGCCCTAAAATCCCAACTGTGTGACAGACAAAAAAACACACATGAAGCAAGAAGAGGAGAAGTAAGGAACACAGGGAGGGTGGTCCCTGTGCTAGGGAGGAAATAAAATCCGATCAGATAAAATAATCAATGATAAAACGGAACACATATTTGCATAAAATTAAAAAATACAATACTGCTTTTGAATTTTGAGAAACTCAGATATCTGATTTGGCCATGAGGGAGTAGGGTGGTATAGAGTTAATCTCCTGCTACAAACAACTAAAACACTGTATAAAAATATAAGAAACAAATATTTCAGGAAATGGATAATAGGAAATGCAGAACTGAGAAAAGGGAAACAAAGTGAACTCTACAACTACCCATATATTATGAATTGTGTAGTAATTTCCAGACTATAGAGTAAGAAGGAAGAACCCAAATGTGATCTGGTAATTTCATAAATTAAGAAGACAGAGTTTGGTGTTCAAGGAGACCAAGTTGACTAGAATTCATGGGACAGAGAACTTAAGATTATGAGGCTATACAGAAAAAGAATCTAAAGGAACTTAATATCTTGCCAAAAAAAAAAAAAAAAACAACACTCCTTAAAGGAATAAAACAAAAATCCGTCTTCAAAAATGCACAATTCGTAGTGTCCATTATCCAATAAAAATTGCTAGATATACAAATAAGCAAAAAATGTGAATCATAGGATAAAAATTAATTATAGAAGACATAAAATTGTACTGCAGCAGAGAGCATAGTTGACTGATCTCTCTAGTTGCTATCATTCTAATTCACTCTTGTTTTGGTGCTAAGGACATACTTCCTTGAGGTTGCTCACAACCAAAGCCTTAGCATGGTGAAGACACTAATATGGGTCTATTACAGAAAGATCTGGGACTCCTTTAAGGGGCAACTTTGGCTGAAACTCTTGTCGAGTTGGCTTTGATAAAATATTTTTCTTTCGAAGCATGTTACAGTCTGAGATTTTTCTTTCTTTCATCTCTCCTTCTATACATGTCAGATCTATGTCATGGTCTAAAGAGTCTCCATACCTTCTATTGCTCCCTTCACCATTAAATCTTTTGCATACCGAAATCCCATCACACCATTTGCTTCTCAGTAGACCCAAAGTGACACAACTGGCATCAGGAATTATCCAAATAAACAGGTGGTAAGACTGGATTTGGACCTGGTTTATTCACTAAAGGACAGGCAAAGTGGTAACCATCCTGAATGGTAGGTCTGGCATGGATAGTCATTGGTGTATGGTAGTGTCATGATTGATAACAGATTTTGCTATTGTTAGACTAAGAAAATGTGACCTTGCAGTTTCAGTGAGCCATTTGAAAGATACAGAAAAAAAAATTACTGCAAAGATAGTGGAATTGACTCTTTATTGATGGGTTGTATTTATACTACATAGATAATGAGAAGCTGGGGATTGTTAATAAGCAGTTAAATACTAAGTGTGAGCTTTCTGAAAGCTCATTTGTAGCTTTCAGAAAGATCCTTCTCTCCTGCAGTGGAAGGGCAGGTATCATTGAGCTGTGGGCTAATGATATGATGGAATTGCAGAGTTCTGGAGTCATTTGAAAGCTCATCCAAGGCTGATCTATTCTGCTGATGTCAGGCCCATTCTGAAACATGGAATGTGGGCAAATGGTTGGATACCTTTGAGGGTATATTGACTGTGTACTCTCTCCCTTCCCTCAAACTTTCAGAACTTTAAACAGTAACCCATTGTTACTATAGAAGTTAGTAATTTTCCTCAGATGGACCATATTACAGAGATTTCTCTCCCAAAAGTCAGCAGAAGCCTCCATAAGAGGCTTCCCCTAGCTTCTCTCTTGCTTGCCACGTTGGTTGGTGGTTGGTGCTTGATCAAGAGAGCTGGAATTAATGATTGAATAAGAAAAAATAATTAATTGGGAGCAATTTCTTAGCACATGAGATTTATTACCCTAGTAAGAAGCCTAGAGGAAGGAACAAATTTTTTGGCAGGGTTTCCCTTAAGAAAATCAATGGTGATGGTCAACACTGAGTGAAGTAGAAATGTCTGAATTGTCCTGGCATATGTAAAGGGAGGAATAAAGATGCTGAGGGAGTGAGTATGCTGTATTGGATACATGAGATGAGAGGACCCATTAAGGGTTGGTTCCTCAGGAGGGCTCAAAGGATAATACCATTCATTAAGGCCATTAAGAACATGCTGTTGAAAGAAGCACCAGCATCACTAAGTTCATTGGTGTTTTTTGCAGGATAGAGCTGAAGATGGGAGAGGTAGTCACAGACTTCAGCTTATTAATACACACAAGAATGTTGGGGCCCTGAAGTAATGGAGGTCAGGAGATGGTACTTAATCATCAGAAATGAGGAGGCTGCAATTACTTTAATTACCAGCAAGATCAAAGGAGCAGCCAAGAGGACTCGTCCCTGAGGAAATTATACAGATGGTTAATAGAGCCTGGGGTCTCTTGGGGCAAAATCGTGTGGCAGCCAACAAGCAGGCCAGTAACAACTCTAACCAAAAAGTTACAAAAATGAAGGTGCTGAGAATGCTCAGCCCAGTAAAATGTTGCTACCTGTTGCTCAGTTTCTCAGTCTGAGCCAATTTTCAGGTCCCCTGACTGGAAAGGGGGCTGAGTCCATAGGAGCAAATACTCCATAACACCACAGCACATATATGCTGTAGTCGTCTCACTTTCCTTCCCCAGAGACCTATGACCAATTACTTGGGGGACCACACATTAGGTAAAGGGATGTACTAGTTCTCTTTTGCAGCCATAACACACCACAGTAAATTCAGCAGCTTAAAACAGCACCTGTTTATTATTTCACAGTTCTGTAGGTCAGAAGTCAGCACAGTGTGGCTCAGTTGATTCTGTTTAGGCCAAAATCAAGGGATCGGTTGTGTCATATCCCTTTCTGGAGGCTTCTTTCTTGGAAAAGAAAATGCTTCCATCCCACTAAGGCTGTGAGCAAAATTCTGTTCTTTATTGTTATGATGCTGAGGTCTCCATTTTCCTGATGGCTGTCAGGAGCTCTTTAAGGCCACATTTATTCCTTGTCACATTGCCCCCTCTATCCTCAAACTGGCAACAGTGCATTGAATCCTCACAGGCACATCTGGGTGGCTCAGTCAGTTAAGCTCTGCCTTCGGCAAAGGTCATGATCCCAGGGTCCTGGGATCAAGCCCCACATTGGGCCCCCTGCTCAGCGGAGAATCTGCCTCTCCCTCTACCCCTCCCCCCTGCTAATTCTCTCTCTCTCTCTCTCTCTCTCTCTTTCTTTCTCTCTCTCTCATGCTTCTCTGTCAAATCAACAAAATCTTAAATAAAAAAAGGAATCCAGTTACTTGGCTGGCTCAGTTGGTTGAGTGCCTGTCTTCGGCTCGGGTTATGATCCCAGGGTCCTGGGATCAAGCCACATGTCAGACGCCCTGCTCAATGGACAGTCTGTTTCTCCTTCTCCCTCTGCCTTTGTCCCTCCCCACACTTGTGGTCTCTCTCTCTCTCTCTCTCTCTCTCTCTCTCTCAAATAAATAAATATATAAATAAAATTTTTAAAAAAAGAATCCTTCTTGCAATTAAAATCTCTTCTACTAGTGGGTCTCTGACTTTACCTGGAGAAAGTTCTCTGCTTTTAAGGGCTTATATGAACAGATTGGGCCCACTTAGATAAACCAGGCTAATCTCTGTATTTAATCTATACCCTTAATTACATCTACAGAGTCCCCTTTGCTGTGTCATGAAATATATTTATAGTTTCTAGGACTTAGGGCATGGGTAGCTTTGGGATCCATTCTGCTTACCACAGGGGAACACCCAGACTTTTGAAGACCTTTGGGACAAGGTCTGAATTGATATTGATACCTAGATGGCCTAAGAATCATCATTGTTTCTCTGTTAGAATGGGGGCTCATGGAAGCTAGGTAATAAATGGAGTCTTTTTTCTTTTAATTCAGCCTTCTTTATATTTACAATTGCCCCAGAGGAGGCACATGGTAGCTTCTTAACAGGTGGTAATTGAATAAACTAAGATTGATACGCAAACTCATTTTTTTTTTGTGGAGTCTTGAATAAAATCAGCTCGTGGTAGGCTCCTTGAGTTCACAGATTCACCCTATCAATGTGTAATTGGAGCCAATATGCTTGGTAGTTGGAGCAACTGTCACATTGCTTGTGGACAAAGAGCTATCATAATGGGGAACACCAAGTGGGAATTTCTGAAATAGTAAACAAAATAAAATTTTAAAGGACTGGCAGAAAATAGTGAGACCATTTAAAACCTACAGGCAGAAGGAATAGGGGTTCCTATCTTATCTCTGTTTAATTTTCCAGTCTTGCCCCTGTGTAAACTAGATGATCCTGGCAAATGACTATAGATTTAACCAATATCAGTCTATTAGTAACCCCTAATATCGGTTCTTCCATATGTGATTTTTTTGCTAGAGGACATTAGTAAGGTCTTGAGTACATGGTATGTAGCCATTGATTTGACGAATTCATTATTTTTCATTCCAAGTTAAAAAGTAGATCTGAATAGTTTGCATTTATGTAGAAGTCACATAAATATTCATTTATGGTTTTGCCTCTAGGCTATTTTAACACTCCCTTCTATATAGTCTGAAGAAATCTGAAGTGTTTGGACATCCTGCCAATCTTCATATTGATCCATTAAATTTATTACATCATGATGATGAGGTAGGATGAATAAGATGTGGCTAGTGGAAAGATACATGTGTACCAGAGGTTGGGAAGGAAATTCTCTGTAGTTTCAGGGACCTGCTTCAGAGAAAATTTTAAGGGACCAGTGGTCAGGATGCAATGATATCTCCTCTAAAACAAAAGACAAATTTCTGTATCTTGTATCCTCTACATCAAAAAGTGAAGCACAGTATTTGGCATACCTCTTTGTGTTCTATAAGTATCCCAGATATTCTAGAGACATTCAAAGTATAATAAGCGAATATTACAAATAATCTTATGACAATAGATTTGAAAACCTAGAAGAAATGGACAAACCCATATAAGGCACAAGTTATCAGACCTTATGAAGGAACTGAAATCTTTAACAGTCCTATATCATTTAAAGAGAAATTTATAATTATTATCTTCCCACACAAAAATCCTCCACACCTAGATGACTTTACTAGTAGTGGTAACATCTAGAAGACATTGTGGGGAATTCTATTTCCATACAGAAGAATATATTTCTAATAACTTTACTAGGCAAACATTACTTTGGCCAAAAATTGCACAAAAACACTCTATTAGTTTTGTAGAGTTGCCATAACAAAGTACTACAAGCTTGGGTTAAAACAACTGAAATTTATTCTCTCACAATCATGGAAGCTAGAAGTCTATAATCAGGTTTTGGCAGGGCCATGCTGTCTCCTAAGTCTCTAGGGAAGGATACTTCCTTGACTGCAGCTCTTGGTAGCTCTCCGCATTACTTGACTTTCAGCAGCAATATTCAATTTCTACCTCTTACCATTGCATTGCATTCTCCCCATGTGTTTGTGTCAAATTTCCTGCTTAAAGAACACCAGGCCTATTGGATTTGGTATTGGTTTTGGGCCTTCCCTAATGACCACATCTAAACTTGATTAGTTGTGGTATTGACTTTGAGGGAATGCAAAGATTTCTCAGGTGTGAAAGGGAAAGAATGAGTCATGAAGAAAAATTAATAAATTAAATTTCATGAAAATTCAAAGCCTTAGAAAAAGTAATTCATAGATTGGGAGAATATATTTGCAACAAACAAGGCTGCAAAGTACTTGCATCCATGACATGTAAAGAACTCATAGTTCAATAACAAGAAAATCTAATAATAATAAACAATATAGTTTAAAGTCAATTTAAAATGATATATAAATGGCCAGAAAACCCATGAACAGATGCTGAACATCATTAATATCAAGGAAATGTAATTTAAAAATAAGTTACACAATTCCATTTCATTGTAATGGCTAAAATTAATGAGACAATATCAAATCTTGCAGAAGATTCAGTGCAAGTGGGATTCCTACATGTTACTTGTGGGTTACCAAACTGTTAGAACTACTTTCCCAAATAGTAGACATTCACACAAGAAAAATAAAAACAGGTCCACACAAACACCTATACATTAATTAATGCTCTTAGCAGACTTATTCATAGTACTCCCAAAAGGGATAGGGCTCAAGTGTATATCAGCAGGTTACTATTTTATACTATTATGTACTAGTATGTACTATACTCTAACTACACTATTTAGCTATAAGAAAGAAATGAACTGGCGTACTCAATACCATGGATAAAGCTCAAAAAAATTGTGCTGTCACAGAGCCAGTCCAAAATAGTACATATTTTACAATTTTATTTTGTGAAACAGATAAACATAGATGATTGTGACAGCAGATTAGTGATTGTCTATGGCCCAGGTGGAGACAGGGATCTGATTGCCAGAAGTACTAGGAAGATTTCTGCGGCAATAAAACTATTTTATATTGTCACTATTTTAGTGTTATTTTCAGTGGTCCAAATTCACATGTACGCTTAAAGTCAGTTCATTTTATTATATTTAAACCACACTTGAATGTAGTTGTTTTTATAAAACTTTTACCAATCTAAAATAAGAAATTGAGGTAAAAATATTAGACTAAACTGGTTAGAGCTATCTTTTCTGTTTTAACCCAATAATGCATAAGGTCATTTTCCCACTATGATTGGGTATAAATCCTGATAACAGTAGATACGATTTATTCCTATGGAATATTAAAAATGTGCCTTTGTTAAAACAGATACATACATATATATAAAATATATATGTATAAAATATATATAAACATATATATATAAACTATATATATATAGTTTATAACATTTTTTTTCTTCCAAGTTATTTAAATTCCAGTTAACATACAGTGTACTATTAGTTTCAGGTGCAGCATTCAGTGAGTCAACACTTACATAAAACATCTGTTGCTCATCACAAGTGCCTTCCTTAATCCCCATCACCTATTTGACCCATCCCCTCACTGCCTCCCCTGTGGTAACATCAGTGTGTTCTCTATAGTTAAGAGTCTGTTTCTTGGTTTTCCTCTTTTTATTCCCCCTGTTTGTTTGGTTTCTACTTTCCACATATAAGTGAAATCATACGGTATTCATCTTTCTCTGACTGATTTATTTCACTTAGCATAATACACTCCAGCTCCATCCATGTCATTGCAAATGGCAAGATTTCATTCATTTTATAGCTGAGTTATATTCCATTATATATGTGTGTATATATAATATACATGTATATATATATGTGTGTATTTATACACCTCACATCTTTTTCCATTCATTAGTGGACATTTGGGCTCTTTTTATAATTGGGCTATTTTTTATAATGCTGCTATAAACATTAGGTATCATGTCCCTTTGAATTAGTATTTTTGGATGCTTTGGGTAAATACCTAGTGGTGCGATTGCTGGATCATAGGGTAGCTTTATTTTTAACTTTGGGGAACTGCCATACTGTTTTCCAGAGTGGCTGCACCAGTTTGCATTCCCACCAACAGTGCAAGAGGATTCCCCTTTCTCCACATCCTTGCCAACACCTGTTGTTTCTTGTCTCGTTGTTTTTAGGCATCCTGACAGGTGGAAGGGGATATCTCATTGTCATTTTGATTTGTATTTCCCTGATGATGAGTGATGTTGAGTGTCTTTTCATGTGTCTATTAGCCATCTGTATGTTTTTGTCAAAAATGTTTTTCATGTCTTCTGCCCATTTCTTAATTGGATTATTTGTTTTTTGGGTGTTGAGTGGTATAAGTTCTTTATATATTTTGGATACTAACTCATTATGAGATATGCCATTAGCAAATATATTTTCCCATTCTGTAGGTCACCTTTTAGTTTTGCTTGTTTCCTTTGCTGTACAAAAGCTTTTTATTTTGATGAAGTCCCAATAGTTTATTTTTGTTTCTGTTTCCCTTGTCTCAGGAGACACATCTAGTAAGAAGTTGCTATAGCCAATGGGAAAGAGGTTATTGCCTATATTGTCCTCTAGGATTTTGATGATTTCCTGACTCATATTTAGGTCTTTCATCCATTTTCAATTTATTTTTTGTGTATGGTGTAAGAAAGTGGTCCAGTTTCATTCTTTTGCATGTTGCTGTCTAGTTTTCCCAACACCATTTGTTGAAGAGACTTTTTTTCCATTGGATATTCTTTCCTGCTTTGTCAGAGATTAATTGATCATTTATAGCTTTAAAAGGTATATGCACACATACTCTTTTGAAAGGTGCTAATAGGCTACACTTGCCAGTGTTCTTCAGATTAGAAGTTCAGTTTCAGTGAACATGTGTAGAGATGATTGTCTCCCATGAAATGAGGAATGATGGAGACAGCAGGCAATTTTGCCTAGGAGGCTGTGGGTACAGTTGGTGGTAGGAACTGGGAATTCCTGTAGGGCCAACAAGTAAGTCTCTGCTTACATCTGTTGGTGATGCAGAGCTTTTAAACATAGGTTTTAAAGGTTGCATCTTTGTCCTCATGCTCCAAAACCCATCAGTGAGTTGATCTAAATGATCCTACTTCTTCGATGCTCTCTCCAGGGACTTCACCTTCCCAGGAATCACCTTATTTCTCTTCTTCCCCCACCTATTTCCATACTCAGGATGCATGGTCACTCTACATAGATGTCTTGACAGTCAAGGGAGCAGCTACTTCTCTACTTCTACTAACAACGCTTTCTCATTTTGCATTAATTCCTTAATGTCTAGAAGGTAAACTCATAGGAAGAGAATCTCTCATGATCATGCACAGGATTTCCAGAGTCTTTTGAGTCTTTTCTATAAACCTGGTATTTTCCTAGCATCAACTCTCATTGGCCTGGTATGTTTGGCTCATCCCCTATAATAAGCAAGTGGAGAATACAGAATGAAAAAAAGTCTAAAAACCACTTCAGACCTCTGTCCTCTCCTCCCCATGCTTCTCCTTTCCATGTGCTTCCACCTTCCCACCACCTTTTTATACCCTCTTTTCCTTTTTGGTTCCAGAAGAGATGCCATCAGTCTTATTTCTTCAGTACTTGTTGCCCTCAACCTCACCGCTCTTGCAAATCCTCTGACAACCACTCATGCAACCTGGTTTCCTGGGCGACAAACCTGCTGATTCCTTAAAAGCTTCAGCTCCCCATATTTGCACAGGACTACCCATTGTCTCCTCTTCTAGACTCTGTGTATACATCAACTCCAAAAAAAAAAAAAAAACCAGACAATAAGTTGAAGCAATGTCCCCTTACTATATTCAACAAACTCATAATTATAGTTACAAACACTTAGAAACAGCTATAACCTTGTCCTAATACCTTTCTCTTTCTTGTAATACTTTAAGGAGATCAGAAGAAGTAGAGTTAGTCATCACTTCTACATTTTTGTTTCTTTGCAAAGACAGTTGATTTTCCTTATGTCACTAGTCTCAGAAACTTTTATTTTGCTCCTGTTCCCTTTTTCCTTTATGGATTTTTTTTCATTAGAATTTATCTTTGTTGTCATTCATTCTGTTTTAATGACAAAAGGAAACCAAAGATGTTCTAAGGACACTACTTCCTTAACAAGATTATTGGGGTTCAGAGTTGATGTTCAATTACATTTTACTCTTCTTGGTTCTATTATTTCTGATCAGTAAAGCTCATCCCCTTGCTGTCTGTAAAGACCATAGTTACTGAAGTTGGGAGAAGTCCTTAAGATTACTTTGTGTTATAATATGAAGATTTCTCCATTCCCAATTTTTTGACAGAAAGCCAGATTTTACAGCACAATATATGAGACATTCTGGAAGCTCATAATATTTGTGAACTGTCATTAGCATATTTTTACCACACTCAATATGTTACTTTTACTCCCAAGGACGGGGGTGCCTTGTCTCTTAAATTTATGAGAGGTTTGTGTTACATAGCTGTTATATGAAGAAAGTTACAGTAAACACTTGATAACACTTTTGTGTCATGTATTATAGGTCAAGAGTTAAGAGAGTCTCAGCCTGATTTCCCCAGAAAGCAGAACCAAAGCAAAAGGCTAATGTGCTGTTATTTTATAGGGAGGAAAATTCTGGGAATGAGGAGTGAGGAACAAAAGGAGTAATTCTGGGAAGGATGCAGAGCCAGAAATGGGCGTTGGTATTGAGCTGACTATAGTACCACTCCCTGGAGATCCCAGAAATCGCATCTCTGGATGACTTTTCCTGGGGAGAGAAGGAAGAAAGCAGAAATAATTTATCTACTGGCTCTTAGAAGCTTTTGGTAAAGTTTACCTCCTGACGTATTAGATTCCCCAGTTCTAGGTTGTATATTCAGAATATGGGAACTGAGCAGAGTCCTGTGGTATCACCAGCAAGGCAGTCCTGAGGTGGGAAATCAGATATATGTGAAAGGGGCACTTTCATCTGTGTGAATTTCGTCAGAACACATGGAACATTGGAACAAGGATGCCAAGAGGATCTGAAGAGAAGGAGAATTGGTATCTGATAGAAAAAGTCTTTATTTCCTTCCACAAACATGTATGGTATAACCATATCCTTGCAGATGTGAGATCTTGTGAGCTCAGTCTCTGCAAGACACACAGCTTCTTTCTTATTGGCGTTATCTCCTTATTGGATGTGGCTGATGAGATTTCTGCTACCAAACACTGGTGCATGGAGGACATTCTAAGGTGACTGGAGAGCTTGTGGTCCACACCTGTAGAGGGAAAAATAAAAAAGCATACATGCTTGGAAGTACAGTTCTCTCTTTTAACTGCTCTTTTGGGAGTAATCTTTATGGAAAATGTCTGCTTGTTACCAGGAGAACTCACAAATGTGAGGGCTGTATATTGCACACTTCAGAGTGGCCAAGAACAGCTGGTCATATAGCTGCCAACATTGTAACTGACAGAAGGAGGATGCTCTGAATCAGTGCCCCAGTAAAGATGTGCAGAAACCTTGAAGGAGGTTAAAAACATGCTGAAAATCAGGCTTAGCAACAAGTCCTGGTTCATGAGTCAATCATGAATCATGATTTCAAATTTCTTTAAAAACCTTCAGACCGGGCAGCCCTGGTGGCTCAGCGGTTTGGCGCCGCCTGCAGCCCAGGGTGTGATCCTGGAAACCGAGGATCGAGTCCCGCGTCGGGATTTCTGCGTGGAGCCTGCTTCTTTCTCTGCCTGTGTCTCTGCCTCTCTCTCTGAATGAATAAATAAATAAATCTTAAAAAAATAAAAAATAAAAACCTTCAGACCAGGGCACCTGGGTGGCTCTGTGGGTTGAGCTTCTGCTGTTTGATCAGGTTGTGATCTCGAGGTCCTAGGATGGAGTCCTGCATCAGGCTCTCTACAGAGAGCCTGCTTCTCCCTCTGCCCATGTCTCTGCTCTTTCTCTGTGTCTCTCATGAATAAATAAATAAAATCTTAAAAAACCCTTCAGACCTATTTAAACTATATTGCTACGTAATTACCCCATTTTCAGAAAGGAAAACAGTAACAGTAAACAAGTTAGTTCTCTATTCACTTTAGTTTTATCCCAGGACTAGAATCGAGTCCAGTTGTACGTTTTTGGGGAAAACAGAATGCCATTATGAAAACTATGGGTGCTTTTTCCAGAAAAATGCACTTTGCATTTGTCATCTTATGCATATTGGTGCACATATACAAGTGCATAAAATTTCAGACTCTTGAAATCTTTCTCTAATAAAAGCAGAAATGAAAGTATAATCTTACATGCTCTTTATGAAACTGTGAATAGGAATTAATTTTAAGCAAACCTATTTCCCAAATAGAATTTCATGCTTACTTTCTAAAAAATTAGGTAAATTATACATAGCACTGTTTTTTTTTCTCATTTTCAGGAATTACTGAATTTTTAATGCATTTTTTTCTCTTTATGGACAAATTAAGGTAGTTCACAAGAAAGCCACAAAATATGAGAAATTCAGGAAGGATTGGATAAATGATAAAAGGTTAGTAGAGCTGGGAATTTCCTAATCTCGAGAGAAGGAAGCTAAGAGGAGACATGATAGCTTCTGAAAATATGTTAAGGGGAATTATCAAGAGGACAGGGACCCATTCTCATTAGTCAATGAGAGCAGAACAGGAAGTAATGAGCTTAAACTGCAGCTGGGAAATGTAAGTTAAACATACGAAAACTTTTTAACCATGAGAACAATTAAGTGACGGTGCAAATTGTCAAGGGAAATAATGAATTCACCTTTACTAATAATATTCACAGTAGCGCTTGACACTCATCCATCAGGGATAAGTTAGGAATAATAAAAATCAATTCTACCAACATTCTGGGAATAGATTAGATGATCCAAGAGGGAATACTTCACAAAATCCCCACCATGTACAAAAATAGACTCATTGGAAAAGAGTAGTTTTTAAAATGTGCTAGAGGAACAAAATATTCTACAAATAGTTGTTAGTTTTCTACCACATACAAAACTCAGAGTTAGTCTCTACAGAGGGAACAGATAAATCTCAAATGGCTCAAGTCCTCAAGTTGCTTATTTGCTGATAAATTGATGCCCTCAACTTTTTTTTTAATTCCATATCCTTATTAGGAACATTTATTTTGAGTACTCAACCCTACTAAAAATATACTAATTTATGGATGTAAAATATACATATTACAAAACAAATGCCTTATAAATTAAAAGGGTGAGATAAAGATGAATATTATTTTTAAATTATTTTGCTAGTGTGGTACCTTCATCTATCATTAGCTTATTATTAGCTTATTATATACAATAACCAATTAGACCAGTTTCCTATTCAACCATGCTAATTGTTACTTTTTAAGATAAATCATCTTGATAATTTTAAATTTCTTTGCTGACTTCTTGTCACATCCGGTTAGACTGTCATTATTTTTACCTTGTACAGTGGTATTTAATTAATATTTATTTATTTATTTTAAATAAAACACTCATACTATCGCATAGGATAATCACCAGCTCTACTACTTTAGGTCATTTTCTATTCTTCTATTATTAGTGTTACTTTTCATCTGTGATTCTCCTGTAGAAATAGTTTTAGAGCTCTGGTCCATTTTATGAGCTCTGTTTCACTGGAACTAGGTAATACGATCCATAAAACTACTTAATTGATTTGTGTTGTCAGGGCCTCATGTTCTGTGGATGACTGGTGACCCTAGAATCTATGCAATGAGTGATGGTACATCCATTAATCTATATATTGAATATTTAGAAAGTTTAATTATATTTATAGGTAAAATAGTGGAAACAGACTGCTACTTCCAGAATTATAGTAGACTAGATTATTCTAGAAGCCTTTATTGCAAATCAATTTAGGTTTTTCAGTAAACATACTTCTAAATGTATTCATGAGCATGCAACAATTTTAAAGATCCCCAAGAGTTCTCCTAATGAATAAATTAAAATCCATAAAAAATATTTAGAGAATACAGACAATAGGAAGATATTTTCCAGAAATAACAGTGTATTACAAAATTATTATCCTTAAGAAAAGTCCTAAAAGATGTATAAAAGAAGAAAGAAAAATGATTCTAGATCTAAAATGTAGGAAATAATGGCAAAGATACTGGTAAGCATGGCAGCAAATATAGATATATGTTGTATAAATGATAATGTCTAAAATGCGAGGTTGAGATCAAATAGAAACCAAGAGAACTAAGATACTAGGCAGTAATAGAAAGTAATCTTGGATGGAGGCTATCAGAGTTAAAGTATTGAAGTTGAAAATTGTAAGCTCTTTATATTGTTTGGCAGAAGGGATAGGAAAGGGATTTTTTTAATGTTAAGAATGTAAGGTGAATTTTCAAAGATAACCACCAAGAACATATTATTTCCATATAGAACCAAACTTGTCATGAAATAGTAATTTAAAAAAAAATCTGTGCAGTCGATGCAAAAGAAAGGAGAAATGAGAAAAAGGTAGCATAAAAAAGTGGGACAGATAGAAAACAAAATAAGAAAGAAAAATACAAATGTATCAGCAATCACAATGTAAGCAAATAAACCATTAAACCAATTAACATACTGATATTTCTAGATTGCATACAAATGCCAACCTCCAGCAAAACTATTTGCCAAGGACTCATCTAAAACAAAGATTAGCCCATATTTTAGCATAATAAGTGGGAAAAATATACCAAGTAAATAAGCCTAAAAAAGATATATATGAATAATAGTTTCTGACATTTAAATCAAAAACAATATGAAGGATGAAGAGAATTACTAGACAATGATAAAATTCCAACTCACTAGGAACTTAAACAATCCTCAACCCTTATATACTTGATGAAATAGCCTTGAATATAAAAGGCAATATTTGATAGAACTATAAGGAGAAATGAACAAATCTATTAAAATGGAAGATTTAAATACCTCTCATATGATGTCATATCATTTAATCTGAATAACTCTATGAACAAGTGAATTTCTAAGGAACTCTTCTTCACTCAACAATTAAAGAATACCCATTCTTCATCAAATGCCATGAAAAAATAGAGGTTTCAAAAGACACATTCTATGGGCACAAGACAATGAAATTAGGGGATAAAACACTTTTCAAACATTTAGGAAAAAAAACTTATAAATAGCATGTGAGTCAAAAAAAGAAACCTTAATAGAAATTTGGAAACAGGGCAGCCCCGGTGGCGCAGCGGTTTAGCGCCGCCTGCAGCCCAGGGCTTGATCCTGGAGACCGGATTTCGAGTCCCACGTCCAGCTCCCTGCATGGAGCCCGCTTCTCCCTCTGCCTGTCTCTCTGCCTGTCTCTCTCTCTGTCTCTGAATGAATAAATAAATAAATCTTAAAAAAAAAAAAAAGAAATTTGGAAACACTTAGAACTGGGTGACAAAAATACCATGTCAGTTTGTCCCTTTGAGTCCTCTGAGAAGCCATACAGAATTCAATGTACAAGAGAATGTACAATGTTCACATGTACAATGTTCACTGGTTGAGCCACTAGTCTGCCTTTGGCTCAGATCGTGATCCTGGGGTTCTGAGATTGAGTCCCACATCAGACTCCTTGCAGGGGGCTTGCTTCTCCCTCTGCCTGTGTCTCTGTCCCTCTCTTTCTCTCTCTGGGTCTCTCATGAATAAATAAATAAAATCTTTTTAAAAAGAAAGAGATACATTAAGGAATGTTTTTGAAGGATAAAGGAGAAGGAACACGAGCAGGCTATAGGAACCTTTAAACTGTGATGAAAGGCTGATATCTGTAAAAATAACAAAATAGGAAGTATTGAGGAGGGGAAACTTCAGAAAGTAGCATAGTTTTGAGAAAGCCTCTGTCAAGCTAATGGAAGTCCATGTCCATTGGAGGAGATTCATATCCAGCAAACACAGCTCTTCTCTGGTACTCTGGATATACTCACTCACTGGCTCGAAGAAGCCTGGAAAGGATGGCCTTGATGAATGCTATAGTGGGTCAGAAGTTGCAGCAACTGGCTCTGTCCTTCACAGATGTCCCCAGAGGACATCCTTTTGAAGGAGATATGAGCAGCACATTTCTATGGCCACTACAATACAAAACATATACTCTCACATTTCTAGAATAGAATTAACCAACATTTAGAAGGAAATGTATGGTAGTAAGTACTCCTATTAGAATAAAACTTAATAAGACTTGTGTTCACCATAGACAGACAGACAAAACATCAATAGAATAAACCCAAAGGAAATAGGAACAAGGAAATGATAAATATAACAGTATATATTGTGACATACATTTTAAAAATGGGATATACATGTTAAAATGAGTTGTTGAAAAATTTAGTAAAATATACAAACTATTGGCAAAATGGATCAAGAAAAAAGGGATAAACTATTAAGCATTAAAAGGAACACAATTTGGTGCTTCTAGGTGGTTTAGTGGGCTAGACATCCAACTCTTGATTTCAGCTCAGGTCATGATTTGGAGGTCCTGGGATCAAGCCCCAGTTCAGGTTCCATGCTCAGTAAGGAGGCTATTTGAGGATTTTCTCTCCCTCACTCTCTGCTCCTCCACCTGCTCACTCACTCTCTCTCTCTCTCTCTCTCTCTCTCTCAAATAAATAAATAAATAAATAAATAAATAAATCTTTAAAAAAATCAGGAACATACTTGGAGTGAGCAGTTAGTAGGTGGAGTGAGCAGTTAAAATGATTTTAAAAATGATAAAAAAATAAGATGAACAGTGTGAATGACAATATATATGAAAACTTAGTTAAAAAGGATAACAGTACTAGAAAAATGACATACCCAAAGTGCTCAAGAAGAATGAGAATACCAAATAACCTCAACTAGTCTAGAAATTAAATCAAGATTTTAAAATCTTTCCATCAAAAAAACACAAAGTCCAAATAATTTTTAGGTGTTTTCTGTTAAACATTTAAGAATATGATCATTCCAAATAAATAAAAATCTTCAAGAAAATGTGAAATGTCAAACACTGTCTCATTTTATATAATAACCATATATAAAATTACAGATATGTTATATGTAACATATAATACATATTGTATATTTATATATAAATATATATAAATAGTATAAACTCTAGTACTCAAAGAATAGTAGAGAAAAATATAGAGCTATCTCACTCATGAATATAGATGTTAAAATCCCATCATTAGTACACATCCAAATGTAGAAATCTCATAAGCATAACTAAAAAACCAATTCAGAAATTGCACACAGCATGATATAATTTTAGGAAGTTCAGAACACATGAAAGTAAACAATAAATTGCTTGGAAATACACGTATTTTGTTCATGAAAACATTTAGAATTGTGGATTCCTGTGTGGAAGGGAGAGGAATGCAATCTCTGAGAGGCCCATGGCAAAGATTCAGTGCTATTAGTAACGCTCTCTGTCTTAAACTGGATGGCGATTATTTCAAATTATCTTTTGTAGCATCAACTACTTTAGAGTTGGAAAGGATCTTTGAAATAAACAAGGCTGGATTTTCATTTTACTTATGAACAAACCAAGTTCAGAATTTCTAAATGCTTTACATAGAAGCATTTATGCAAAATCACCTGGCTCTCTTACTAATGTTCTTTCCATCATAAAATACCAATCAAAGTTGAATGATTCTCTTGTCTGAATTTTTCTTGGTCCACCTGAACTGTCAGTAGGTATGACATTCTTATGCCAACTATTAAAATACAATACCCAACTCAATACCAAAACCAAAAATGAATAATTCAATTGGAAAATGGGCAGAGGATCTGAATAGATATTTTTTCCAAAGAAAACGTAGAGATAACCAACAGATGCATGGAAAGATGCTCAACAAGACTAAATCATCAGGGAAATGCAAATCAAAACCACATTGAGCTATTACCTTCCACCTATCAGAATGGCTAAAATAAAAAAGACAAGCAATAACAAGTGTTGACGAGGTTGTAGGGAAAAAGGACCCCTCTTGTACTGTTGGCAATAATGTATATCAGTGCAACCACTGTGGAAACAGTAACCTGTTAAATTTCGGAGGAAACAGTTTCCTCCAGAAATTAAAAATCAGACTATCATATGATCCAGTAAGTCCACTTCTGGGTATTCATCCAAAGAAAATGAAAACACTGATTCAAAAAGGTATGCACAGTGATGTTTATTGCAGTATTATTTACAATAGCCAAGATATGGAAGCAACCTAAATGTCCATCAGTAGATGAATGAGTAAAGAAGGTGTGGAATATTACTTGACAAAAAAGAGAATGAGATCCTGTCATTTGCAACAACATGGAAGGGCCTCAAGGGTATTATGATAAATGAAATAAGTTGAACAGAGAAAGACAAATACCATACAATTTCACTTCTATGTGGAATCTAAAAAAAAAGCAAAATACCAAAACAAATGAACAAACCCAGAAACATGGAGAACAAACTGGTGGTTCCAAGAGTAAAGGGGGTTGCAGCATGGGTGAAATAGGTGATGGGGATTAAAAGGTATAAACTTCCAGTTACAAGTAATAGAAGTGAAAAGCACAGCATAGGGAATATGGTCAGTAATATTGTAATAATGTTGTATAGTGGCAGATAGGGACTACACTTATGGTGAGCACAGCATAATTTATAGAATTGTTGAATTGCTATGTCATACACCTGAAACTAATATAACATTGTATGTCAACTGTGCTTTACTAAAAAAAAAAAAAAAAAAAAAAAAGCCCATTACTTGGCATTCTCACTTTAATATTTATTTCAATCGTTTCTAATATGGTATCCAACTTATTTTAAATAATAGAAAAATGAATAGCTATCAGTTATTAAATGCTAGAATCTATGTGTTTATCATGATGATAAGCTCTTTTCACATATTATCAGCTAATTTGATGTATAGTTTTATTAAATTTAGAGTCAAAGTTTATTTTCAGGGACCATTTCCCTAATTGCATCATTATCCACTGCAATATATTGATTTCATTTGTAGAGAAACTTGGGCTTTCCTAGAGAAAGAGAAATAAGAGAAGTCAACTGGATGAGAACTGAAATTGACATTGGCAGAGGAACAGGTAGGGTAGGGAGAAGGAGGAGAAAGAACCATTCATTGATTTTAGGAGAAATTTATACCCTGCAAATGAAGGGACAATAGATTCCTTTTGTCCTAAGTGTAACACAGAAATAGCAGAAAAGGGACTGACCCTGAATATAAAACATAGGCTGGACTGGGGAATGTCTTTTGGGATCCCTGGGTGGCGCAGCGGTTTGGCGCCTGCCTTTGGCCCAGGGCGCGATCCTGGAGACCCGGGATCGAATCCCACGTCGGGCTCCCGGTGCATGGAGCCTGCTTCTCCCTCTGCCTCTCTCTCTCTCTCTCTCTCTGTGACTATCATAAATAAATAAAAATTAAAAAAAAAAAAAAGAAATCTTTGAGGTCCAGTGGTATCAGATGTGCTCCCCATCCCACCCCCAATGCCTTAGCACTCCCTACAATTCCAGAGCTACAACCTTACTTGCAGGGACCTCTAGAAGGGCTAAGATTTTCTTCTATCAGTCTCCAGAATAACCTCTCTGAGACAAATTAAAATTCTTAGCTATCTGCCTTTGTGGATTGAGTTTAATACCGAGGAGTGATTAGCATATAATATGCAATTGAAGTCATGGGAGACAATGAGCGTGGGACAGAGAAGCAGAGGTGCCAATGGCAGAAGTCTGAGGGCCACAAGCTTTTAAAAGAACAGAGGAAACAATCTGAGAGACACCTAGCTCTGGGAAACGAACAAGGGGTGGTGGAAAGGGAGGTGGGCAGGGGGATGGGGTGACTGGGTGACGGGCACTGAGGGGGGCACTTGACGGGATGAGCACTGGGTGTTATGCTATATGTTGGCAAATTGAACTCCCCCCCCCCAAAAAAAAAAAGAAAAAAGAAGAAAGAAAAGAACAGAGGAAGCAGAGCTTGCAACTGAAGTTGGAAGAGCATCCATGTTGCTAAGGGGAAAACCTGAAGAGTATGAAGTTATAAAAATCAAGGAGAGGTGGAGGATGTTTGCTTCTAAACAGTTGTTAGAGATAGAATGGTACTTGGGAGCAGATGTGGGGAGGGGGCAATATTTCCTTTGGAATGAGTGAGTGGAGACGTTGAGGACCAATGGGAAGCAGGCAGAGGGAAAGGATGGGAGGAGTTGATGCAGTGAAATCTCAGAAAATAGAAGAAAAAGTACAGACATTAACTATAGATGAGAGGAAGTCTGTTTATAAATTTGGAGGCAGAGGGGCCTCTGGGTGGCTCAGTGATTGAGGATCTGCCTTTGGCTCAGGTCGTGATCCCAGGGTCCTAGGATCGATCCTGCAACAGGCTCCCCAGTGGGAGCCTGCTTCTCCTTCTGCCTGTGTCTCCGCCTCTCTCTCCCTGTGTCTCTCATGAAAAAATAAATAAAATCTTTTTAAAAATTTTGGAGGCAGAAAGGAACGATAAGATAGTCCCCCTCCCCCCATTCTATTTTCTCTGTGGAGGAGATGGTGTAAGGTCATCATCTGCTGTGAGTTGGGAGCAGAAGGTTCAAGGCCTGAGGAATAGTGGTTCCAACCCGTGGGTCTTAGCCTCCTCGGCACATTGGAATCACCTGACTGTATCTCAGGCAAATACTTTGAGTAACTTCTCAGGTGATTTTTATCTATTACCAAGGCTGAGAATGCTGCCTTAAACCTTAGCTGCGCATTAGGATCATTTGGGAGAGCTTTGAAAATGACTGGTGCCTGGATGCCACCACCAGATCTGATTTTATCGGCCTGGGATAAGACCCGCTTATCAGGATTTTTTCAAAAGCACCACATTCTAATGTGTAGCCAGGGTTGTGAACCCCTGATGTACATGGTCGGGCAGCGTTGAGGACTGAGTGGAGGTTTGTTAACAGCAGCAGCTTGGAGAATGGAGCGATGCACGTGGCACTCAGTAGTCCTTTTATAGAATTGGAAAGGATGGATGGTTGCATTCGTCTGAGCTCAGGGTTTTGTTGTTACTCTCTCGGAAGGAAAAGGGAGAAAGAGACTTTAACAATAGAAGGATTTAAGTGATGGATTAAGAGGTGTAAGCTTAATAGGAAAGGAGGTTAAGATATGAGGGTGTCCATAAGGAAGAAATAAAGGGGTCCTGAGTCAGGAGCTTCCTGTGAGGTTGAAGAACAAATGTAGAGCAAGCAGCTGCATGAACCAACTGGTAATGTTTGTGGAGGATAATCTAAGATGGATTTAATTTTTAACTTGTTCTTGTTTATTGACATCGCTGATGTCGGCTAATACTAATGTTAGTAGCTATGCCAAAATGAATGAACAGGTAAGTATTAGAGATGATCCTTTTAGGATAATGTGGAGTCGCCACAGAGTCTTGACATTTCCGGCTGTATTTTGGAAGTGTTGATTCCAGT
Source organism: Canis lupus baileyi (assembly GCF_048164855.1). Classification (NCBI taxonomy): domain Eukaryota; kingdom Metazoa; phylum Chordata; class Mammalia; order Carnivora; family Canidae; genus Canis; species Canis lupus. The sequence continues at coordinate 25,849,158 of NC_132870.1, read as the reverse complement.
TTGCTCTTCACGGTTACAACAGATGCCTGATTCTAATGCTGTTTTTAAAGCGTGGCCTCCTTTAAGACCCTGCTGTTTGCAATAGTGAATGAAGCTGGAAGACGGGAGAGTAAACGAAAGAAGCCAGACACAGAAAACATAAAGCTGCACAATGTCACTTATGTGTGGAATCTAAAAAAGTTGAATACATAGAGGCAGAGAGTAGAACAGAGGTTATCAGGGGTAAGGAGGTGGGGGAAAGGGGGCGATGCTGGTCAAGGGGGGTACAAAGTTGCACCTACATAGGATGAATAACTCCTATGAGAGATTTAATGTGCAGCATGATGCTAGAGTTAAAAAGTACTGCATTGAATATTAGAAATTTGCTAAGAGTAGATTTCAGTTGCTCTTATCACACACAAAAATGGTAACTGTGAGGAGATAAATTAATTAGCTTGTAGGGATCATCCATTATGTATATGTCAAATCATCTTGAGACCTTACATATATACAATTATTTTAAAAATAAAATTGAAGACAAAACAACAAAAAAGAGGTTGGTCTTCTTTATGTGAACCCTCACAGAAATCTCCAAGGCTTAAGATTTCTCTGGAGAGCTCTTACCCAAGACATTTAGCTGGACCACACCTTCTAATTGCATACCCTGAAACTGACCTTCCTCTTGGGGATGCCTCACCCGGATGAGCTGCCTCCACCAAACCTGGCTCTTGGGGATACAGTGCTGTTTTGTTTACATTTCAGCTCAAATGGTGACACTATTTTTTTTTTTTTCAAAGGGTAATAAGACAAAATCTTCAAGTGATAAAGGAGAAGGAAAAAAAAGCCTTCTGGAAAAAAAATGTTAAAAAAGGAAAAAAAAAACAAAACAACCAACAATCAACTGATGTTTCCAATGCCCAAGTTTTTGATTCTGCAATTTAACTCTAAACATTTGAAGGCATGTGTTGGTCTTTTTCCCTCCTTGCCTCTTCTTCCAGAGCTTACATGGTGTGTTTACCTTTATTGCCTCTCACCATGGAGAAGTTTGTAGGGAACTCCTATCTTTTTGAAACAAGTCTAAAGCATTTGATGTAATTCTCTTACCTTTCTGGGGCTCCCCTCTTCTGCATGGGTATCCACTTGCAGAGTTAATGGCAAGGCTACAGTGAGAGGTACTCAATTTTGGAGTAGATCTTTGTAATGCCTGGTCACCAGGAATTACCTTTTATCCATTACAGAGCAACTGAATGTATTATGCAACTTTAATTCATGTAAATAATAGCAGCTAATATTTATGGAATATGGCTGTGTATCAGACACAACTCCAGATGTAACATGTCATCTTTTCAACAGCCCTTTATTTGACAGATGAGCCCATTGAGATAGGTTTCTTAAGACCATATAGGTAGTACATAGTTGAATTCTAATTTTGATTTGAAAATTAAGTTCTGATAAGATGGCTAACTATCTCCAGCTGCTGGCTCTCTCTTCAAACCCAATATCGGAAATACCAAGATGTTATGAAAAGATGGGGATTCCTAAATCAACAGAGAAGTCGTCAAGAAATCCCTGAGGAATTTCCCCTTTCCATCATCACTGCAAAGCAGACAAAGCAAAATCTCTTGGCTAAAGTGCAAGATATCAGCAAGAGGGGATGATCTTTGGATTTGATAAAATTTTTGTGTTAAATCTATACATTCCTGAATTACCAAATATCAGAGTCAGGTCTCCAGGTAAGGAATTACGGTTCCTATTCATACCTCTCTTCTAACCTAGCTGTCCCAGCAGGAAAAGAATCTGCAACAAGAGCTTGGTTGAAGGTAGTTTGTTTTGGGAAGTGATTTCCTGGGGCGGTAACATTCTTGACTTCCAAGCTGTGTTTGCATTACTACCTAGTGGGTAAACGCTACCTTGAAAGCCTTTTGACCTCCACAGCAGGACTTGAGTTGATAATTGGCTAATCTGGGGTTGTCTTTTCTTTTTTTTTTTTAAGGTTCTTAAGAAGTTAACAAAGGGCTTGTTAATGGGACGTTATCTCCCTTTCATCTCCAGGCTGCTCACTTCTGAGTGACTGGCAGTTCCCAAAAGTGTCCCACACTGCTGTGGAGTCATTGAAGCCCCAGAGCATAAAACTGGTGATATTTGGAGTGGCTGAGACAAAGTGTTGCCTGGATTCATCCTGTTTCTGGTTACTTAATGTACAAGTTAAGCCAAGGAAGGAGCACAAGAGAAGTCCAATCTACCTTCTTTCCAAATGTTTCTTAAATAGAGCCTTCCCTTCTGGATGCTGCTGCAAGTGCTCCAAAATACCTGTTCTATCATGGAACATCAGAGAAGAAAAGAACTCTGGGGATTTTCCTTCACCACTGTCTCAGGATCACATCAAGTGGGGCTGTAGTGCATTGGTAGTCCATATTTGACTAGGAGCAACATACCAAAATAATCCATTGGTGAACTGAGTCCACATTTTTTTCTCTTTTGCCATTTGAATTATACCATTGGCAATACCCACGTGAGGCCTCTGGTATTATTTGAGGGAAAACATTGGTGCAACAAAGGTAGGAGAAATGAGATTTGGGGCCACATGTTCATAGAATTTCTTTGTATTCTCTGGATGTGCTTGCAAACAGTCCATCATATAATGGATCACTGCCTCATTTACCCAAACATACCTCAATGGCTGGGGTAATATTCAGCTTTGGTGGTATATTCTTTATGTCCCATGGTCAAAGTATTCTTTCTCTATTAAGGCTTAGTAGTGAACTGCTTCTCAAATGGAGAAGTTCTTTACATTAAGACTCTCCTACTGGAATTAGCCAGACATTACCCTCAGCATCAGAACCCACCACAGACACTTCCAGAACTATTGAATCCATCGTGTCCTGTGGGTTGGGAACCTTGCGCTGGAGTAAGGAATTGCTGTAATGCCATCTACTGCTCTGAAATCCACTCAAAACTGGCAATGGAAATGGATTTGAAAAGTGTTCCCAAGTGCAATGTACACTGTCTAAAATCCAAGTAGGCCTACCACATGCTATATTCCTATCTTAGTAGTGAGGGTACAAGGTCCGACATCTTGTCTTTTCTAAAAATCCAGGTTTAGCTTAGAGTTTGGGGATGTCTTGTCTTGCTTCAGACCTTGTGACCCCTAGAATTTTATTGATGTGGGAGGCTCATCAGCATAAATTCTCTAGGTCTCACATTAAAAAAAATCTTCATATTTCTTTTTTCTGAGGTTATGATGCCTTAATGCTTTGCAAAGGCAGTTCCCACATTTCTATACTATTTTTCATAGACCAAGCTTCCATATGCCATCCTGCAGCATGTTGAGACTAGTCCTAGGTTTCTTCACTAGAATGTTAAATTCTGAAACATGAATGCTTTGTGTCAATAGATTTTCTCTCATGAAGCTTTACAGTCAACCATTTGGTGTAAAATGTCTCCATCTCAGGCCTTAGAATGCCATTAATTTTCCTATCTAGTCTTTGATGTTAGATTATAGGAGTTATTTAACACATGCATTCAGTCTCTTGTAATTCTGTCCTTACAATTAAATCCAAGGCTTAAATTTTACTAAAGCCTGCCCTGTAGATTGCAGGAGATAAGACCTTCTCTAAATGCTTTCTTGGGATCCTTATGACTTATATAGCTTCCCAACTAAACTCTGATGCTAATTGTGGTAGCACAGCACGCCAAGAGTTTTCAGGACCTCACCTGCTACTACAACTATGGGATCTTTATCTCAGTTCAGCTGTTGAATGATTCAATTCCAAGGCCCCTCATTTCACCAACAAAATGTAGTTTGAGATGGGGGCTGGTGTTTAAGCAGTCTATTTGGGGAAGTGATCCCAACGTACAGGAGTGGTAGATTAGGAAGCATGAAACAGGGAAGAAGGAAAGCCAATAAAGATGCAATCTAAATAAAGTTGATCACCATTGATGGGATATTATATTTCATTTTTCTAGGACCCTTGGAGAAGCTCTGTAGCAGTCTCAGACTGCACGTATGTGAGTGCCTGATGGATCTCCTGAAGTGTCCACAGTGTGCAGTGAGATTACAATGGAGGGAAATCGGTTGTTGCAGGGAGGACTATGGTGAGAGCTGGGCTGAGAGGGTATAAGTTGGGCATAAGAAGTGACCAACGTTGCTCCATTTGTTGATCTAACACTTTCCTCCAGTCTGATCTAACATTTTATATCTGCTCCAGGTGCCTCATTAATCGCTTTCTGTCATGGAGGCATAAAACAGTACAGCAGAAAGGAACTTCAGGGACCTTTATGAGGGCCCCATTACACAAATAATGATACTGTGGTACAAAAAGGCTCAAAAATTCTGGCAAAATTTTAGCAAAGCAGGGTTACAACTAGGCTTGCAATAAAGGACTCTTGGTTAGCTGCATTTGGTGCCTTGAAACTTTCAACCTCTTAGAGTCCAAGAGGTCATATCATTGCTAATATGGGAATGATCTTTACTTTCACCCATGTTCTTTGTTCTCTAAGAATAACTTCAGTAATGCTACTATATTTATCCAGTACTTCACATTCTGCCAAGCAATTTCGTGCACATCAGCCCATTTAATCCTCATAGGGACCCTGTGAGAGCTGTGTTATTGTCACTTCATAGATTAAGAAATAGAAGTTTAGAGATTCAGTCACTTGTCTGCCTATGGTCTTAGAAAGTAGAATTCTTTCTCTGAAATAGTTGGAATTCTGTCTTCTGAATTCATTTATTACAAGCCATGGAGAAATGCTTTAAAAAGGCTGAAGTACACACATACAAAATCACATCATTATTGTGCAGTCTTTACTCTTTGGTGGAAATGTGCAAAGTCCAAATACCTCTCTCTCTCTTTCTCTCTCTCTCTCTCTCTCTCTCTCACACACACACACACACACAAAGAAGAAAAATTATTAACTTAAAACATACAAGCTCTTGGTGGGATGTGCAAAATAATTATTGTTTATGATATTCACTTATTCATCCATTTAAAAATTCTTGGTCACTTATTATAGGTCAGGCGTTATTAGAGCACTGCAGATCATAGTCCAAATAGATAAAGTCTTGCTTTCATGCATCATATTATTTATATTAAAATCCACATAATTTATGGTGCCCATAGCCGGAGGTCAAACTGACCTCCTGCGATATTTTTACTGAAGCCGACCATGAAAAAAAGAAAGCACTTAGTGCCTAGAACAGATAGGTGAACTGGAATACACATTCCGTACATTGTAGGTTATTTTCAAAATTGCTCTCTGTAAGTAGGGAGACCAACTGGAGGAGAGAAGGTGAAACAAAGGGCTGCTTCCAGCTGAGAGTTTACTTACACACTGATAACATTTTCACTTGAGTCAAATTCCTATCCCCTCCTCTCCATTCCTCTTAGACCAAGTTCCCAGTTCTGCTCAGCCACCAATAAAAGCACTGTCCTCATTTCTAACTTTCAACACTTGCCTAGTGCTTTTGCCAGCATGTAGTTACCTATGGGAAGGCATTTTATGGACTGAAAATGCCTGGCTTAAGAAACTTCTTTCCCCCCAAATATGCATAGCAAAACTGATGGTAACATATGGCCCTATATTTTTTCCCTTCTTGCCAGTTCACTAAAATAAATTTACTTTCAATTTACATATTCTTGTCTACATTTCAGAGCTTTAAAATATATTTGTAAGGTCTGTCCTGTCTATCTTTTTCTAAGATTATGCAACAGCTCTGCATGCTGTTTAGGAAATAACAGGAACTTTTATGATTTTTAGAATCTTTCATTTCCTAAGAAATTTAGAAAAGTTTATGAGATCAGAAAAAGAAAGGCCAGAATATCCTTAGAAATGTAAAATTATGTAAAATCTGTAATAATTGTTTCTATAACTAAACGGTAATATACCTTTCAAATTTAAATACAAGTCTACTGTCTATAAAATTCTAATAATATTCTATTAGATATGTTTTGCTATCTCTGTATAATTCTGTTTAGACCCTTTAAACAAAGGCCATATTATTAAAATTTGTAGAAATATGTAGGGGTTCATGGTGGGGATTTCAAAATGAGGAGAAACTCATCATGGACCTTTGAATTTGCTAAAATGGAAATAACATTATTTTCATCCAAAGACAAGACTACTTTGTTGTTCTGTGAGAGAAACTGATAGGCTTTAAGAGAATGTCTCAAAAGACTGGCTTTCTCCTTGTGGGTTCCAACATCAACCATTCTTGAGATTTTTGTCAATGGAATGTTAAATGTAAAAAGACATGTTCTGTAGACAAAATATCATGGGCCTATAACAAGAATGTTCCAAAAGTATGATGTGGAGACACTTGGTCTGCTTTGCTTGCTTGCTTTCTAGATTCCGTTGTGGAGAATACAGCTGTGACTAGATCTTTATAAATCTATGATGGGATGGGTCACCTACATCCTTTTCTGATCTTGTGGCTAAACACTACTCAACCATTATTCATGGGTCATGAGTATAGACCTCTTAAACTCTTAAGGATCACTGCCTTTGCACTGAATATCATATAGGAGGTAATGTTAGGGATGCCTGTGAAATCAAGAGTAAAGGGAGACACTTTAAGATTGCTTTAAATGGTGGTTCCCAAATGGGAGAAGCTTTGTCTTCCAGACAGGGGACATTACACTGTAGCTGGAGACTTATTTTGGCTGTCACAACTGGGTGAAAGGATCCTTACATCTGATGGGCAGAGGCTAAGGGTGTTGCTAAAGATCTCTGTTTTGCTTTCTTTTGTCTGAAACAGCAATGTTAAAATATAAATATAGCTTATTGTTTCCAATTTGTACAAATGCATGCCTTATTTTGTACCATTTTGGAGTTTATCCCATTCCTCCCTTCTTTGCTGAGCCTCACACCATTTCTCATATACCCAAATCTCTCCCCATTCCAGACACCCTTGATACTCCATTCTGGACCCCATCCCCAAACATTATGCCATACCTCAGTTTCAACAAAGGGATCGGATTCAAATATGTTGTATTTTAAGGAGAAAAAGACACACAGTTTTCTTCCTCAGGCTGCAGAATGACCTCACAGGATATGACTTGCTCCCTCAGGAGGACCTTTCAACACATTTTGCCTATGATACCCAGATGAATTCTGACTCCTTTTCATTCATAGTATTTTGCATTATAGGGAAGGCATCTTCTAACAGAGGAAATGACTATTACTGCCCCCAAATTAGCTACAATCTATGTTGGCCATAGAGAGGACATACAAAAATCATTAATAATAAAAGTTATGGATGACCATTTTATTTAGAAAGGAAAAGAATATGACAAAGCATACCACTCCTTTTCTGCCTAATGGAGTAGGTAACTTATAATGTTATCAAAAAAGAGAAGTAGGATAGGATTCAGTCTCTGAATTTTCAGAAAGGTAGATATTTCTTAAATTGCTAAGAACTATTAGTCATGGTCAAGGAAGATAGAATTAGCACAGAGTAGAAGAAAAATTACAAGACTGGATGATGATTTGAATTTTTTTTAATTTTACATTTAAATTATATTTAGAGACATGGAAAGACAAGATTAAAGACAGTGAGGGAGTGGTATTGCTGCATGTGTGCTCAATCATGAAGGTTTAAAAACAGTATAATTAAGCTTGCGATCTCAAAGACAGTAGCGTGTCTGATTGTGGGGAAGAGTCTCATTGTGAAAGATGGAGCAGATGTTCATGCTTGTGAGACACGGTGACAGAGATGTCTGATGTGGAGAGATCAATACTTTATGATTGTGGAGTTTGACATTACTAATCTGATAAAGAGAAAACTCTCACATGGTATAGCCTTCTCTGCACCTCTTGAAAAATTGAGTGCATTTAGAATGTTATTTCTCTTTTAGGTAGGCAGATAGTAAATTACAATTATATGAAACCACTCCTTTCTAGGCATTTTCACTAGACTAGATCATAAAATTGCAGAGAGAACGAAAAGAATAATGAGAGCTAAGGGTCCATTTTGCTCTGCAAATGATGGCCTCCCCTTCTGATCTCAATGGTAAATTGCACACCTTTTTTTTCTCATTCCAAATCAGAATGTGTCACCTATGTTGGCCCCTTTGGATTACTTCCATCTCCACCCCCAAACACTTTCCCTCAAAAGGAAAAGATAACACATGCAGAGTAGCCAGTGGAGTCTTTTTATTTTTAATTTTACTTTACAATCTCTGTAAGCCACTTTTTGTAATGCTTGCTTCAAACAAATGAGCCTAGCCAATTTGCCTGGAGAGTCAAGAAATGCTTCATGTCCTGAGGACTTTCTGTCTTCCACAGAGAATTGAAATTTGGCATCACACAGCCCCATCATAGCCAAGAAATTAAAGGATTTTCTATTCCAATAGCTAGCTGAATTCAGTGATGTTAGCCTATTAGGAATGTGTGTGTCCAGTCAATAGTACCTAAGACTGATAGGAAATGAGATGTGTCAGAGAATTCTCTCAAAAATTGCTGCAGCAGCTGGGTTTCTGCTAGAGAGTAAATAACAAATATATTGACATGCATTTTCCTTAGAAGAGCAGCTGCTCTGATCAATGCTGTTAGAGGGGCTGCCTGGCCAAGTTGGGAGTTGCCTATGACAGTCTGAGTTGATGTTACGTACACTGATGTCCTTGTTAGTCTGATTTGCCAGAGGAAAGCCCAATTCTTCCAAGTCAAACTCTCTAGATACTCTTCTAAAATGACACTAAAATTGTTTATCATTTGGAGAGTGATAATGGGTACCTCTTCTGTATTTTCTCTTCACTGAAATTTCCTGAGTTGAACCGTGAGGGAGGCACATGACTCTCCTCCTGCCCTCCTCACTCTCCCTTTCAGTGTCTCCAAACAGACAGGGAAACATTTTGCATAAACAAATTCCCAATCATAACTAATCATATGAAAGCTGACAAAAGTATGTTATCTTACACTATGAAAATACTAATCAAAGCAGCTTGTCAATTGTTAAAGTTAATGATTTAGATATGCAACACTCTGCCTAAATTTTAGTAGGTAATTACATAATTATACACAGGTTAACACAATCAAAAATAGCAATTGCCTCCTCAGTCTTTAGACTGTGGCAGGGTACTGTGATCCCATTCTGGAAATAACTGCTTATCTCATGGTGTTTGAGTGCATGGGTAGACCACAACTATTCCGCTTAGGAAGGATTTTCATACATCTGGGTTCAACTCCCCAGAGGGCCAAAATAAGGAAGAGATTTGGCTGTTAGTGCTCATTAAAATATGCTATTGGGGCATATTTCATGAGGGTAGTTCAGTAGGTTAAACATCTGCCTTTGGCTCAGGTTGTTATCCCAGGGTCCTGGGATTGAGCCCCACATTGGGCTCTCTGCTCAGCCCTCTGTTCAGCCAGGTGCCTGCTTCTTCCCCTGCGTGTGCTCTGTCAAGTGCAGGAAAAAAAACAAAACAACAACAAAAAAAACAACTTAAAAAAAAAAGAATAGCACTCCCACCATCTTAGAAAAAATAAATAAAATATGCTGTTAAAAGCACTGAATTTACATGTTTCTATCTTTTGTAGGATGAACAGGCTTGCTATTAGTTATATGGTAACCCATTCTGATTCATAATGTCCCTTCACCCTAGCTCAAGTTTCAGGCTTTAGGCACAAATATTTGTTAATTTTATAGATCTAAAGCATTTCAGGGCAATTTCCCTCAAAACAAATATCTTGAAAGCAAAGATTTTATTATTTATTTATTTATTTATTTATTTATTTATTTATTTATTTATTTATTTTCTTTATTGATTTTTATTGTGCTATTGAAATCATGTTTCAATCAGGAAAAGGAAATCCCCAGAAATTGACTTAAAATATTTTTATGGTATAGAGCATTGAAGTACTGAGATGTTTTCTGGAACTCTCAAAGCTATGTAACATTATTTTAACTTTGGACTCTCTTCTTCACACCCAAAGTCTGGAGAGGAAGAAAACTAGAAGGAGACCCTTGGGCATTTGTGTATGATCATATACATTCTTATGTTTTTCCCTTTTTCTCCTTCTTCACCCTTTTCCCTTTGTTCCTTTCTACTGAGTTATTATCATGTGTCAGGAGTCATGAGACATATTGGGGATATAAAAATGAGAGCAACACAGTCTGAAAATTTAGGAAGTCCTCAATAGAGTTAAAAAGATGAGTAGTCAGATAGGTGCCATCTATGAGGAAGGCATTGGACTAGCAGTACAAATCGGAGGATATGAAAGTGGACAAAGAACTCTTCATTTTGTAATGAGAAGAAGGGAAAATTGGGAAAGCTTACAAAAAAGAAGGTGTCTATCTGAATCATCCCTTATTCAAAGCAGAAAGTATATGTGTGGGGGGGGGTTGGGGGGGCAGTAAGGGGGCATTCAGGTGGAATGAATAGCCTGTGCAAAGACATAGAATTCTGAAAGCTTTATAGAGCTATGATTGGAGAACTTTGATATACCCAGAATTTCTGTGTAGAAGTATTAAAGGAAACCTTCAGAAAAATCTCTTATGGGGCCTGCTTCTTCCAGGACCACAATGTAATGCCTCCTCCCACCTTACATAAACATATAGAATTAATAGGCAACAACATTTTCCTAAATTGGGATATGACAAAGTCTTGTCCTTTCCTCCAGAAAGTCAGTGTAGCATTGTACCATCTCTAAATTCCCCACTGAAAACCTTGTGCTTCTTTATGTTTCTATAAAAGAATAGTGATACACTTGTTCTGTAGTATTCTAAATGGGTTAAAGACTTTTGATTGGATATTATTACAGGCCAATAATTTCTGCTCATGATAGCATTCAATCAAAATAATAAAATTTATTAGGCATTCTCTCTTAGCCTTAGAAAACAGAACGAATCTGAGGCAAAATTTATATGCTAATGCTTTATTGTAGAGTATAATTCAGGGGCAGCAAGAATAAGGGGAAATAAGAAAAAGGAAGGGACAAAGAAGAAGCAAATGTAATGTGATGTGTTGTTGAAGTGGCCACAGCTTCAAAAGAAAACACAGACATTTACTTAGTCTTTCGGGATGGCTCTGGAGACTTATAGAGAATCATCAACTTTTTTTGTTTGTTTGTTTTTGTTTTTGTATAATCTGCAAAGGGAAGGGAGGAAGAGGAGTTTATCTTCTCAATCCTTCTATTTTCTGTTCAAAGTATATCCCATAGCATTAACTTTCTCACCTGTCCAGGTTGTGTATGTGTGATCAGCACATGCAAAATGTGGCCATGCTTTTAGCCCATGGTTCCAGAAGGAGAAGAGTATGGAACATGGTAAAACTTAGTGCATATGGGACAGTTTGCTAAGAGGCAGTCTAGGCTGTGGAGTCTTGGACATGATTCTTTTAGCCAGAAGTAGTATGCTGAATGCCATCATGAACAGGAAATGCTGCTCACCTTGAACAATGTACTTAACTTACTAACCATATGTGTTGCAAACATTTCAAGGTCAAATTTAGTCCTTGGGGAGTAGTTGTAGATTAAGTCAGGCTGGTGGGAATGCAGTCCCTTTGAACAAACCTACTTGCCTTAAGACATTGGGAAAATCTGAACTATGGCTTGCTGACTATGATGGCACGTTGCATGGCTGAAGGTCACTTTCAACTTAATAACTAACATTAAGAACATTTATCAGAATGCCTTTTCCTCTTGTTAACAGAGGCTCTTCCTACTACCTCATCATAATATGGCCTTTCTTTTTAAATCCCATGTACAGGGGCGCCTGGGTGGCTCAGTCCATTGGGCGTCTGCCTTTGGCTCAGGTCAGGATCTCTGGGTCCTGGGATCAAGCCCCAAGTCAGGCCACTCAGCAGGGAGTCTGCTTCTCCCTCTCCCTCCCATTGCTTGTGTGTTCATACTCTGTCTTCACTCTCTCTCAAATAAATAATAAATAATAAATATAAATAAAATCTTTTTAAAAATAAATTCTGTGTACAAATGTTAAAATTTTAAAACCTAATTCCAAGTTTCAAAAACAACAGTAACTTTGCAAATATCCTGACAAAAATAGGGTGTTTTCTGTGCAGGCTGATCAGTTCCTTTTAGGCAAAATTCCTGTAATGTAGGTAGCCAATCCTAAGTATACAGGATTGACTATGGATTACAGAACTCAGACTGAATGAGTTGTTCTTTTTCTAGTATGATTACTTGTAATAAATGAAAAAAAAATCACACTTCCCTACCAGAATGAGTTGTTTTAATGTAGATATATATGTATATATACATACATACACCTGAAATATATACTTTGATGTCACCTTTCACTAATATTTTAACTTTGATTTAGATGACAAGAATATAATTTCTACTTTGCAAATTACATTTAAGAGTTCATTTCTTAGATTTGAGAGGCATGACTGAAATAAATACCAATACTTATACACAAGTGTTTTTAATCTATTTTTAATTTCTGTTTCAGTCAAACCTGAAATGTTGATCTATTGTCCTTTGCATCACAGTGAATCTATCTCTTACTCTGCTCTCAAATGCTAATATTTCTGTGACATGCAGAGTCTGGCTTCTGTAGCTTTTGCTTCAGGCATCACCTCATTATTCTTTTTAGCTCCTTATTAGAGAAAAGCCACTGACCTCTTACCTGGGTCTCCCTATCCAGTTAGTACTTGTGAAAGGGCAACTCATCTCAAGGATTCTGTATACCTGCTGTGTTTCTAAATCACCTTATATTCTTATCTTTCCCATTTCCATCTCAGAATAGAAATATATAGACAAAGTATCCTCTTTCTTCCCTTCTCAAAGAGCCCATGATAACTTACCTTCATTTAAAAGATGGCTGCCTTCACAATGTTATTGCTGATGAAGAGAAAATTTCCTAATATTTATCTTTCTCAAAATCACTTCTTTCACTTCCTTCCTTCTTCCCTTGTTAATGACTACTAATTAGTGTTGCTTAGAAAATATATCTCCGATACTATAATTGCTGTGTGCTTTTAAGAAGTCTGGCTTCGCTCATCCCACTCCTAGTTTTAAATTCGAGTTCTTTTACTTCTTACATGTAGACATATTTTGAACATAACATGTCAGAACTGTTTTTAAATGAAGTGTTTGGTCACAGCAACAAATACTGAAGTCTTTCTGTTAATGGAAATCTTTCCCAGGGCCCACACCTTCAGGTGCTTTAAAGCTGACAGAAACAAAACATCATTCTAGGACCTGAATTTAAGATATTTCCATACAAATTCAAACCAAACAGACAATTTTCACAGATGACACCAAATTTCACAGTTTTTTTTCCCTGTAAGACTGATTTATATAAGACTTTTACTTTGATCAATGACCTGAATGAGAATCCTTCTACCACTTGACAGCCATGGTTCTGACCAGGTTTGAGGATAGATTCAAAGGGCTGTGTCCCATGTGAAGTGAAAATATTCATGTGTACAGATGATAGTTTTACAGTGTGTGCCCCATCAGTAGTCAAACTACACATCACAAAGACCTAACACTAACCAATGAGATAGGACCAGTTGCAGGAAAAGGATAAAAACTCTTTGATCAAGAAGAAGGTAACAACAGATTTATTATAAGTGAATTATTTTTGGATGCTAGATTTCTCAAATCAACATAATCTCTACTTCTGTCACTAAATAGGGAAAAGGCAAACATTAAAACTAGATGGGGTAAAGACTAATGTTTGCATGGGATGAATGATGTTGCATGCATGAGGGACTTCTCATGTGATAATTTTTTGAAGTACATACCCTTTCATCCATAGGTTTTTTTCCCTGATTCTTCAGAATGATGGGATTGGTGCAAAGGAAGCAGAGGATGTTGTCTCTGCACAAATGAAATTTTAAAATATATATATTTAAATTGTAAAAGCCTTAAGTTTTAAATTAATATCCATCTTTTACATATAAAGGCCCAGTGTCTTGACAAAAACATTGATTAAGCACTAGGGAGAGAACTGTGTTCATTGACAGCACTGTATAATCCTGAGTCTTTTGGTATAGCAGTGTTGGTTACCAAGTGATTTCTCCAGATGTAGAAGAAGACTGAAGATGGTCATGTTTTTGTTAATCATGAATGAAATCAGAAATGGGAAAAAAAAATTCCCTGATCTATGCATAGATGAAATAGACTTGAACTGCTATCTAGACTCTGAAGGCTAGCAAACCAGTGTTTAATCAGAGGTTTCTGAGCATTATGTAATAAAAATCTGAGGGACACTTACTTTCCAAGTGTAAGATATACCAGAATTACTCTTTGGCTGCTAAGTCGTGATCAGTTCTGAAAAAACAGGGAAATTGAGAAATCGTCTCAGATCTCTTCTTCCCCTTTAACCACCTAAAACATTCAAACCAGACATCTCCCATCCCCTATACTGCCATAAAATTGGTCTATCTCATATTACTTGCCTACTTAAAAGCCTTCAATGGATACCCTTTATCAGATAAATTATAATTTTTTGAATAGGAGTTCTTTATTCAATCCTTGAGAAATATATGTTTGGGTTTGTTAAGCTACTTCCCCAGTTAAATCATGCATTGCAACTCTCTGTATCTATTACCCCTAGTTGCCTGACCTTGAACTTTACATACATTTTTCCCTTCCTTGGATGCCTTACCATCCTATTCTCTATCAAACTGCTACTTTATTTTGAAATTCTTACTGTCACTCACCTACAGACTATATGGATTAACCATGTATATATTGTTTCTATTCTCTGTAAATGTTTTCATTATTTTGATCTTGTTAGTTTGTCATTTTACTTGTCTGTCTCTCACACTAATAAGCACTTTGAGGGTAAACTCTGGGCCTTATTCATCTTGCATATTGGTGTATAGCTTGAGGTTTGGTGCACAAGAGTTACAGAACAGGAATTTTTGTAAGTTAAGTGTAAGTATTTTCTGGACCCTAGTTAAATCCCTTGCACTTAGTTTGGAAAATGGATCCCAGCTTAAAGGACAGATTTGGATTTAGGGATCTCTCCAAAGAAAGCTTGGAAGTCTGTTCTTCAGAGTGGACAGCCAGCTTTACACAAATCCAGAACTTTCTTAGCTGTCTATCAGGGGGCAATAAAGTTGATATTACCGAGTAAAGTAAAAGGCCTTTCTCTTAAATCAAAGGACTTTTATTTTGTGTTGCTCAGTGTTTTTTGTTGTTGTTGTTTTCTTTTTTCTTTTTTCTTTTTTTTTTTCTGGAAGCAACCACTGAATAAATATTGTGGTAGATTACTTAATTTTGAATCAGTTAAGTGTTTTAAAGATATAGTCATTAAAGTATAAAAGACTGACACTTCAAGGTAGCACTTCTGCAAAGCACTGAACCAACTTGCAAATTGCTGACCCAAATAGGATTGTGAGTATGAATAGGGATGATGGGGTAAGAGTGGCTCTAAAATGAAGACAGGGTTTATCATGAGAAGGAAAGAGGAGCATTAGGAGATGACTTATTCATCTTGCATTTTCAGCACCTAGAGCAGAGTTTGATACTTGGTAGATGCTCAATATAGTTTTGTTGAATAATTGAATGAGTGAGTGAATGAACAAGCCAGGCAGACAGAAGGAGGGAGATATGAAGAGATGCTATATTTGGTGAGTTTTCAGTAGAAGATCACAGAATGAAAAATGTTCTACTCTGATCATGAATAAAAAGCAGAGAAATATATGAAGTATTAGCAGGGGGAGAATAGAACAAGCCTAGATTTTTAGAAGCTCTATGTATATGTAATTTACCATAAAATCCACTGATTTTATGTGCACACTCTGATGGAGTTTTATTAAATTTATAGTCATTTAGTAAGCTACACAATCTAGTGGTGCTACATTTCATCACCCCAGAAAGTTCCCTAATGCCTGTTTTGGCAAATTCCCTTTCTTATCACAGTCCTAGGCAAACATTGGTCTGCTCTCTGTGTAGTTTTGCTGTGTCTAGAAATTCTACATAAAGTACTCCCACTGTACCTAGTCCTTTGTGTAGAGCTTGATTCACTCCATGCACTGTTTCTGGGGTGTCAGGCTGTACTATCAGGGATCCATTCCATTTTCATTGTTGTGTAGTATTCCATCGAACGGATATATCACAGTTGGCTTTGCCATTTACTCTGGCTGGACATCTCAGGTATATCCATTGGTTTTTAATTGTGAATAGTGCTGCTGTGAACATTCACATTATGTTTTTGTGTGGCCATATACTTCTATTTTGGGAAATATATTTACTTGGTCATATAGTAAACACATGTTTAACATTTTAGGAAACTCCAATCTACTTTCCAAAGTGTAAAACTGCATTTAACATAAGGTTTCTTTTGTTGATAGTTTTTACTGAAGTTCTTTTCTCTTAATATGTATTGGTGTTAAGTAATTAAACCTAACAAGAGTCAAGTGAGTCACTTTTCCCAAACTTGTAAATTGAGATACAAGTGTCACTATGTTTTATTATTTTATTTTAATGTTTGCCAAGTGTATCAAAATGACACAAAACCCCAGGGCAAGAACATAAAAAAGTATTATGTAACTATAAGTGTGCAAACTTGAAAACCAGAGTCTGTTTTCATTTAATAAATCTGATAAGTCTTATATGAAAATATACTTTATACTTTATATATCCTTTCAATTGCATTTCAAATAGTTTTATATTATCCACACCATGCATTTAAATTATACTATTGAATTGTAATAATTTTAGATAAAGAGGATACATGATTATATAATCTAATATTAAATTTTAATTATCTATGATAATTTTTAAAAGATTTTTATTTATTCATGAAAGACAGAGAGAGAGAGAGAGAGAGAGAGAGGCAGAGACACAGGCAGAGGGAGAAGCAGGCTCCATTTAAGGAGCCCGACATGGGACTCGATCCTGGGTCTCCAGGATCAGGCCCTGGGCTGAAGGAGGCGCTAAACCACTGAGCTACCCGGGCTGCCCCATTAATTTTTTTTGAACGAGTCCCACTTTGAACAGTGCTGATTTCTCTGTGAAATGAACAAGAGAAAAATCATTACTTCTAGTCCATATAACCAAATGCTAAATGGTATCAGTTTCCAAAATTACAAGTAATTCCTAAATTATAAGTAGGAGATGCTCAAAAACATAAACAGTATTTTATTCGCAGAATAAGTTTCAGTTTGGGAAACTGGACAATTTTATTATTGCCACTTAAAAGGTCTTTCTCCTCAGTTTAAATCATTGTAGCATAGAGTCACTTTTGAACATTCAGTGTACAACTTGGGCTGGGCTTGGCAACAAATAAAGATGAAAATGATTAACTCCAAATTTCAAAGGAACACTTTTTGGTTAGTTGCACAAAATAGCACATGATTCATTATCAACACTGTGTATATATGGGTATACATATGAGCATACATATGAGCAAGAACCATTCATGTTTTCCAGGTTTTGAAGTCTCTTAATTACATGAAAGTAAAAGCATTGTCAGAGAAAGGCATGTTAAAAGCTTCCTGAATAAAATTGCTGCTTTGGTTTGAGAATCTATTCTCTTAAATCACTGTAGTTGCAGAGGGTTTGCATTTCATTTCTTACAGTCATAGGACACATGGTATGAGACAAAAAAGGTTGAAGATAAACATCAGGCATGAGAAACTAAAAAAGAAGAAAAGGAAATGGTTTCTTTGTTTCAATCCTGGACCTCTCTCTTTAAAGCACATTCTACACTGGGAGGGGGAGAGGCAGGTAGGAGATGAAGGAGCCAGAGGCCCAGTCACTCCCACTGGTGAACAATGAGGCCAGGATTAGCATCACTCTTCTGGGTCCCAGCTTCCCTCTTGATGTGTATGAGACTCGGGAGCATCTCTGCCCTGAGTCAGTTGAAGTCTTGGCGCTGGTGTTCCTGAGAATGTTTCATATTCTTTTGTTCTGCTTGTCTTCCTTGTTCCCTTCCTGAGCCATACAAGTGACACAAACCATAGGATTTTTGAGACCTGTGCTTCCATTAGACACTCATGTTTCTCTTTACAACCAGAGAACACTTCACCATTCTCAAAATGCTCTAAGCTGAGTTGGCCAGTTAAAGCAGTGAAATCACCACTGTTCAAAGTGGGACTCACTTGTATAAAAAAAAAAAAAAAATTAATGGGGCAGCCCGGGTGGCTCAGTGGTTTAGCACCACCTTCAGCCCAGGGCCTGATCCTGGAGACCCAGGATCGAGTCCCACATCAGGCTCCCTGCATGGAGCCTACTTCTTCCTTTGCCCGTGTCTCTGCCTCTCTCTCTCTCTCTCTCTCTCTCTCTGTGTGTGTGTGTGTGTGTGTGTCTTTCATGAATAAATAGATAAATATCTTAAAAAATTAATGGACTAGTCTATACATTATGGAAAGCAGTCCTTTGCTATTTTTAAAGCCAGGGATCCAGTGTTAAGATGAGAATAAACATGGCTCAGTGACTGGCAAGTAATTTTACAAAAGAGAAAAGGAGGTTTATGAGGTTAGCAGAGGTGATTGTCCGCTCATAACTATAACTATTTCTGACATTTCTTTAGCATCCCAATATTATGTTAGTTGTCCCTTCTTTGTGTTCTCATCATATCCTTGTTTACACTTATATCCTTTTTTTTTTTTTTTTTGAGATAGAGAGCTTGAAGGGGGAAAGGGGGGAGAGAGAGAGAGAGAGAGCGAGCATCTTAAACAGGTTCCTCAGCACAGAGCCTGATCAGGGGGCCCAGTCTCACGACCCTGAGATCATGATCTGAGTGGAAACCAAGAGTCAAGTCAGATGTTTAACAGACTGAGCCACCCAGTGCCCCTACACCTGTATCTTATTTATAACACCTAGAACTATCATTTTGAGTGGTCTTAATTCCACCAGAGTTACAAAGAAGCTAGTTTTATTATTTCTCAAATGACCACCTTCAAATGGTTTTCCCATCCAATAACAGGTGAATTCATGGCTGTCTGATCACTTTCAGTTATTATGAGAAAGATCAGTCCAGTGAAATTTAAAATTACAACCTCCTATCCAGCCCAGGTTACATCAATAATTTAGTCAGGGGCCAAGCATATCTGATACTCAATTCCTCCTCTCACTAAAAAAATCTTTAATTTAAATTCAACTTAGTTAACATATAGTGTGTTAATGGTTTCAGGTGACACCATTTGGTTTTGTGTTGAAATAGGCAGGAGGGATTTGACACAAGGTGTTCGTTCTGTTTCTTTTATGGATACTGGAGCAGATGACTGTCAGCCGTTGCTCTTCCCTGGTAATGTTCAACTGGTTGGTCATAGATGCCATCTTTGTGCAAAGTACCCAAATGAATGCACTTACTTGGGGTTCACGTGTGGATTCTTCAGGAGCCTCAACACACAGTGTTCTGACATGAGGATCTGTTCTTGCTTGAAATCTTCTGAACACTCCTCAGCTCCTCCTGGAGGAATGTCCCACCCCCACCCCGCAGCCTCCAGAGGCCTGGGTATCTCTGCCTACTTGTTAGTCTTCTTAGGTGTGATATCAGCATACTGATTTAAGCCCAGCTGCTTCTTAGACCATAGGAAAGGCATCAATTCTTACTAATCCACTTCTGAGGCAAGCTGTATAGCACCATGTGACATTCTAATTACATATCCTATTTCAATTGCTGATGGCTGATTTCTACTTTGTTTCCCTGAAATGAACCCGAGGACAAGAGATGGAGGGGATCATGGTCATTTGTGAATTTTCAGAACCTAGTTTAGTGTAAAGTAGGGGTTCATTAAATAACTGAAATTAGTGAGTAGATGAATTGACAGTGCATTTTTATACTGAAAAATCGTGGGATATTGATGATGTTATAAAGAAACATAAAATACAATCATTTAGTTGAAGTGTATTAACCAACTGTTTTCCTACTATATGTTTTTAAAATTCCACATGTGAAATCCTATGATACCTCAGATGAATTAAGCATTATTTCTGGCATATTTATACTCCATTTATAATGCTCATCACATTTTGGGAAAAGTCAAGTTGTAGAATCTGTGTGATAGACTTTGGGACAACTCAGCCAAGTAATCACTTCATTTAAATGTCTCAAGTTGGATAGAAGTAGCCTGATAGCTTTGGAGAAACAAACCGTCTCCGGCATCAAGATGAGTAGCATTTCTACTGGCCAGTCCCTCCCCAGACCACACTCCATTTCATCTCCTTAATTCTTCTGACCATAGTTCCACACATCTGGGCCTTCAGGGAAGCCTGTGGGGTTTTGCTCTTGTGTATGTGTTTGCTTTGTCTAGGCAAGGGAATATGAAAAACAGATAGCAGTTGCAGTTTCACTTTTAATGAGCAACAACAAGTTCTTATTATAGTAATTCTTAACTATTTGTTTATTCTGATTTTAATAAACATAACAAAGTAAAACTGCATTTCCTAAATTGGCACTTTTGTTTACCTTTACAGAAGTTTTCTTTAACCATCACTAAATTTCACTCTCTCTCTCTCCCAAATCGTCTCTTAACAAAAACAAAAAATACTGACACCCTCTTTGTCAGGGTGTCATAACAAAGCATTGAGTTCTTTGTTAACAAAGCATTTTCAAAGTCACCCTCAAACATCGAAGGAAACAGACTAGAGCCTCATGGGACCTCTGATGTAGTAATTGAGATGACATGTAATTAAGTGGCTGCTTCATCACTTCCTAACTGGGGACCTAAGACAGGACTAAATATCTTTGCATCTCAGTTTCCTCATCAACAAAGTGAAGAAAATAATATAACTTCCTATATGGGTTCATTAAAGAAAGTCAAGAACAAAACTAATTTATCAACAGGTGAAATGTTGACATTTTACCAACGGTGCGTATTTAAGTTCTTGGTGCTCAAAACCTCTTATGACATGAGAAACATCAGTTTTAATTTCATGACCTAGGTTGTTTCTAGATTAGCAATCTGAGCCATAAAGAGTGGTTTGCTGACAAATCTACTTGCCTACTCTTCTTAGTCCAAACATCATGAATGTGGGAAATACTTGAGAGACACGGCCTGGTTGTGCTTCCCAGTGATACTCCTGGAGGTCCTCTGCTTGGTTAGTTTCCTTCTGAGAAAGGCTTTTATAGGTGCACAGCACTTTTCACTTGAAGATCTTCTCTGGGCATTGCTAAAACCCTAAAAAGTTGTCAAACCAGGGATTACTGTCCCCATTTTACAGATAAGGAAAATGAAGCTTAGAGAGGTTAACTGAAGTGTATAAGGTGACATAACTATTTAATGGCAAAGTTAGGATTAGAACCCCCCTCCTAACTTTCAACCCCATATTCTATCTGCTATGTGTTGGCAGAGCCCTAAAGGTTATCTCATCACAACAGAAAGAAAGTTAATTCAGCTGCAGATTGATTAACCTAAAGGGGAATCCTATCAGTGTTGGTGGAGAGCCAGGAGAATCACTTTTCTTTCTACACTGATGTTTTTACCAGGAGAGCACAATCTCTCCCATCTGGATCACTATCAGAATTCCAAATATCAGAACATGCTAAATCGCTCTTTCTGTAGTTACATCTATTTGGAGGAGAGGGGACTTATATATACTGTTAAAATTTCTAGCTGGCAGCTTGGAGTTAACTCTGTTATACTGATTTTCGTGGTCATCTCCAGCATCTTTCTCGATTTACGATTGTGGATGATGAATCTAATAAGAGTAAATATTCACATGATTCAAAATCAAAGTGTGAAGGCAGCTTAGAATTTCTGTTAGGTCAATTACCACTCAGGAGGATATTTCTGCAGCAGAACTTCCTCTTCTGAGTAGAATACTGGCTCACATTCAGGAAATAGCATTTTAAGTGTGGCCTTCTGACTTGAACTGAGAGCTTGTTTTGTTTAACAACCCAAGGGAATCAAGATCTAGTTAAAACCAGGAGGGTCAGATTTTATGATTATTATAAGAATATAAAATATGTGTGTTACTTTCATTTTCATAACGAATAGTCATAATTTAAAGCCATATATCTGTTGCAATTTTGTTTTGTGTTGCTGTGATGCCCTTTAAATTGTTTTTCATGTTCCATTTTTCTCTGTGAAGAGAAAAGGCTGAGTATTCATTTTTTATTAATTGGAATGCATGTGTTACTTTTAGCATAAATACCTATATTTTTATTATAATCAATTTTTTCTCATTAAATCTGAAACCAGCTCACCTTGCTATTTTATTTCTAAAGCACCAGTCTGCTCTTGCACATTCATGAACTCATTTGCTTTTCACAACATCCTATGAAGTAGAACCTTGTGAAAGACATTGTTTGCCATTGCAAGCCCATATATGAAAATCTGGCTTTTTGCTTTCGGGAAAATTTTATTTTTGACTTGAGTATTATATAGTTTGTAAATGTGAGAACAAGTGGAATACTCATTTTATTCATAACTTCCTAACTTCGGATGGTTTTCCAGAAATGCTTACACTGTCAAAGTTTAGATAAATTCTAGGTATATTTTGATTTGATAAATTGTTTTTAAAAAACAATTTGAAAATGTGTAACAATGATAATTTTATTTAGGGGGAAATTGGAGCAACTTCTTATTTGTATCAGTTTCCTGGGATATTACTTATTTTTAATTTGAAGAGATTATCCCTTACGTTGTCTGGTTATCCAAAGTAGGTTCAAGTTCTATTTTCATTTGGAAATGATCTATTTAAAAACTGATACCTTGTTTTTCATAGTGATTTTAGGTAAATATCAACAGAAAAATGAAATAATTCTGCAATCTAACCTGTCTCTTTAAGATGTGCAACAAGGGCTAGGAGCAAAGAATCTGCAATATTCTTTATAATTTCATGGGGTCTTCTGAGGAAATGTGCCAATTTTATGGGGACTCATAGGGAAAAATTTTGATTTCATGTGGATTCGAGTGAAAAGGTAAATTTCATGGGATTTCTAAAAATGGCTGGATTTCTCAGGATCCATGAAATCTATGACAGCCATGGAGAAAATGCACCGCTCTTGTCATGGAGTAAATTTTAGTGCAGTTTGGCAAAACTTTATTTCTTATACACCTGCTATGTGTACATTACACATTTTGAGGTTTTTTTTTTTTTTTTGCCATTTACCTTTTTATAAATGTGTAAATACTGAAGGTGGTACTTTGTGTACCTAACAACAGTGTGGTTACTCTGTCATTTGCTTAGAACATATGTTGAGTGGTCACTAATATACATGTGACCTGTGATCACTTATGTTGGTGTCAAGGTCAGGATGGTGGTGCTTAGCCCTAGGCAGGGGATAGAGAGAAGCCTCTCACTACCATTGCCATAGCCTTCGCAGGGTCACAAAATATTAGTTTTAGAGATCTTGGTCATCATCCAGCATAGTTGTTCTCCAAGCATGTTCCAAAGTTGGAACATCTACAACAGAGTCCTCTGGGGAACTTATTAAAAATTTACACTCCTTGCCTTACCCCAGACCAGCTGACCCAGATTCTCAGAGGGTAGAGTGTGAAAATCTGCCTTTTAAACTCAACTCCCTGGGCAATTTGGATCCTATAGCACTGTCTAGTTTGAGAGCCACTGTTCAAATCTAATTTCCTTCCCAATTCAGAACTGTCTACTGCATTGTCTCAGGACTTCTGGCTCTTCCTTAAAACGTTTCCTTGCAGCAGGGTTGGGACCTGATGAGCTGTCATTCTCTGGCCTTGTGCCTGGAACAGGGGCAGGGTTATAGGGAAGGCTGTTGGGGAAGAAAAGATGTTGAAGCCCAACCTCAGAAGCTTGAGCCTATGGCAGCATAGGGAGTAAGACAACTTTCATAGCTGACTGGTTTGGGTGTGTTGTACTAGTGGCAAGTAGTGTTCCCTTGATGCAGTTGTTATTTTTCCCTGAAATGGTGAACAAATATTGACAGTCACAAAGAAAACAAAATTTTACCTCTATTTGTATGGGTCCTGCCTTCATGCAAAATTCAGTATATATTTAAAGGGTAAAAACAAAACAAAACACTTTACTTTCACATGTAAAATGGTGTTAGATTCTAATTCAGATAATTAGGAAAAGGTTTTTCACTTACTTGAATGTCCAATGGGACATTAGAAAGTCACGTTGGGTCCAGGAACCATCTCCCTTATATAGGACTGCAAAATCTCCAGCATCTCTGTACTTTTGTCTTCTAAACTTGTGTAATGCCTCCAGATTATCATGACAACAAAAACTTTCCAAAGTTTCCCAAATGCCTTCTGGGGTGGTAAGCATTTTGAGAACCATTTTCCCTGGTTTTCTTACTTTTCAGCCACATCATATACAGATCTTTCTAAAATGGAAACTTGTGCATGTAATTCTATTGCTTGAAATCTTTCGATGTTTCCCCATTCCTTTCAGGGTAAACTGCAACATCTTAGTTTAGCATGCAGGAACCAGCATGGTCTGCTCAGTCTCATTTCTCTGGTTTCATCACCCATGACTACAGGCATATTGCACTGCTCAAAAACTGTGCTACTTTATGCCTCCACGTCTTCAAATGTGCATTCTGCTTTTCCTAAAACATGATCTCTTTTCACTTTGCTCAGCTACATTTTTGATAAGGCCTCTTGGACAGCCAACTTTGATGACATTGCCTCTCCTCTGTGCTCTCATAGCAGTAACCTCGGCACACATTATACTGTGTGTTATTGATTTATTCAACATCTTAAAATAAGAATTTGATGTTTTTCTAAAAAAAACTATATTAGTATGGCCTACAAAATAACTTTCAAGATATGCTCCCACATATCCATCTAGCCTTTTCACTCATGATCTTCCACCAACACTTAATATTTCAGCCATATCTAAAACTTGCTTTACCCTTCTTAGAATTTACCTTGCAGCCTCTATTCTTGAACATGGTAGAAAAGACATTTCTATTGTTATCACCTGATAACGCTTGCTCATGCTATAAGACTCATTTCAGATTGTCATCAAATTCACTGAGAATCTATTAGAGGTAGTATATAATGCTTGGTACTGAGGTTGTAGAAGTGTAGAGATGGGTCTATATTTATAGGGAGCTAGTAGTCTAGCTATAAACCTTCCCTCTCTCCTAAGGCCTTCCTGCATCCAATGACTAGCACAGAACTTATCTCAGGGCTGTAAGGATGCATTATGGGCTGTAAGCTTCTTGAGGAAGGCCAAGGAGCCATCTTTATTTCTGTGTGGTTAACACTTGGCAGAGTGCTTGACTCATAGAGGGTGCTTCAAAAATGGATGAAAACCTTGGAAATTTACTAATTATCAAGACAGTCAAAAATTTTATTAAAAAGTTCTTGAGTGGCGGTTTTGAGGATACCTCTTCCATATTTCAAGTCCAGATCACTATAGAGTACAGTATTTTGACATAGATCCTCACACAGTTTTCTACCAATTCTTCTTTTCCTTTTTTTTCTAGCAATTCTTCCTTTTCCTTTTCATTTCTCACCAGTGTTTTCATTCTTGTTAACAGCTCTGGAGCTCTGACTTGCCACCCCTGACCTCTCTAACCTCCCACAAGAGATAGTTTAGGGAGAGGAGGTTGACATTTGTATGGATTACCTCATGTGGATTCTGAGTGCAAGTGATGTATGTCCACTCCCCAATTAAGTAGCCAAAAGGAAATGTTACTTCTTGGACCCCCTTTGCTTCCTAGTTACCAAAAATTTAAAAAGGAAACAGAATGACAGTTCTGAATCCTATGGACTTTACATTTTCTTAATCCTTCATGGAATGTTGTGTTTTCTGGGTAGACAATCTCTGATTTTGCTTTTCTTTACATGAATAGGCTTCTGCTAAATATGAAATAAACTTATAAATTTTGGGGAAAAAAAGCTCTGTGTGTTTAGAATTTTAATTTCCAGAGCACAAGACTATAAGACAAACAGATACCACCTTCGCCAAATAACATAAATTGAAAAATAGAATTTCTTGTATTTTGTTTTTCTGCTTATTTGGAATGAAATGAAAAAATTTAAGGTCCTTTCTAGTATAACACTGGGAAAAATTATACAACTTTTCATCACAGACTCAGAGGTAACTTTCAAAAGCCAGAAACTAACATCCTCTGTGCAGAAACACACTGTATATATAAAAATTATCACTTAAAATAGTGTTTTTAAGTATAAAAATCCAATAAAACTAAAAATATTAGAGGCTATAAGATGTTTGCTTAATTATTTTAAAACAATCTTATCAAATTCCCTTCTAGTAAACATTTTTACTTTTGTCTCTGAATCATAAAATCATAAATTTAATAAGTATATTACTTTATAGTAGAAAGCAAGAAAACGATTGCTCAGATAAGAGATTCATACGCATAGGATACAATGATTTCAGAAAATCCCTGAATAATTTAGATTGGAGGTTGGGCCTGTCCTCATTGCCCACTGGCCTAGACTACTACTCAGCCAGGAAGAACCGACCTCTGGTCCAGACTTTATCTTCTTCCAGCCATGTGCCTGGCAAAGAACCTTCAGTTCCCTGAAAATTTCAGCCCAAATTTTCTTATCTGTATAAAAGAGAATTTTACTTCTCAGGGTTATTGTTATATAGAAACAACAAAATATCTTGTGTATGAAAAAATATTCAAATAAGCTATAGGATAACATAAGAGTAAAATTATTATTATTGTGAATGTTTCATCATTTAATGTAACCTCTAATCCTAATTTTGTCCTTCACAGAGATAAAAATTGCCCTGATATACTTGGTATATGGAAACCCACTAAAGCCTTTTTAAAAAATCTTTCAGGATGCATTATCATTGATCCTACTGGATACGTTCTTAAGACACTTCCAGGGTATCATCAATGCTTTGGGTGCTTGTAGAGTAAGTGATTTTCACAAACTGAGCCCTTAAATTGCAATAGGCAAGCTACCTGGAGAAATAAATATTTAAAATAGAAGATTTAAATAAATTTCTGTAATAAGAGTCCAACATTATTTTGCTGGCTTCAAACATATTTTAAATGAAATAATTTCAACAAAACTAAATGTATCACCAGTACTTAGCTCCATTTCCCTTCTAAAAGGGCCATGATATGATTTTTTTTTTTAATTTACTTATGATAGTCACAGAGAGAGAGAGAGAGGCAGAGACACAGGCAGAGGGAGAAGCAGGCTCCATGCACCGGGAGCCTGATGTGGGATTCGATCCCGGGTCTCCAGGATCGCGCCCTGGGCCAAAGGCAGGCGCTAAACCGCTGCGCCGCCCAGGGATCCCCCCATGATATGATTTTTAAGAAAATACAGATTACATACAGCTTCACAGTTTGTTAGTGCCTGGTGGTATTCTCCTTCCTTGTATAATTAACATCCATTTTATTTTCTCCTCTGAGGATCTGAGCCTCAATCTTTTCTAGCTCCTGGTACAGATTTCACAACTGAATTCTGGGAGTATCAACCTAAGCAGTCAAAGGAGCTCATTCAGGGCCTCCCACCCCCTTGAGACATGAGCAGAACACAGGCTAAATCCAGGGTTAGGGGGTTAATGAAAACTCCTGCACTTACCTTCTATACATGGAGTAAAGCATTTAAGATCCAATGGACGATGGATGTCCTTGCAGCATCCATCCCTTAAATTTGGTAAGAAAAGAAGAACTGCTCGTATCTTTAGCTTGTAGGAGGAGATATAAGATAAAATGCAAGAAGAACTTTGGTATAAAGAGGAGCCGAAAACACGATTTGTCCCTAGGGAACGTCAGCTCTCCTCTGTCTGACTCTCTTTTCACTCACACAAAAAAATACTGAGAAATTTCAAAGTCACTGGGTTAAAAGAAAACTTTAAAACAGCCAGGGTACCTACAAAGCAATCCCTATTCTGCCCTTAGTTATGTAGAGAGCAGCTTGGATCTTCACATATCTAATACAGTGTCAGAGCCCAGCCAGTCCCCAGATTGTCATGAATCTTGTATGAAGGCTAAGTGTGGCTTCGGCCCACTGCCATTTGGGGGTAGGAATCAGAACCCCTTTTTATTAGAGTCCCTGGATCCCCAAATGCCTAGACATTTCTGAAGAAACATTTGAAATCTTCATTTAAAAAGCAAATGATATGATGATACTTTCATTGCTGGATTCTTTATCAAGAATTAGCTGGAAGTTGGGATACCTGGGTGGCTCAGTGGTTGAGCATCTGCCTTCAGCTCAGGGTGTGGTCCTGGAGACCCAGGATTGAGTCCCACGTCGGGCTCCCTGCAGGAAGCCTGCTTCTCCCTCTGCCTGTGTCTCTGCCTCTCTCTCTTTCTCTCTGTGTCTCTCATGAATAAATAAAAATAAGAATCTTAAAAAAAAAAAAAAGAATTACCTGGAAGTATTTTTTTTTTCTATTAAGACAGAGAGACTTTCATGTCCTAAGACCACTTGGATACATGACTACATAATTTAACTGAACTTCCCCCAAAGCCCTAGTGATTAGGTAATATATGTGTAATTTTAGGTGGGCAGGAGCATGCCCAGAAAGGTTAGGTGACATGTTGAAATCACACAGCATTTAATATGTAGTAGATCCAAAATTAAAATCAATTTTGCCTGATTTCAAAGCCCTTGCTTTTTCTACTGATTCCTAATGCCTTTCAGAAAGGAAAGAAATTGAGGTACCTGACCTAGCCAGGGAACTGTGAAGCTGTATGTTTCAGCTCCCTGGTTTCTGAGCAACTCTTCCTTGAAATGGAATGATAACACCACCACGTTACATTTCTGAGTTGTCAAAAATACTGAATACTGGTAAATTTTTAATTAGGACCCACACAAAACTTAGTATCACTGTGTCTTGTCTTATTCACAATTCTGAAACTTCTGTAAATACTCTCTCTGAAAAGATTTCTCCTACCCTCCCCCCATGCTTTGCTTTCTGCTACTATTTTCTTATTGAGACACCCATTTCCCTACCTTACTTGCCTCATGGCAGTATGAAATAGCAAGGTAGTTAAACAGGTTTGGAGAAAAAGGAAAGAATAATGGGCCAGTCAATCCTACATTCTCCTAGCTTAAAAATGAGTGAGGAACCTTGGCAATAAGAGTGCATTGTAACTTCTAATGAAACAAAAACTTCTCATAAAAGAGATCAGAAATGAAAAGAATCATTTTGCACATGCCTTAACTCCACTTCATGGTCCACAGTTGGCTTGAGTCAAATGAATTTTAATCCTTTGTTTGCCATTAGCAATAAAGTAAACCATTATCTGACTGGAAGCAAAAGGTAGGCCCTTCTGTAGGAGAAAGCTAATTTATATATTTGTTTGGTGATATTTCTCTCAATCTTATACCAGAGGACTGTTTGGGGCTTCAAAAAGTTTCTAAAGAAATGCAGCAAAAAATATGCCACCCAATATTTTCCTGTCACTGTCAGCTATTTCTTTAATAATTTTCCTTTGCCTTTTTACCAGATTTTAAACTCTGTGAGGGCGCAGAGTTACTTATTCACACAACTTGTCAGTTTCAAGGCTTTTGCAACATGTCTTGGCCTTGTTCTAGGTTCTGGAGGGTAAGAGCAGAAAGCAAAACCAAGAACTTTTGATAAAGTAGCTAGCTAGTATGCTAATGGGTGTGTGAGGGGTGCAGTGTTGAGAATGTTTATCTATGTTTATGTGTATACGGCAGAAGGGAAATAGATAATAAAAAAAAAGTAAAATTTATCAGGTGCCATAAATGGATGCCAATGATGCCAGGTGCCACAAAGAAAAATAAAAACAGGGTAAGGAGGTAGAGAGTGGTTGAGAGGAATGACAATTCCTATCTTATACTGAATAGTCGAAGGAGACTCTGAGAGTTTGTTCCCTGAGCAGAGACCTGAGTAAAGTGAAGGGATAAGCCCTGCAGTCATCTGGGTAAGAACGTTCCCAGCAGAGGGAACAAGAGACACGGTGGCCCCAGAGCAAGATTATGTCTGACATTTTTCAGCAATAGCAAAGGAGCCCTTGTGGCTGGAAGAGAGGAATGAGGAAGCAGTAGGATATGTGGTAAAGCGCCTTAGAGGGCATGGCAAAAATTTGAGATTCTACTTTGAAGAAAATGGGAAACATTAGTGGATTTTGAGCCAATGGAGCTCACTCTGACTGCTGTGTTCAGAACAGACCAGAAGACTAAGCATGGAACTTTGTTATATTTATTTCCTGCCTCTGGATAAACTTACAGGGTTGTAGAGGGATTGAGTGAGATAATACACATAAAAAGCTATGAAGTGAGTTGATATACCTGAGAATCTCAGAACTTGGCAATCTTTATGTAATAGCTTGGGAGACAGCATAAGTAAGGGATTCAAAGATGAGCTTGGCCATGTCATGGTCTGGGTTCGAACCTTGCTCCATATTTTATGTAGTTTTGGAAAAGCTACTGAAGTCCTGCAGACCTTGAGTTTCTCATCATAAAGTGTGAATAACAATAGTGTCTGCTTCATAGAATCATTGTGAAGATTAAAATGAGTCCCTGTCAGTAAAATACTTAGAGTACTACCTTGCACATAGTGAACACTCACTGAAGGTTTCCAGCATCATTGTATACATTTATACCTGACAAAATGGTTCTATGTGCTCCGTCTGTCTCACACGAGTCATGTAAGAAACTGTGTAATTGTTATTCCCATTTTGTAGATAAAGGGATTGAGGTTCAGAGAAATAAAGTGACTTGCTCAAGATGACCTAGCCAAAAAGCAGTGGAGCTGGGACTGAGCCCAGGTCTTTCAGGCCCAGAGTACTCTTGTCATGTGCTGCTTCATTTGAATATTTGCAGAGGGCAACTCTTGTCAGGCCCCCTAATTCTAACGTGGTTATTTCTCTTTTATCATAGCCCTTAAATTCTTTGTAAAATGAATGCATATACACATTAATAAAAGAAATGATATGAGAAAGGAAGGACTCTTTCAAAAGGAGACAACAAATTTAGGTTGCTAGAACATGAAACATGGATTTAAGAGACTGGATACCAATCAGTTGGTGACACATTGTATAATTCTGAGAAAATTGCCTAACATCTTGAGTCCTTGGTTTCTTCATATGCTAAATGAAATCTCAGTATATTCTCATATCTGCTGGCTAGATCTGTGAAAATATATGCCAAGATAAAGATGGAAACATTTAGGAAAAAATGCTACATATACCACATGTGTTGCTACTATTAAACTTCTCTAAGAAAATTCAGATCTAGACACCTCTAAAATACCTTCTGGGGTTGGTTAGTAAGCATTTGCTCAAAAACTTGAATTCTTTGCACTTTTCTGGGGGGAGGGTGAATGTAGATTTAAAAACTTTTTCCTAGTGGCTTAAATTCCTGGGGATCTTTCCAGCTAGCATAGAGGAAGTTGTCCAGTCCCACCTTTTTGACTTTTTGTAGTAGAAGTGATCACCTGGAATTCTTTCCCACCCATTGGCACCATGAGAACTTGAATATCCCACAACCACAGTTAACAAAAACTGTTTATTGATTTCACTAAATAATTACTATTTCTACCAGGTACTTCCCTAGGGGAGATCAAACAGATAAGACTTCATGCCTGGCCTCATGGAACACAGAATCTAATGGAATACAGTATTGAAAACTATGCAGAGACCATCTGTGACATAAACTATGACATAGACTTTCACAAAGTGCTCTGGGAGGATCATTCAAAGTATGCTTAACTCTGGCTGGTGTTGGGTGGGGAGTATCAAGGAAGATGTGCCACAAATGATGTTTAAACTAAGCCTAAGGAAAAGTTTTCCTGGGTGAATAATTGGAGTGAGAGAAAATGAATTCCAGCAGAAAAGGGCCTTAATAAGTGTTATCAAGACACAAGAGAGTGTATTGTCCTCAAGGGCATGTTAAAGGCTCAGGGAAGTTTGGATGGAGCACACAAGGAATGAGATTGAATGTGGAAGCTGAGTTTAGAGAACTTTTTTTCTGGTGTTGATACAGTAAATGGTCTGGCTTAAGCAAGACAGTATGTGATCAGATTTAATTTGTCCATAACTTTGCAATGGATGGATTGGAAAGTAGCAGGACTGGAGTCTGAGATACCAGTGAGAAAGCTGTTTAAGTAGGTCAAGTGAAATGTAATTGAAGTAGGAATTAAGACTGGGAAACTAAGATGGAAACTAAATCTAAAAAAAAAAAAAATGTTTGAAGTAGAATGTATAGAACTGTTGACCCATTGAATATGGATACTGAAGAAAAAAGAGAAACCTAGAATTCTTTCTCCATTTATGAGTTTTCATTAGCAGAGGCAAATAGAAAGAGGAGGGAGAGGTTAGCAGATGGGCAGAAGGAGTGAAGGTCAGTGAGTTACAGGGAGGGATACATGTAATAGGCTTGGGTATGTGAGGGACAGTCAGACAATGTCTTGTAAATAGTTTCATATGAGATTTTAGAACTCAAGCAAAGGTTTGGAAGGGAAATAAGAAATTGGGGAAGTTTGGAATGTTGGTGATGAATGATATTTAGAGATAAGCTAAAGAAGTTCAGGGGAAATAGAGTGAAAAGAAACAAAGAATAATGAGATAATATTGGAAACACCAGCTTGAAGGAATATATAGAGCAAGAGGAATCATGAAGAAATCAAGAACGAGCAAATAGAAGTGGAAGGACAGTGAAGAGGCATTGATGTTTTTGAAGCCAAAGAAAGCAAGTGTGAAGGAGAATGCAAACTCTCCAAGAATGCCCCAGACTACAAATGTTCATTGGGTTGGCTAACTAGGAGGTCATAGTGACCTTTGCCAAAGCAAGTTTGGTGTAATGTTGAGACCAGAAGCCAAAAGGCTGGGGAATTAATATGTGCTGGGGGCCATGTAGAAGTAGAATCGACATCCATGAATTCGTGCCCCTATCCCCCCCTTTTTTTTGGTCCAGAGAGAATTTTCTTTATAAAAAGATAGAATACAGTTGTAACTAGAGGGAGCACTTTTGGGGGGAAGTACTGGAACATATTTATAGGTTGAAAGGAAAGAACAAGACTAACTTTTTTTTTTTTTAAGATTTTACTAATTCATTCATGAAAGATACCTCAAGAGAGGCAGAGACATATGCCTCTGACGGAGGACTTGATCTGACGCAGGACTTGATCTCCGGATGCCAGGATCATGCCCTGGGCCAAAGGCCACCCAGGCATCCCAAGACTAACATTTTAGAAGAGAAATTTAACACAGCAAGATCTCACAGATGCAGGAGAGTTGAATAGTTTGAGGGGAGAAAGACTTCTAGTGAGGCAAACCTGCCAGCCTTCAGAAGGGTGGAGGTGACTCAAGAAGCCACCATGGTGTGCCTGTTCTCTGAGATTTGACACTTTTTAATGTTCAGAGGGAGTGTAACTTAGGACATACATCCTCATACAGAAGAACGAGTACTGTTTTGCACTGGACTATGAGACATTGGGGTATCAAAATATTTCATAATAATAATCAAATTACAGTCAAACTGTGGCTTATGATGGGTTGCCTTTTGAATTTTCACCCTGCCTCCAGAAGATAAGAGCTAGTTAGGCGATTGAAGAAAAGTTGGAGGCTCTATGGTACTGACCAGTTTAGATGAGTTCTCGAAATTATCTGGTACTTATCAAGACTGAACCGGAGTTCCAGACCCAGAGGCTTGCCCAACAGCACATCCTATCTGGTTTATGCTTTTTCCGGTAGGCAAGTTACTCAGGATCAGATGGTACAGATATAGGGCCATACACATACTGATAATATTGTAAACTTGCCATCAAGCTGCCTAAGCCAAATTAAGCATATTAGAAATAAGAAGTTTAGATGGAAGCTGATGTGTTCGGGACTCCAGGATGTGGCTCTGCCCAATCAGCGTGCTAACTTAATGAGGGAGAGCCGCGCACAGTTCTGGAAGGAAAGCAGCCTGGTTGTCCTGACAAACACATCAATCCCTCCATGCAGGTTCTGTGTCTTGTAGAGCAGCCCCTCCATCCCCAACTCACCTCCCCCAAAAAAGTACTCACCTGATTCATTGCAAAAATACACTCAGGGTTTGAACATTGTCCTTCTGATATCTGTAGCCTTTTCTGCGGATGGTGGTAATTACTAAGTACATTGCTTCTGAATTCCCTTTAATGCACAGTTCTTTGTTCCTTTCTGTTGATGTCCTTTTTTTTTTTTTCTGTTGAGCCATTTCCTGTCTCTCCCTTCTCAGTACTCATCAGAGTTTTAGACACCTCAATAATTATCTCTTCTAATCTCTTCCTTTCTAATGAACATACAGCTAATTCCTCCCCCCTCCTTCTTCATAACTAAAAACATTGATACCGCTTATCATTTTGTTGCTTTTTCTGGACTTTCCCAAGTCTTTGATATTTTGTCTTGTAATAATATACTTAAAACCTTGTGTGGTATTTCAGTGGCCTAGCATCCTGTGATTAGTGTCCTTGGCTAATTTTTTTTTTAAATCAGATTTCTAGTTTTATGGGACTCTCTGTTTCGAATGTTTTAGATGACATTGAAGCAATGATTTCAAATTTCTGCTTCCTTTTGGCTCTAGATCTCTCTCTTGGTTGATATAAACTGTCTTAATCTGTTCGGGCTGCTATGACAAAAATAGCATAGACCGAGTAGCTTAAACAATAAATAGTTATTCCTCACAGTTCTGGAGGCTGAAACGTCCAAGAACAAGGGGCTGGCAGCCCCAGAGAGCTGGCTTCCTGGTTCATAGTCTTTTGGCTGTGTATGAGGATATGGCAAAATGGGCAAGGAAACTCTGTGGGGTCTCTTTTATTAAGGTACTCATCCCATGATGGCTCTACCCTCATGATCTAATCATGCTCCATAGGCCCCCACCTCCTAATATTATCACATTGGGCATTAGGATTTCACCATATGAATTTAGGGGCCACACCTTAATCCATAACATATACTTAACAGCTTGTGAGCATTTTCGGCTTTACTCTGTAGCTTTTCCACGCATTTCTTCTCTATCTGTATTAACATGTTCTCAGACTGGACTCATATCTAAATCATTCATATCCTCACTTGTAAAATGCTTGAACAGTCAATTGTCCCAGGCTCAGTGAAAAGCCAATATGCCATATGTATTTCATTTGTTTTTCTCTTACATAGCCATTTCCCTCTCTTAGGTCCCAGCCTGTAAATAAAAAAAGGACTTCACTTATCAAAGTGTAGGATGTAAGGGAAAATGTCAAAGCTCTTGTAAAGAGAATTTATGGCTGGAGTCCATTATATCAATGTTTTTTCGAAGTGAAATGCTGTCTCTTTTAATCCATTCCTCTTTATCCACTAAGCTTAGACATACTGTCTTCTCTTGTTTCTTCTACCCTCAACTTATTATCTTCCAAGCCAACATCTAGCTGCAGAGCTAGATTGCAGGGCAGATCTCTAAGTGTACCAGATGGCAACCTGGCATAGTTAGGGTTCTCTGAGCATTCCTCTATCCTCCCATCCCACTGAGCTTACTATACACTGAGAGACTTAGACTTGGACAAAGGCTAAGGAATTGACCTGGCTGGAGCAGAACACCTGTATTTTCATTGCCTGTACACAGCAGTTAATCCCCAAACAGAATTACTTCTTGTTAAAAGTAACAAGTATCACACTCACCTTTCTGTCTAGGAAAGGAAGTTTTATGTGGGGCTTTTCCACTTGCATATTTGATAAAACCAAACTCCCTGGGAGACAGTACCGTTTTGCCTTTGTCTCATTTGGGTGAGACAGGGAAGGAAAGAGGTCCAACAAAGGAATATTCTGGGAAGAAAGTCTATTCCCTAATAGTTCCAGTTTATATATAGAACCTCAAGAACCTCATGAATTTTAAAAAGGATTTAATTTGGAAGTATGTACATATTTTATCTTCCAGAGATGTGGTGGCATCGTTTTGCAAAAACTCAAATAAGAGGATACTTTTAGGGCAGTAGCTGTAGTGATTTACTGAAATTATGTCTTTGATACTGCAGCAAGCCTCCACAACAAAAAGGGTTGAAGTGGCTGCAGGAGGACTCTGGCAGAGGCAGTGATCTGTAGGGGACAGTGATCAAAGGGGAAAGTGAAGGGTTGGTAGCGTTAACTCATAAGGTAAAGAGAGGTTGGAGTAGTTGATGGAAGTTTCCCATTGCTGCCCGTAGAAATTCTAAGAAGCCCATTGTGGGAAGAGAAGAGGCCTGTGTCAGGCCTGTAGGAAGAGCAGAAGGGGACAGAAAGGGATGTGACACACACAGCAGTCTGTCTGGGATGCCAAGTTACAGCATCTGGCGAAGGATTCCCCTGGGTTAAAGTCCAGGCTGTTGTGGCAGTCCCTGCATGGGATGGTGGCTAATATAGCAGCAGCCACCACACCTATGAAAGAGGATGGTAAAGGAGCTGAATTATGGTCTTTACCCTTTCATTTTCCCCTAACTGGTTCCTGGGGAAATACTATTACTTGTACAGTTCTGAAGGGAAACTTATTCAGGTCAATTTAACGAATACTCATTTGGCCTTCTCTCCATATCCAACACTTTGCTAGATGCTGGGAATACAGAGGCACAGTACACCGTTTGGCCTTCAAGTTGTATTTTAGGATGTTTTGCTCATGTGAGGAGATCATTGGTTTTTTGTGAGGTGATGTAGAAGTCGTCACACAAATGGTCCCTGACTAATTAAAATGACAAGTTTATACAAGTTGTTGGTGAGGTGCCATGCATTCTATTTCCTGTCCAAACATCACAGATGGTGGTGCATGTAATAGAACATATTCAACCTGGTTAAACCTTTAGAGAAACTTGAGACCACAAGACATATTCTGGTTCCT
The DNA here is from genome assembly GCF_048164855.1 of Canis lupus baileyi. Taxonomy (NCBI): domain Eukaryota; kingdom Metazoa; phylum Chordata; class Mammalia; order Carnivora; family Canidae; genus Canis; species Canis lupus. The sequence goes on along the minus strand of NC_132870.1, from coordinate 25,812,613 downwards.
GAACTCATTGTCTCTTTAAAGAATATATAAAACTGCATGCCAGGGTATAGTATAAGAATGAAGAGTAAGGGATCCCTGGGTGGCGCAGCGGTTTGGCGCCTGCCTTTGGCCCAGGGCGCGATCCAGGAGACCCTGGATCGAATCCCACGTCGGGCTCCCGGTGCATGGAGCCTGCTTCTCCCTCTGCCTGTGTCTCTGCCTCTCTCTCTCTCTCTCTCTCTCTCTCTGTGTGACTATCATAAATAAATAAAAAAATTAAAAAAAAAAAAAAAAAAGAATGAAGAGTAAGTCAGGGCTTTCAAATGACTTACTTATGCCCAGGAAGCATTCAAGTTCAAAAGATATGGAGACAAAACAATTAGAATTATGGCAGCATTAACAGAGACAGTGTCAAGTTTGTGACAAAAACTGATGGAAAAAAAACAGGCACAGCTAGAGAGGAAATCTTGCTTTACAAAATATTGAGGGGACACCTGAGTGGCTCAGCAGTTGAACGTCTGCTTTTGGCTCAGGGCATGATCCCCGGGTCAGGGATTGAGTCCCACATTGGGGCTCCCTGAGAGGATCCTGCTTCTCCCTCTACCAATGTCTCTGCCTCTCTGTGTCTTTCATGAATAAATAAATAAAACCTTTAAAAAATAAAAAAAGAGAAGATACTGAAATATCTGCTATGTTTCCAACCACCCTCCCCTATTTCTACTATAGTGAGGTGATTTTTTTTTTTTTTTTTTTTTTTTTTGGTATGCTTTGCTTTTTCTTCCCCACAAAGAGAAAAGAACATACTCAAGGACATAGAACCCTGTATCAGAGCCAGGGTTGGAGCTCAGATATTTTTGGCTCCTAATTCTTTTTTTTTTTTTTTTTTTTTTGGCTCCTCATTCTCTGCTGAGTCCATTAGACTGTGTCTCCTCTTAGTTCTATTATTTGATTTTCTGTTTCCTGTGTGTTTACATACTCAAAGTGATAGAATACATTTTTGTTCTTATGTTACTAATGCAGTAGATGTATTTTTCAATTTTGCTGAACTACAACACTCTTAACATGGCAAATAACTGCTTTCAACAAAATGTTTTCAAGGCATGCCTTGAAATGGGAGTTAAAAATAGGAATGCAAATGCTAATAACAGTATTGATAAAAGAAACTCTGGCTTCAAAAGTGAGAAATTCAATTAGAAAAAAAAAAGCAAAAGTATTTGAGGAAAATACAATGTATGAGAGTACTAATGGAAAATTCAGTTCCATTGCATTATTACAAATTAGATAAAGTTTTCCACAACATAGTTACCTGCAGGTCAGCTAAGATAATTAGGGGAGTGGGTTCTGGGACTGGGAGTTTTCATCAACTCTCTGGAGGTTACATCTTGGAACTCAGATCACTTTGATCTTGTGTAAACAATGAAAAAACAAGACGACTGAGTCAAGGATTAACCCACTGGACCCAACCTGATAGCTTAATGTTCAGACACTCAAACCAATTATAAACTTTATCTGCCTACATCTCAAAGAGGTTAATGCCTCATTGACTATGTATTCTAAGATCATCTAATACACAAGTGCTTAGGTACTTAGAAAGGCTTTATGGTATGAAAGTACTTTATTTTTTATATGGTGTTCCCCAAAGGAACTCCAAGCACTTATCAGACTGCCTGTCATTAATTTTTGCAGCATCTTCGTCATGGAGCAAAAATCATTGTGATCATCAACATTTTTAGATAATATACATTTAAGATATTCTGTAAAACTTAAGGAAGCGGGATCCGTGGGTGGCGCAGTGGTTTGGTGCCTGCCTTTGGCCCAGGGCGCGATCCTGGCGACACGGGATTGAATCCCACATCGGGCTCCCGGTGCATGGAGCCTGCTTCTCTCTCTGCCTGTGTCTCTGCCTCTCTCTCTCTCTGTGACTATCATAAATAAATTAAAAAATTAAAAAAAAAAACTAAGAAAGCTGCTATATCCATTTGCATGGAGGTTACAACCTAGAAAAACTTGGTAAGATCAACATCACAAATGTCAAAATCATTTATTTAGCAATGAAGAATTAAGTGCCCGCCAGAGCCAAAGATTCTGTGTTCTCTCTCCCTCCTTAATAGATTTCAGTTATTAACTGAACATTATATTTTATGTTTTGATATAAAGCTGCTTACTTTGGGGATCTTTTCTCACTGGACATGGAGTTCAATTCATCACCAAACCTTGTGAAAAGGAATTGAAGTTTTTTTTTCCTGAAGACCTTGTATGAGTGGGAAATTGGCATATCAGATAGGAGTTTTAATATAACCTGATCATTTGCCCATAGTTAGGGTGGGGGTGGTCAGGATAATAAAGACTAACCTTTCAAATACATATGAATATACGGAATTACTTTATATGCAACATATAAATAATACATATTTTTATTAAAAAGAGAGTTGGTGAGGACTAGGTCTTTTAAAAAGTATATGTTCTGGAACACTAGATACATAAGATGCTCCTGAAATAAATGACCAATAAATTTGATAAACTTTTCATTATTATTCCCTTTTAGATAGTAACCATATAGAGTCATATACTAAAGACTATAAGACATCTTAAAATAAAGAAACATATTTTAACCTTGTAAAAACTGACTGATCTTATTTTAGTGCCAAATCATTTTTCATGTAACATCCAAGAGGAACAAACATTGAGAAAAATAACTTTAATTCATTTTATCTCAGTATTTAACAAGTTTGGTGCATTTCCTCTATATGAGGGAATTGAACTCACCAAGAGGACAATCTAGAAGAGATATTGTATGGTGTTTATGATGTAAAAAAATTGTAAAAGTTTGGGTAAAATTGGAAATGCTTAATTTCAAGTGACTAAAATGGGCAAGAACATGTCTTAGAAGTTAAGAGAGTGGTATAGTACAGAAAGTAGGATTTTATGGAAGGTTGGTGCCATCAACTGAATGTTTGTGTTCTCATAAATATGTATGCTGCAACCCAATCCCCAATCCATTGGTACTTGGAGGTGGGGCCTTTGAGAAGTGACTAGATCTTAAGGCCAGAGCACTCATGAGTGCAATTAGTACCCCTTTAAAGACCCCAGAGAGCGCCCTGGACTCTTGCACCAGTGAGAACACAAAATACAACCATCTATGAACCAGCCTCTTACCAGATACTTAATCTGCCAGCATCTTGGTCTAAGACTTTCTAACCTCCAGAATCATGAGAGATAGATAATATTTTGCTATTTGTAAGCCACCTAATCTTTGTGGTTTATGAGCTACCCATTGTAGTAGCCCAGGTGGACTAAGAGAATTGGCTCCAAGAGAAAGGAGCAAAACAGTCAGGTTGTGTGGGACATGGTGCGGAGGGGAGAGTGGGAGAAGGGAAGGAGGATGAGCATGATATTTCATCTTATAAGGATGAGAAAAGAATGCCTGCTTGACTCTATGCACTCTTGGTAATGACAGGTTAAGGAGAACAGGCTTTAGTCTCCAATCACTAGGCTTAAATGTATCAGTAGGTCTTTAGACTTTACCTCATAGACTCCAGTGTGGCCGGAGCAACCACAGTTGCTTACCATAGAAAGGCAGCCTCAGACTCTTCATTCCCTTTCAAATTCCCCATTTCTCTGTTCAGGCCACTCACCAGATTTGCAGCATTGGAGCAGGAATATATACCATATATCTAAATACTTAAAACAGTAAAGTTAGAAAACTATTAAATATTATATGTTCTATCCTCCTACATTGACAAATATGCCTTCTTAGACCAAAGCTGCAAGGCCAGGTTCACATTTAGAATTAATTCAATATGATTGGCATCCCTATATCCCTATAAGAAAAAAAAATGGACACAGGCATATACAAAGGAAAGAAGATGGGAAGACACAAGGAGAGGTTGATCATCTAGAAGTCAGTGAAGAGGCCTCCAAAGAAACCAATCCTGCTGACACCTGACCTCAAACTTTGAGCCTCCAGAACTGTGAGAAAATAAATTTCTGTTGCTTAAGCCACTCAGTCTGTGGGGCTTGGCTCTGGCAGCCCTAGCAAACTAATTAATACAGCTCCCAAACACCTCCGGCCCTAATCCCCAGAACCTGTAAATATGATGAGATATCGCTCATTAGGTAATTTTGCATGGCACAGCTGATCTTAAAATAAGGCTCTTATCTTGGATTTTCTCCATGGGCCAAAGTAATCATATGAGTCATTAAAGGAACAGAGCTTTATCTGTTAGCTAAAGGGAAAGTCAGAAAGATGAAGATTCCATGAACTGTAGCCAGTCTGAAGGTGGAGGGGACACATGAGCAGAAATACAGGTGGCCTTCAGGAGATGAAAGAAAGCCCCTGGATGATGGTTACAAGGGAATGAGGACTCAGTCCTATAACTATGGGATATAACTCTGCCAAAACCTAGCTGAACCTGGAAATCGATTCTTCCTCAAGTCCTCCCTAATACTCTAACCCAGCAAGCACCATAACTTTGGCCTCATGAGACCCTAAGCAGAGAACCCATCTGACCTCATTTGGATTTCTGACCTACAGAACTGTGAGATAGTAAATTGGTGGTGCTTGAAGTTGGTAAGCTTGTGGTAATTTATTTATGCAGCAATAGAAAACCACTACAACATTCTCAAAGTTCATCGCAGAATAGGACACCCACAGCCCATACCCCTTCTCGTCCTACCCTTAACCCCATCCTTCATTTGACCTCTGGGACACTCTAGCACACATGTTCCAACTTTACCTATACCCTCTGTAAACAGCCATTTCTTGGATATTCTTTGTACCTAAGCATGCGTAATTTGCCTCATTACTCATGATTAGAAGGATAGACTACGGAGAGAGGCTCACACAGGCAGGTCCTAGGCAGGTATTTGGAGCATAGTTCAGATTAGGGAACAAAAGCTCTCAATGGGTAACTGCCCTGGCTTATAGATTCCTTGTCAGAGGTAGAGGGTGAGGATTGGAGGGAGCCATGGTCAGGGGAGGGCCCAATGGGGCCTCTAAACACAGCATCCAGGATTGGGCTCCTGTTAACAGGGTCCAGTGACCATGCAGTCTCAAATTAGTGCTTCGGAAAAACTCAAAAAAGTGAGTTCCTATACAATATAGGTTAAGAAATTCCATTGTAATGGAAAGATAATTAAGTTTTTTTTTAAGTTAGAGGAATAACATAATAAAAATGGAATTTGAGTTTTCTTTGATTCAAAGTCAGGTATAGATTGGATTTGAAATGGAAGAGATTGAAAGAAGACTTACCAGATAAGGGTGCATTGCAGTAATCTGGACCCAAGCAGGAGTACTCAGATGGGGAAATGGGTAAAACAATGACCTCAACAGTGCCAATATATTATGTAATATTATTGAATTTGAAATTGACTAGTATTTCTTTTTTTTTTTTTAATTTACTAGTATTTCTAACTGAAGATGTTTTCTATGCAGTTAATGCTATGAAATAGATTCAAGAAAGAGCCAACATGGGTAGAAAGAGGCACTGTGCTATAATGATTATGAGGATACCTGAAAAAAAAATGAGGATACCTGAACCTGTTAGAGTATAAGATTTGGGAGGGGATGGCATAAGGGATGAAGATGAACCTTAGAGAACTATGAAAGATCAGGTACAGAGTAAGAAAATCTGGAGATAGAAAAAAGAGAGAAAAGGTATGCATAGAATAAAACACTTTTCCAGAGGTCCCTGCTGAGATGGACCTGAGGAAAAGAAAGGGTGAGCCTCTGAGCTAGGTGAACATGAACCTGGAACACCCTCTCTCTCTGCTTCCATGATCTACGTCTCTCTTGCATTTCTTGCCTCTGAATCAAACTTCTCATTCTCTCTCTGGTATTCTGACTTTGGGTTTAGAACCATGGTGGGATTTTCTGTGTCACTGAGCTTGTCCGTTTACTGATTCTGCTGCTTCACAGGTCCTAAACCCAGTGTTCGTGATATCATCTTTACCCTCATTTCTACCTCATTTGAACTGATTGAGTTGGAAGGCTTGAGACCTATTATCCAGCAATACTGGGTGGTCCTCAAGGTTGAATGCAGCAAGAGGGTGAATAAAGATTAGGGAAAGGACTTGGAGATTAGGTTGTTGTCACTGGCCTTGATAAAAACCATCTCTTGCCAGAAAAATTAAAAGAAAATCAATTGATGAATCCATCATCTAATCTTAGTCTTATCACTTTGTAGTATTGATTTTCCAGGGAATTTTGAGAGTGTCCAATCTGAAAATTAATGTGGTGCTCATTATTTGGAGGAAGAAGGTAGACTCAGTGTTCAGGGAGATTGTCATTACATTTCTCATTTCTGTCCTCCCAGGATGTCAGAAATGACCTCAATTTTATTGATCTGACAGGGTCAGAAATAAAATATCACGTGAACACTTGGCTGAAGATTCTACATAAACTATGAGGATTCCTGTAATCAGAATCTCAATCATATGAAACACACAGTCATCCATTGCACACGTACTTAATGAATCTAACTCTATATTATGGGCTCTTCTATATGCTGAGTTTAGAGTAGTAACAAGAATATGAATCCTTGTCCTCAAGGAGTTTACATTTTAGGGATATGGGGTGGACAAAGTTAAAGAAAACAACATGCTTTCCAACACAGAAATCACCTATCCTATAATCTTAAAGACAAATTAGTTTTTCATGTGTCCTCCAAATTAATTCTAATGGTACCATTTTCTAATTTTCACAGTACCAAAACTTTGCCATGAATTTTGAAACTAGCCTGATAACTGGATCTTTGTTAGATGTTGCTTATTTGCTTCTCAGTAACTGTAGCATTAATCTCTAGTGTACCCTTGATTTTTGTAGTAATCAAATTAGAGAACTGGGAATCATTATAGACTCCTTTCATAGCAAGGAAATCTATTGGTCTACATCTTCTCACTTGTCACTTTTACCTCTTTAGTATATCTAGAATCTTCCTCCTCTACTCTAATCCCATGGTTATTTAACTAGATGGCATTATTTATTGCTTTGAATTATTTAAATTGTTTACCAACAGGTCTGTCTGCTTTCTAGTTTGTGTGAGTCTCTCCAATTTATACCTCATCAGAAAGACCTTAAAGCTTCAGTATGGTCCTGTCATTCCTTATTTAATATTGTTCAAAGGTGGGGCACCTGGGTGGCTCAGTGGTTGAGCGTCTGCCTTGGTTCAAGTCCTGGGATCGAGTCCTGTATGGGGCACTCTGCAGGGAGCCTGCTTCTCCCTCTGCCTCTGTCTCTGCCTCTCTCATGAATAAATAAATAAAATCTTTAAAAAAAATGTTCAAAGGCATCTCATTAACCAAAAATAAGGTGTAAACACCCTCCCTTGGCTTGTACAGCTTTTTGTGACCTGGTCTCTGCTCAATTCACCAGGCTCAATTCTACCACTTTCCTTCCCACCTACTCTGATCCAGATGCACTAGTGATCTTAAGACTTTGGAAAGACCATAGACTTTAGAGACCCTTTTGGATTTTGACCTAAATCAGGCTGACATACAATAGATTGCTCAAAGTTTTCTTGTATTCAGTTTTGCCTTAAATAAATGTAATATTATCTATATTATTAGGTTGTTATGGGAACCAAATAAGATATTGTATGTTAATTTGATAGTTTCATACCCTGTACATTAAATATCTAACACATAGTAAATGCTTTAATTGATAGCTGTTATTAAAATTCTCTTGTGTCTAAAATATTATTTCTCCAATGTTTACCTGTTCATAAAGCATGCTTTAATTCCTTTTTCAGAATTCAGCACAGATATAACCTGCCCTGAGACACTTTTCTTTTCTTTTGAAAGATTTTTTTTTTTATTTGAGAGAGAGCAAGAGTGAGAAAGCACAAACAGGGGGAGTGGCAGAGGGAGAGGGAGAAGCAGGCTCCCTGCTGAGCAGAGAGCCCCTTGCGGGGTGGGGGCGGGTAGGGCTCAGGACCCTGCATCACTGCCTGAACTGAAGGCAAAGTCTTAACCAGCCGAGCCACCCAGGCACTCCCCTGAGGCACTTTTCTTAAACTTAAAAGAATGAAATTCTGAATTTGTTAGAACTGGGCTCTAACTTAGTTCCATTGTATTCTATTTGTATAACTTCCAATAAGCAATAGTTTCTCAGATCTTCAGTTTTCTCACTTGTGCAATGAGGATGAAAATCCCTATTTTGTGAGCTTCTGTGAGTATTAGTTCTGAGAAGGACAAATAAATCTGCCCCTTCTTTCCCAACACACAAATATTCTCTCATGTTCACATTTTTTTCTCTCTTTGGTGTTTTTATATTTTCAATATTAGTGGAAAGCTGGTCTTATTTTTCTAAATTATAGGTCTATTATTTGTCCTCTTAAACTCTCTTTCAAAGCCACTGCCAATGAGCCTATGTCATTTTAATTATTTCTTATTATATTCCTTTCAGAAACAGGAAGGCCTTTATTTATGTTTGGTAGAATCAGGGCACAAATCATGGGCATTTATTTGTTTTATGTATTTTTTTAAATATATCATTTATTTAAGATTTTATTTATTTGATAGTATGTGAGACAGCACAAGCACGGGAAAGGGCAGAGGGAGAGGGAGAAGCAGGCTCCCCCACTGTGCGGAAAGCCTGATGTGGGGCTCAATCCTAGGACCCTGAGAACGTGACCTGAGCCTAAGGTCATGTTCTAACTGACTCAGCCACTCAGGTGCCCCTATTTGTTTTATGTATTAAGTATAAATGCATGATGCTGCATTAAACCTGTACCTTAAGAGCCCACCATCCATGGATATATCCATATACGGCAGACAGAATCAGCTGGTCTGGTTTTTGTGTTGGGTATTGGTAAATGAAGTACAAGTCCTGTTTGAGGTAAGAAACACCTCATTTTCTCAAAAAAAGAGATCAATTATTTAGTGTGGTAGAAGAAGTTCTTTTAAGGAGAACCAGCCAGCCCTGGAAAAGACACATGGTCATGAGCAGATGAAATTTTAAATAGGTACCTTTAAAAAATTACTACATGGTTATTTCTACAAAATGCACAAAATAAGGATTGATCATTACTTTTTAAATAATAATGAACATAATGGAATGATGTGAAATTTGCCATATGTGGTATATATACATTTTGTTTCTCATTCAATTGTTCTTTTTCAACATTGCAAATACATTCCTTTGCAAACCTCTCCTGACAAAACTTTAAAAATCTCTGCACAACCAGGTTATTTGAATAATACAATTTGAATGATCATATCAGAAGATGAACAGAACTGATAGCAATGGCTTTCTCAATTTTAAATAAGCAGAGGAGTGTTTATACTGCCTGGTGCAGGCATTTCTTATAATGCTTACCAACTGGTCACTAAATGAAATCTACAGTGGGCAACCTGTAGTCTTATTTCCATCTGTCTCTCTCTTTCTAAACATAATCATCTTCAATCAGCTCTTGTTCTTTGGGCTTTTCAGATTGGGTAGAAGTACTTCCTGTATTGATAGAATATGAGATATCTCAGCTTTATCCCTCATACCTAGGTTGAGATGTCTCTGTAATAACCTTGCAGATTGGTAGGTATTGTGCTAGAAACCAACTGTTGGTAGGTTGTTTTGTCTTGCATAGCCTCATACAAGGTTTAGCTTTTTTTTTCAAAATCTTTGCAAACTATTTGGACCAGGCTGAATGATTTCTTGAATGAGTTGAGTCATCTTTGGCTGTTTCACACACACACACACTCCTGAAAGGGATGAGTCACCAAGAGGAGAAAACCTTGAGTACAGACTGAAGCGCTGCCAAGGTAAATATCAAACCAAATAAATCAGTGTTTCCTTTAGCTGGGTTGCCTGTAGACTAAGGAAGAAAGAGCTATGCATTAACAGAGGCCCGCAAATCTTACTGAACAGAGTAGAGAGAAGCTCCAGGGATGGGGAGATCCTGACACAGTCAATCAAATCATTCTGGATTGGAAAAGCTGAGAGAAGCTAAGAGAGAGAAAATGCTGTAAAAAATGCGTCAAGTTAATTTCATGCTTTTCCACCTTCAACTTTTGCACAAATTAAATTTAATGCTCCTCAGCCTGAGTGGTCTGCATGCAAAATGGTATCACAGTAGTTGGGGCTGATGGAGATAAAAAAAAAGGTTTGGTGTTATTTACAAAGGAGTAAGAAAATATTTGTGATCATGTGTTACTTCACAGTAATTAAAATGTCCTCTCCCCCTCTCTTTAAATGTACTGAAGCTCTTGTAATTCATGCAGCATTAACATTAAAACATTCTTTGATAGGAGACGCCAAGTTAAGGTAACTAACTCTCTCAAGGTCTCAGTTTCAATCTTAACATGAAAGTGAGAGATTGTGCTCATTAGATGATTACCTTTGGCATTTTCCTGTGCTAATGCTTTAAAACCTCAATGGGACCAATCTTTGGTGACTGTTTCAACATAAATGTTAGAATAAAACTCCACAGGACAGGGGCATGTGGTGTGTATATGACCTATGCTATATATTAATTAGACTTATTGTGGTGCACAGTTTGCTATATATACAGATATTGAATCATTATGTTGTATATTTGAAACTAATATAATGTTATATGTCAGTTATATCTACTTAAAAGAAAAAGAATAAAACTCCACAGGACAGGGAAATGTGATGTGTACATGGTCTGAACTGTATCTGAAGAATAGACTCTTCCTTCTTCCCTTCCCTTCCCTTCCCTTCCCTTCCCTTCCCTTCCCTTCCCTCCCCTCCCCTCCCCTCCCCTCCCCTCCCCTCCCCTCCCCTCCCCTCTCCTCTCCTCTCCTCTCCTCTCCTCTCCTCTCCTCTCCTCTCCTCTCCTCTCCTCTCCTCTCCTCTCGTTTCCTCCCCCCCTTACCCCCTCTCTTCCCCTCTTTTCCTTCCTTTTCCTTGACACTTCTCTAATATTCGTTAGAATTGCTGACATCAGTCTTCATCTAAGATGAAACAATTCCTTAACCACACTCACACAAGAAAACCCTTAGAAGTAGCTGAGAATTAGTGTCTGACTCTAATTCTGTAAATATTTGTAGAATATTTGCTCTTCCTGTCTTGTTTCCCTAGTCTAGAATATAACATCAATTTACCACGGCACTCTGAAGAGTTTTGGGACTTAGGGAAGAGTCCACCTTCTTCTAGATCTGTTCCCTCAGGAATGAGGAAATGACAGAAACCCACAGAAAATGCGTAGGGTGTTAAGAGCGACGGGGAGAATCTAGGAGCAAGGCAGGATGTCAAAAATTAATTTATCCATTTTCCATCTCAGTTAATATCTCCCCTTGCACTTCCACACTCCTAGAACATTCTTTTCTTTGTGTTATCCTAAAATATGGTGGTGTTCCTAATCACTCTTGGGGGAGCTTTTTCCAGCAGCAACTCCTGAGTAATCTACTGGTATTGCAATGTTGAGGTAAAGGGATAAGTCAGAAGGTTGAGTTTTTTACTGGTTGCAATCACTGGGTTGGCCTCACTTTGCTATAATGTTACTTTTTGTTGAGGCCAAAGAGGTGGTGAGAAATTTTTAAAAATGTTTCCCCAGTCTTGAAGTATGTATAAGGGCATTAGAGATGCAAATAGAGACACTGGGTTGCCATAGTTCTTGTCCCTTCTTTCTGTTACAAGGACACACTTGCCAGGAGAGGAGAGTGCTATGTCACCTACTGAACTGCCTCACAAGGAGAAAGCAGAAGAAAAGTAATTGAAAATATGTTTACTTCAAACTGAACTGAACCTTCTTTCCTAGATGATGCTTAGATGCCTTGATAATTTTTGTTTACCACAGCATCTCTATAAAGTATGACATGAATCTCAAAGATTTCTCTTTTCAGTAGGAATTATAGTGAACACACATGCTCTTGCCTTGAGCAATCTTAGGCATTAGTGGGAAAGAAATATTTTTTCTTTAACCCAATAAAGTATCTTCTAGAAAGATTATTTTATTTTTCCCTGAATGTCCTCCCCCCACCCCCAAGCCTCCTTTAAAATCTTTCAGCTAAGCCAACATCTTTGCTTTTCTCTGCTGGAATTCCCCCATCTATCCTTGGACTCTAGTGACTCTCCTTTTTCCTGTCTCTCCCTTCCCCATCATCATTACCACCTCATGGACTTTTCATCTTTCTAAAAGTTGTTCAGATGCTTCACTGAAACCTTCTCTGTCTTAGAAAAGTTAGCTGCCTCAACATTTGTACTCTCAAGGTACCTTGGAAACCCTTCCATTACCACTTGTCTAATTGCACTGTGGTTATCTGCTCACATCTGTTTCTCCCACTGGGCTGTGATATCCTTCAGGATATATCTGTGGTTTGTCAACTGTATCCCTACTTTCCAACCTAGTACCTTGCCACTCAACAAATGTTTGGTAAGTGAATGAATCAAGAGTAGGAAAGAAGAGAGGAAAGCAGAGAGCAGCGTGAAAGAATTAAAGCAAGCATATAAAGAATGGCGTTAAAGGGTGTCTGCTGTCCAACTATCTGTCCTCACATCCCCTGGGGAAGACAGTGGACAGTATCAATGTGGGTAACAGGAGGCAGCTTTGAAGAGGAAGCTGGAACTCGCCAGAATTCAGTATAATAAGAATAAGAATGCAGTATAATAAGTAAAATCGTGATCTGGCAGGTTCCGGCTAGGAGGTAGATGTTACCCTGTGTCTGTGTAATAAATAATAATAAATAAAGGACTGGTGATTTTTTTTTAAGGACTGATGATTTTTTTTTTTATTTTTATTTTTTAGGACTGATGATTTTTAAATCGCTTAGACACACTGGTAATTTGTCATAAGTAATAATAATGATGAGGAGTTACAATATATAAACTACCTATAATGTGGCAGATGCCTACTGGGCTAAGTGCTTTCTGCATTATTGATAATTATCTCAATAACTCTGTATCGTTTGACAATTTCACATACAAAGAAAAAAAAAAGCTTGAATTTCTAAGTACTTCAATCTAGGCCACACAACTGTTAAGTATTGAAGCGATCCGGCTTGGCTTCATTAATTGAGGCCAGAATCAACTCTTGTCAGAGATCCACCCCAGGAATAGTTCCTAGAAACCCATTAAACCATTACCTATCCAGCAGGGGTAGATTCTTCTGATGTGTGACCAAATCAGGCTCCAGTTGATTTTGAGTTGCTGGATCCCTATGGTTTGTTACCTTTTTGCCAGAAGAATTTCAGAAAGTCCTTCATCATTTCTCAGACAGTGTTTTATTAGAACTTTGGCCAAAGGCTATATTTTGCCAGAATAACCAAGCTGCCAGCATTTTAGGAGCATTAGCCTGTGGGAGTATTAATACAAAATTCCTGAGCTTTATTTAGAACCTTAAGGAAGGAAAATGCTTCATGCCTCACATTCTCTTTGTCTTGGCCAAAGTCCATATGAACATCTCTGCTGATTGCTCCCCTAAGCTATACTCCGTAGAGGACTGTCATGCAGTTTTTTCCAGATTCATTCTCCCACTTCTGTACTCCCTCCCAACCATTTTCTTTCCTTCCTCTGGTACCTCTGAATCATGGTAAACTAAACTTCCCACTTGTCCAGTCTCTTCACAGAAAGCTCCTTCGACCTTCTTATATATCTGAAGCAGGTAGCTCCCTTAAGGACACATTTTTTTTTTTTTCCCTGTACCCATCCATGGAAGCAAGCAGTTGATTCTTTTCTCTGTGTGAATTGCAGCAACTGAGGGCTGCCCTATCTTTTCCGTTCCAATCACTACCATTGAGCTATGACCCTTCAGGCTTTATTTACAAATCTCTGCTCCTACTGACTAACCTTCATTTTTTATTCTGATGTATCATCTTCCTTAAAGGCAGAGACATTTTCATGCCTGTGACTCTTCAGCAATTAGCAATGCTATAAATACTAAGCATTTTTCACAACTAATAAAAACAATGGCCAACTCCTCCTTTAGTGAGATTATTTTCTTTCTCTTCCACCACTCCACACCGTCTTCACCTCATAACTGATCTAGTTGTATCACGTTGCTCTTACTAACTTTTTCAAATAGTCTTTTGCTAATTAATTTTAGCCCCCTGCACTGCATTTAAGACTACAGTTTCCCTTAAATTTCTAATGGCACTCTATCGCTTTTTTTTAAGAGTAAAAGAGATTCTTTATTAAAATTATTTGGTAAAGCACCTGGCACATCCTCAGTTTGTCTGACTCCAAAGCTTGCTCTTCTTCCATGACAGCAGGCCACCATAAAAATTACATTTATCTGTAACATATATTGCCCAATGGCATAAACCAAGTATCACTCCATGTACTTTTTATTTCATGTACTGATGCAAATACCTTTATATAACAAATAAACATACCCTTTGGACAGTATGCAAATGGTTTCTCTAGAAAGGCACATGTGGGAAATCTAAAGCACAAAAGTCTTACAGACAAACCACTGATTCTACTTTACACAGGGTGAGAATGGAGAAAATGTCAATTTGAAGAATGTCCATTTGAACAAAAATATTTTGGGTTTAATCTTTCTTGTATAACAATGTTCCACTTTTCTAGGACAATTAGAACTAACTTTGCTACCTAAATGAACTTTCCACATAAAGTAAGTTTGCCCCTTTAGGCATTACTTGCATTGAAGAAATACTATTGTTGTTATAAATATCAATTATTACACTAGATTAAAATATAGCACTTTTAGTATTCTCACTTGATCTCCTCATGCATATTGTCATTATTGTTCAGTTCAAAAGTATTTCAGTTATATTTCTTCTTTGATCAGTCAATATTTAGAAGTATTTTTTGTTTTAGAATATTCTTTGTTTTTGTTTTGTAACAATTTCACTGAAGTCAGAATACACATTTTATATGATACATATACTTCTAAATAAGTAGAGAATTACCTAACATTTGTCTCTCTTGTACCTTTTAAATAACATTTATATGTGCTTGTAAAGAATAGGAATTCTCTGGTTTCAGATCCCAGGATTCTATCAATGCCCTGAAAATCAAGTTTATTCTATTATGTTCAAGTTTTTGAGTCATTTTACCTAAGAATAATATAATATGGAGAGGTGTGTTGAAATCTCCCATAATGGTGCTTAGGTATCTATTTCTCTCTGTGGTTCTGTGTGCGTACATGCATGTGTGTGTGTGTGTGTGTGTGTGTGCATGTGTGTGTGTGTGTATAATTTTTAAGCTATTTTATAAATTGCCATAAGTTTTGAATACACTGGTCTTCTTATGTTGAATCTTTTATCAAGTGTAACACCCCCTTTTTAATCTCTACTAATTCTTTCTTTGGCATAAAATTAGTAGAGGTACCCTAGCTTTATTTGGGTAGATATTTGCTTAGTATCTCTTTTGTATCCTTTTACTTCGAACTTTTTAACAGCTTATATACTAAGTGTGTCTCTTTGGAAACAGCGTAAGGCTAGATTTATTCCCCAAGCTGATATCCTTCTCTTTTTTGAAAAGAAGTCAGTTCAATCAGTTATCTGTTTGCTGATGTTTGTATTTGTTCCTACACTCTTATTTTGTGTTTTCTTGTTGGCTTACTTTTCTATTTTTTTTTCTTGATTGATTGTGTAACAACATACAGAATCATCATATGCTTATCAAAGCTAAGAAATGAACGTTGGTACAAAATTAGTAATGAGACTACATATTTTACTCAGATTTCACTAGTTCTTCAACTGATCTCCTTTGTTTCAGTATCAAATCCAGGATCCCACCGTATGCTTAGGTGTCATGTCTCCTTAGTGTCCCCTACCTGGTCACTTTGTCTTTCATCATGACTTTGACATATTTAGAAGGTAGTGGTGCAGATACACACACACACACACACACACACACACACACACACACATATATATTTGTGTCTGTCAGATGTGTTCTAATGGTTAGATCAATATTATGCATTCTTGGGAAGGATGCTACAAGGATGATGTACTCTTTTCGATGCATCAAGTAAGGAGGTAAATGATATTGATGTTCATGACTTATGATGCTAATTTTGATTATTTGGTTGAAGTGGTGTATGCCAGTGTTTCTACTATAGACTTATTATTTCCTCCCTGTGTGATTAATAAATATTTGGAGGAAGATACTTTGAGAATCTGAAAATATCTTGTGTCTGTTTAAATTTGTATCAATACTTTATTATCCACAGGTGAATCCCGCCTGCATCAATTATTACTGTGCTGTTCCAATGATGATTTTCTATTCTCATTTATTAGTTATATTTTTTAGTTATAATTTTTCTATAAGGAAATATTATACTCTTTATCTCATTTATTCACAATTTTATTTATATTAATATGGATTCATGGATATTCATTTTGTTTTCTGAGTTATCATCCAATACTACTGTTACTTATTTTGTCATGAAGGTTATTCTGATTTTAGCAGTAGGAGCCAATGGGATGATACATCCTCATCCTTAAAAAAAAAAAAATTTTTTTTTTGCATGCTTTCTTACCTTCCTGGGACCATAGATGATTCAGTTTCATTTTTTTAATCTTTTCTGCCCTGGAAACAACCATTTCTTCAAGGATCCCTGATTCCTTTTTTGAAGAATATCATTTAGAGACCAAGAAATCCAGATACTAGTTGTGCTTAATGCCATAAGTATACCACTGCTTCTAATACTTCTCAATGGATAGAGGTAGGAAATACACGTACGTAGACTAACCCAGGCATAAACAGACATCTTTGTTAACTATCTGTCTTTCATCTACCTCTATAATCTCTATAATCTATGCCTCTCTTTGGATCTCTCTCAAATAAAATCCATAGTGATTCCATACTGATGGATATGACTCCAGCATGCCAGTGTTCCTGCTGTCCTTCTCTCTTTCTTGATTTTTTACTTCTTTCTTTGATAGCAGTCTAGCTTTCATCTGCAATATATTACTTATTTGTTCAAGCCAAATATACCTGTAAAGTGATTATATAAGTGCTAAACACACTCCTGTGAATAATATATTTATCAACCACGGTATAATTTTTGTACAGATCTTTTACCTTAGAGTTATGGTATTGCTCAAAATATTTTTGTTCAAGTTTCTTAGGTCAACTACTTTCCCACTTCTGTAAGTGTGGCTATATAATTTATGTTTAATACAGTTAGAATCATTGTTACAGTTGGCATTCCTTCTTGGGTTACCCCAATATCCTGCTTGATTTTTAAAATTCACATGTAGCAATACTCTCTTTTTTGATATATAATTCCATGAGTTTTGGGCAAAGATATAGAATCAGTCATCCATCAACAGATTTTCCTACAGGAGAGTTCCATCATACCCAAGATTCTCTTACGTTGCTTCTTTGTAATTAATATGCAGTACCTTCTCATTTCCAACTTAGCTGTTCTCTGTGTCTATACTTTTGCTTTTCCAGAATATTAAATAATGGCATCATACAGTTTGTAGTCTTTGGGGTTTACACTTAGTAAAACATGCATAAAATTCACTTATATTGCATATTTGCCCCTTTTAATTGCTGGTCAGTATTCTGTTGTATGGATGTACTAGTTCTGTTTATTTACCATTTGAAAGATATGTGTATGATTATGAAAAAACTGCTCTAAATATCTATGTACACATTTTGGCATGAAACTAAATTTCCATCTCTTTTGAGTTAACACCTAGAAGTGAGATTGCTGGGTCATATGGTAAATATATGTTTAACTTTATGAGAAACTGCCAAACTATCTTCCAAAGTGACTGTACCATTTTTAATTCCCACCAGCAATGTATGAGAACTCCAGATGTTCTGCATCTTTGTCAGAACTTGGTAGTGCTATTCCCCCCTCTTTTAAAAAAGAATGGGTGGTATCACATAGTTTTAATTTTCATTTACCTAATTAACTATCTCTTAATGTGCTTATTTGCCATTCATATATTCTTTTTGGTAAAGTGCCTGTTCGGATCTTTTGCCAATTTGTTTTATTGGGTTGTTCATTTTATTACCATTGTATTTGGAGACTTTGTTTTACAAGTTCTTTGTCAGAAATGCGATTTGTAAATGTTTTCTCCTTTGTTTTTCTTTTCATTCTCTTAACTGTGTATTTACCAGAGCAAAAAATTTTAATTGTGAATTTACCAGAGCAAAAAATTTTAATTGTGACAACGTTTAATTTATCCATATTTCTTTTACACATTGTGTTTTTGATGGTATATCTAAAACCTCATCAACACACTGGAGATTGTTCAGACCTCTTCTTATATTTTCTTCTAGAAGTTTTATGGTTTTATATTTACCTTTAGGCCAAGGATCTGATTTGTATTAATTTTCATGTAATGTATGAGATATGAGATTACCTGTTCATATTCAATTATTCTAGCACCATTTGTTGAAAAGACTAACCTTTCTTCATTGACTTGCCTCTGTATATTTGTCACAAATCTATATATATATTTTAAAGATTTTATTTATTTATTCATGAGAGACACAGAGAGAGGCAGAGACACAGGCAGAGAGAGAAGCAGGCTCCATGCAGAGAGCCTGATGTGGGACTTGATCCAGGGACTCCAGGATCATGCCCTGGGCCAAAGGCAGGCACCCAACTGCTGAGCCACCCAGGTGTCCCACAAATCAATATATTTTTAAGGTCCTGTTTCTGGGCTGTTTTGTTCCATTGATCTTTATGTCTTTTCTTCACCATTGGCATTCTTTTTTGACTAATACAACATTATAGTAAGTCCTGAAATTAGGTAGTGTGACTCCTAGAGTTTAGTTCTTTTTCAGAATTGCTCGGCTGTTGTAGTTCCTTTGGAATCAGCTTGTTGGCATCTACAAAAATTCTGCTACAATTTCATTTATATTGTTAAGTCCATGGATTCCATTGGAGAGAATTGATTGTATTCAGTCTTCTAATATATGAATGCATTATATCTCTCCATTTATTTAGATCTATGATTTCTTTCATCAGTGTTTTAATTTTTAATCATACATACCTAGTGATTACATTTTTAGGTTTATAAGTATATATTTTATTTTTCCAGTACTTTTGTAAAGGCATTTTAAAAAAATTTAAACTTGGTGTGCCTGGGTGTCTCAGTCAGTTAAGCATCTGAGCCTTCTGATCAGGTCATGATTTCAGGGTTTTGGGATCAAAACCTGCATCTGGCTCCCCACTCCTCAGAAACTCTGCTTCTCTCTCTCCCTTTGCCCCTTCCCCTGCTTGTGCTCTCTCCCTCTCTCTCAAATAAATAAATAAAATCTTAAAAAAATTTCAAGCTCATTGCAGGCATACAAAAATAAAATTGATTTTTGTGTGTTGACCTTGTGTCCTGCATCTTTGCTAAGCTCATTTAGTAGGACATTTTGTATAGATTCTTTAAGAAGTTATCTATCAAGAAGAGCAGGTTTTATTTAATCTTTTCAAGCTGTATGTTGTTCATTTTTTTTCCTTGACTTATTACACTACCTAAGACTTTTAATCTGATATTGAATAGGAGTTAGGGGTGAAGACATCCTTGCCTTGTTCTAGATCTTGAGGAGAATACATTAAGGTTTTCACTTTATCATGGTAACTTCTTTTTTCAAGTCAGCCTTTTTCAGGTTAAGGAATTTTCTGATTCCTAGTTTGCTGAGACTTTTATCATAAGTGGATGTTGAAATGTATTGCAAACTTTTTTCTCCATTAAGGTGATCATGTGGTTTTCCTTATTTAGTCTGTTATCATGGTGAATTATGCTGTTTGATCTTTGAATATTGTACCAGGCTTGCATTCCTAGAAAAACATACTCCTTAGTCATGATGTATTAGTCTTTTTATATACTGCTTGATATAATTTGCTAATATTTTATTGATAATTTTTTAGTCTGTTCAGAAGGTATTGGTTTATAGTTTTCTTTTCCTGTAATGCCTATCCAATTTTAGAATTAGGGTATGTTGCCTCATAAAATGAGTTGTTATTTGTTATCCCCTCTTTTATTTTCGGGACGAGATTGTACAGAACTGTTTTGTTATAATTTGTTCCTCAAATATTTAGCAGAATTCAGCAGTGAAAACATTGTGGGCATGGCTTATTTTGGAAGATTTTTAACTACTAGTTCAATTTAATAGGTATAGAGTATTTATTTCTTCTTAAGTGAAATTAGGTAGTTTGTGTCTTTAAAGAAATTGGCCTATTTCATCTATTTTTTTAATGTGTGCATATAGATTGTTGCCAGTATTTTCTTATTATGCTTTTTTGTCTGTAGTCTGTAGTGATATTATCTTTTTTATTCCTGATATTTGTCATTTGTATTTTCTTTCTCTTTCTCTCTCTCTTTCCTTCCCCGCTCCTTCCCTGCCTCCCTCCTTCCCTTCTTTCCTCTCTTTCTCTTTCATTATTTTAGTTAAGGTTCATAAAATTTATTGATTTTTCAAAGTACTAGTTTTCAGTATTTTTTTGTTTTTTTGTTTTTAATTTCATTGATTTCTGCTATTTTATTATTTACTTGTTTCTGTTTACTCTATGTTCATTAATGCTGTTCTTTTTCTAATCTCTTAAATTAGAAACTTAAATTATTAATTGAGAACATTCTACTTTTCTAATAGAGCATTTAACACTATAAATTCCTCTGTAAATATTGCTTTAGCTGTGTCCTACAAATTTTGCTATGCCATATTTTCATTTTCAATTAGTTCAAAATATTTTCTTATTTCCCTTGAGATTTTCTCTTGGAATCATGAGTTATTTAGAAGTGTATTGTTTAATTTTAAAATACTTGAGAATTTTCTATATATCTTCCTGTTATAGAACACTTTAATTCTGTATTCTAAGAATACACTTTGTATGAATTTTTGGTGTGAAATTGAAAAAAATGTGTTTATATACAAATTTGTATCTGTAATATAGTGCTATTGTTAAAGACACTCAAGGTCCCATTACCAGACAATCTATTAGTCTCATTCCCATTCAAACTTCTGACTACAACTATCATATACATTTTGAGAACACTCAGTCCATCTGCAGCATAAATATCTATTTTTATGTCCAATCTTTTTATGCACTCAAATATGTATTATACTTCTTTTCTTAGAGGTCACAAAGGCTCTTCAAACCAATAGGCCCTCAAATAATTTAAAACAAACCTATTCTTTCTATTTTGGTAGGTATTATTTTCATAATCTACTTAGTTGCCCAATTCAGAGACATGTAGTTCATTCTTGACACATTCCTTATCTCTCATCCCAGTAGGTAATCAAATCTTGCTATTTTTCTCTTAATTTTCCTGAAAAGTCTTTCTCATTTTTTGCTCAATCTCTTCAGTAGTATCCTAGTTTGTCCTTTGTCTCTAGACTTGAATATCGTCCAGAGTAGTCTTGTAACAGTATTGATCTATTTGAAACATGGATTAATAATTGCCAATTTCCTATTTTCCATACATCTTTCTACGACTTTTAATTGCCTTGAAATAACAAACATGCAAACACCTTAGCCTGGCACAACAGGTTGCCCATAATCTTGCTCCTCTCTGCTGAATCTTGTCTTATCACCACCCTTCCATTCTTGAACCTTACATTTGACCACACTGAACTACTAGCAAAATATCTCCTACTCTCCTTGAAATTTGTTCATCTCTTATGCATTACTTTTGCTTTATAAATTTATGTTTAATCACTTGATGTGTCATATTGTAATCAGTTGCTATTTGTATATTTCACGTATTTTAAAGTATTAGATTATGAGATCTTTTAGGGTAGGAAATGTAATTTCATCATCTCCACATCCTTTCCTATACCCAGCAGAGTGTCTGACTTATAATAAATACTTAATCTTGTTTTGAATGAATGACTAAATTAATGATTTATTGAATGAAAGAAGAAGCAATTGAGCCCAGCCTGGAAACTGTATATTCTTCTTCTAAGTAACACACTGACATTTATGTATGTATGTATGTTGGCAGAACAATAGCTAGTTACTGCCTTATATACCATTTTAGTAAAGAACAGGTCTTACTTTATATATGAGTAAAACAATGTTTGCCTTTGATTTTACTTTTTAACATTTTTGGTTATGGAAGCAAACTATTAAGTGTCTTGAGTAAATATTCTAAAAAGATATTCAGGTCTAGTATTTTAAAAGGATATAACTAATAGCTAAATGCATTGCTTTTCGCTTGCTGCCAAAGGAATTTGATTGCCACTTTTATGCCATCTCATAGTCTCATGTTATCTTGCTACAATATACTCTCATCAGTTTCTCTGTTCTCTAACCAGAAAAGGTTAGTGTTATCTACAACTCATGAGCTCCCTCCAGTTAATTTATAAAAGGTTAAATAAAAATTGTTCCAGTCCAGGTTAAATAACAAAAGTCTTTAACTGATTCCTACTCTTTATTTTGTGAATTTCAACTAGTTTCTGATCTGTACAACAGTATTCCTAATCTTTGGGGCCAAACTTTGCCTAAAATATTTGAATATTTAACTATGTTAAATCCAATGTTTTTTCCTTGTCTAAGAGCATACTTTCACCCTCCCACATATTTAAGGCATTAACCAAAACCAACATCTCCATAAAGACATTGAATTGATGTGGAATGGTGAAGCTGTTGAAATTAATATATAGGTGCCATAGATTGTTCAGGAAGTACAATGAAGTGTAGTACTTGGGTATCCTGTTAAGGAATTTATTTATTTATTTTTATTTTTTTAAATTTTTATTTATTTATGATAGTCACAGAGAGAGAGAGAGAGAAAGAGAGAGAGAGGCAGAGACATAGGCAGAAGAAGAAGCAGGCTCCATGCACCGGGAGCCCGATGTGGGATTCGATCCCGGGTCTCCAGGATCGCGCCCTGGGCCAAAGGCAGGCGCCAAACCGCTGCGCCACCCAGGGATCCCCTGTTAAGGAATTTAGATGATGATTTTGTGGTTTAGTTAGAAGTTTTGAAAAAAATTTTTTTTTCTTTATTTATGATAGTCACAGAGAGAGAGAGAGAGGCAGAGACACAGGCAGAGGGAGAAGCAGGCTCCATGCACCGGGAGCCCAATATGGGATTTGGCCCTGGGTCTCCAGGATCGCGCCCTGGGCCAAAGGCAGGCGCTAAACCGCTGCGCCACCCAGGGATCCCTAGTTAAAAGTCTTGAAATACTGCCTCTTTAGGTTGGATGGCAAAGATGAATTATGGTGGTTTGTAAAATATCAAGGCAAGTCATTAAACATACAAGTTAGCACATAGCAAACTCTTAATAGATGCTAGCCTCTATATTTATTCTTTTTTATTTAAATTTATTTTTCAGAAAGCTGTAAACATGAATGCATTAATTTCTAAAAGTTCTTACTAATCCTAGAAAATATAAAAAAATGAGATTTTGCTGTTTTTGTTCTTGTTAATGAGGTATTTCTTTGGGTTCCTGGATTATATTCTATAATCTAGATTGTGACCATCAAAGAATTATTTGGCCCCAAAAATGGACTGTTGTGGAGGCCTTGCTTGGGGCTTTTCAATTTATTTTTACCTCCAACTCAACATTTTCAGCAGAAATTATCAGAAAGACAAGAGTTAAATATCAACTATTATGATTTTATTTTTTCTTACTGAGAAAAGAACTGTATGCATAATGACCCCTTTCTTGAATGAGGAGGATAAATGGAATTATATATTTTTATTCACTGAATATGGCACATTTTCTCATAGGGATTAAATTATTTTTTTCTTCAAAATATCCCCTCTCTACCATCTCATGGTCTTTTCTGAATTTCAGATGCTTATTCACAGAATAGGGCAATATTCTGCATGGAGTAATAAAAACGAAATGTAACAAAGATGGAAAATCAGATCTGGCATTTAGGAGACAGTTTTAATATGCCACAAATTCTCACATCCTAGGACTGCTGCAGAGTTAATAGACTTATTGTATGTCCTGTGGAACCATGGTACAGAAATAACTGATAAGAAAACAAATTAGCTAAATCATGGTTAAGACACTGCTTTTGTAGTGATTGATTAAAATTTGGTTCACGGAATATTATTTGTGACTGATGCAAAACAAGGAGTTAAACCAATTAAGGTCATTAAAGAGCCCAGAGAACTTTACTCCAAAAATCATGTTTACTTTTGCTTTCAACTGAAAGTAATTGTTTTCTGTTCACCTGAATTTTCCACTTCACTCACCCTTTTCCTTGAACAGAAAACTTCAGAGTGCTTTCTCATTATTAATCTTGATTTACTTTCTCTCCCTCCTGTCCTGCTTCCCTATCTGTTCTCCTCACTGCATCCCCACAGCCAACACATCTTTTTAGAAGCAGCTTTATTTAATTATCAGTTTAGCACCTTCTCGTGAGATGGTCATCGGCCGAGAAAACCATCATCTGCCCAGCTCTGCTTCCCTTTACCTAAGGGAATCACTTTCACAGATATTCTGCAACAATAGGATGACAAGTGATAATCCTGGTTCTGACCCTTCATACTATATCCCCCACCTCTTCTCTTTGCTAAATATGTTATTCATGTGCATTAGCCTCTGTTAAAAGAAATGTAATACACCAGGAGCAAATAGCCCCCTTGCCATCCACAGGGTCAGAGAACAACAAAGTGTTTCAATCAGTGCTGGCACCACTTTTGAAAAGGGGCATTGCTAGGCAAGAAGGTAACCAGTAGAAGGTGTCCAGGATATTCAAGAGTGTTAAAAAGAGATCAGAATACAGTTGGAGGGAATATGGAAATGAGATTTCAGAGAGCTCATGTGAACTGTTTTTCAATGCCTGAACATATTAAACTTCTTATTTCCTCAGAGGTCTGGACCAAATCAGTAGGTAAAGATGATGTGGAGATTACTGTAACCCAATGTAAGGAAGCAAATCTTATTGACTCTACTTCTACAACTTATTCTGGTCTTTCCACTTCTCTTTCTGGGTCCAAGGTACCATCATCACTCATGCCACCTGCTTCAATAACCCTCTATCTGGTCTCTCTGTATCCTCTCTAATGTATTTGCTAAAGAACAGCCAGGTATTTTTAAAACCTTAATCAGGTTGTGCAGTCTCTGCCACTCTCTTACTTAGTATAAAATCCAAACTCCTTTCCATTGCCTACAAGGCCCTAAGTGGTCCAGTCCCTGCCTACCTTTTGCCCTCCTTTTTCCTGTTGCTCCATGTATTCTAGCCATGCCCACCATTTTTCTTCTCCAGGAACTTGCCAATGCTCCTTTCCAGTTTCAGACCTTTGCATTGGCTCTTGCCTCTGAAGGAACCACCCAGCCCCCTCAGATTCTCTACCTCTGACTCCTTGTTATTCAAAATCAACCCAAATACCATCTCCAAAGGGAGACCTTACCTTGCTACTCACACCAAAGGAACTCTCCCTTGTCTTTGTAATAAAGCTTTATTTTCCCCTTTAACCCTTATCACTCCTTGAAATCATTCATCCTACTTATTTCTTTGTTTTTCAACTGCAATGTTAGATTCACGAAAGCAGAACTTTGTTTTAATCACTACTACAGCTGATGCTTGAACAACATCAGAGTTAGGGCAGGCTATCCCTATACAGTCGAAAATCCATGTATAACTTTTGACTCCCCCAAAACTTAACTACTAATAGCTTACTGTTGATCAGAAACCTTACCAGTAATAGTAACTTATTTTGTATGTCATATGCATTATGTACTATATTCTTTTTTTTTAAGATTTTATTTATTCATGAGAGACACAGACAGAGAGGGGCAGAGACAGGCAGGGGGAGCAGCAGGCTCCCTGCAAGGAGCCCGATGTGGAACTCAATCCTGGACCCCAGGATCACACCCTGAGCCGAAGGCAGATGCTCAACCGCTGAGCCACCCAGGCATCCCTACAATAAAGTAAGCTAAAGGAAATAAAATGCTATTTTAAAAATCAAAAGGAAGAGAAAATACACTTACAGTATTTTGCTGTATTTATTGGAAAAAATCCACATGTAAGTGGACCCATGCAGTTCAACCTTGTGTTGTTCATCACAACTGTGTATCCACCATGCCTGAGACAATGTCTGACTCATGACAGAACCACTAAAACTTTGTTAGACTTGGATACCTCTCCAGCCCTTCATACTCTGAAGATTCTATAATTCTAGCTCTTATTTTTCTTAATTTCATATGTCCAGAAACAAGTTCAGTGTGGCTTATTTCTTAGGTAAATGCATATATTAAATATTGTATCTGCAGCATATTTTACCTATTATACGATGACACAGTAGTTTAGTGTGATCCTGGAGTCCCTCAGACTGTGAATTTCTGACTAAATTCTGTCAAGCAGCATTGTGCTAGTTATTTAGACTTTTTATTTTATATATTTTTATATACAAATTGGAGATAATAACAGTGCCCCCTTATAGTGTGTTTAGTCAAGTAAGTGAGGAGATATATGCGTAGTATTTAACACAGTCCTGACAAATGCTAGGCTCTCAATTAGCCACGAGTAATAGTAGCAGTTTTAATGTTTTTACACAATTGTGCAACTGTCAAGCAGATCCTTTTGTATGAGAATAAGTCAATACCAAGGTGAATTGAATAATGGCCAAGAATTTAAGGATGCCTTTAAAGTTGTTCAGTCCAGAAAAAGAAATGTATACCATTTTTCAGTGTTGCCCTTTCTAACCTTACATGTTTATTTTGACAAGTGATAAGCTTTTTGATTACTTCAGAGAGAGAGGTGAAAAAGAAAGATTTGATAAAAGAGTATTTCCATCTTTTAACCCTTACATCAGTCAGGAATTTTCTCATTCTAAGAGGCCTTAGTGTAAATTTAGAATTTATAATGATGGTAAA
The DNA here is from genome assembly GCF_048164855.1 of Canis lupus baileyi. Taxonomy (NCBI): domain Eukaryota; kingdom Metazoa; phylum Chordata; class Mammalia; order Carnivora; family Canidae; genus Canis; species Canis lupus. The sequence goes on along the minus strand of NC_132870.1, from coordinate 25,785,972 downwards.
CAACTGTACTCATATGGTATAGAGATTGTTCTTTCACTTTTATGTGTTGTTTTGTGATAGAAAAAGTAAAAGAAATTACATTGATGTTCAATATGAAAGTGAAATAATGTTAAAATACCAACAAGTATGTAATCAACATTATTTAGCAAAAGAAACACTCTACGTGTTCTTGATCTGCATCAGTAAGAGCATATAGAAGTCAATATGATAGACACATAATTATGCATATCTACTATTACAATTCACCTTAAGTATTAATTCTTCTCCATTCATATGAATAATTCATATGAATAATTAGAATTCATTTTTTTAGAATTAGCTTTAAGTTTTTTTTAAAGTATTTTTGAGAACTAGCACATTTCTAAGGACTAAATACCCTTGATCTGTGCTTTTTGATCATGATTCAATGAGATTGTTTTTCTTTCAATTTTTCTTTTTATAGCATATAAAGTAGCCAACCCACAGTTTGTATTTCATGACTGCCTCCAACTCTTGTCAAGAAATGACAAAATTACAGTCCTGTCAAAATATATTAGCAACTGTTTGGGTTGCAAACAAAGATTAACAATCTTTGCATACTCATAGTTTTAATGCATGTTCATATTACAATATTACACATATAATGCTTGGTTGAAAGGTATATTGATCTGAACCTATTTAGAAAAGCTTTCTTCTTTCAGGAATAAGTGATTATTCAGCTATTTGTACATTTTATTTCTTTATCATGGTAGGTATGATTTCCTTAATAATTTTTTCTGACTTGCAAGAAAAGTAAATTGGAAAACAAACCAAATTATTTTCAATGGAAACTCAAGGAAACATGCTTGCAAGAATTCCAAGTGCCCTGTTTGTTAAAAGAAAATGATGTTTGGATTGATTGTCTAACTAAGCTCCTAATTTTTCCACACATATTTGTCATTAATCTATAAACCTAGCTACTCATTTTCACATCTGGGTATACATAGTGGCTATTGTTACAGATTCAGGTATTTCACTAAACATATTCATTTAGCACAAAGCAAATATAGTGTGTCTCCCTCTTTCATTCAGTTCTAAGCAACTAAAGCTTAAGTCAAGTATGCATTTTCCAAAATTTAATGAAACCACCATCAAAATAGAATGTCAAGGTGCCAACTCTCTCTTGTTGAGCTTTCTGGGACTTTATTTATTGATTGAGTGACTTGCATCTCTACAAGGCCACAATTCACTTTTCTAAAACCTTGACCACAGACCATTCAGTTGCTTGGCTGTTAAATTTTCAGCAGGCAGTGGCTTTTTAAATATAATCTACCCAAAGTCCAATTTTCTGACACAAGCCACAGTATATCAGTAAATAGATACCCCTCCCAGAACGTGCCCGAGGAGAACGATTCTTCTTATACTTGAGGAGTCCTAACAACACCTGAAAGATGTGACAGGGAGAGCAGTATATGCCTACGTATTGGTTATTTAAGCCTTGACTAAGTAGGATTTTTATATTGAAGATACTCATGAACCATGCTTTACATACAAGAGAATACCAGTAACCCACCCTAAAAATACACTGCTGGGGAATGATTTTCCTAGAAGATATTGCATATCTGATGATACACTCATATCTGGAAGTTTTCTGTGTATGTGAGGGAATTTAATAGTGACACCTACCACTCTTTTTCTTTTTTTTAAAGATTGTATTTATTTATTTATGAGAGATACACACAGAGAGAGGCAGAATCATAGGCAGAATCATAGGCAGAATCATAGGCAGAGGAAGAAGCAGGCTCCATGCAGGGAGCCCGCTGCAGGACTCGATCCCAGAACTCCAGGATCACGCCCTGGGCCAAAGGCAGACACTCAACCACTGAGCCACCCAGGCGTCCCAACACCTATCACTCCTAATAGGCTAGAAGCTCTTGATGGTATGACTGGGAGATCAGTGTTCCTCTCTTCTTTGCTCCATAGGCATTATTATTACTTTGTCTAAATACTCCCTTTGGAACATCTTTATTTTGAACACTGGTGAGCATTTAAGATATAGTTAACTGGGGTTAGAGGCTTAGGAGTAGGGAATGAAGTATTCTGTGAGTTTGTGAGATAGGCCCATAGAGGCATATATAGCCTGGTCCCTTGTACTAAGGAAGAAGCATGGAAGGGGCACTGGCATTTCTTCTAGCCATAGGATCTCAGTGATGTCACCTCAATTCTCAAGTCAGGTAATAAAAGATGTGTGACTGGAAGGAATAGAGGGAGCCCAGAGAGAGAAACAAAAACACTACAGGGTGTGCAAAGCCCTGAGAAGAAACTTTTAGACTTTTATCATGATTTTAAAATAATAACATTTACTATTTGCCAAAAAGGCAACTTAACCATATCTAAAATATTGTAAGAAAGAGAGAAATTTGTATGCTGATCAATGCAAAGGTATACAAGAGACAGCATGAACAGTCAAATTCATGGGGGACAGGTAGATAAAATGGAAAATAGACAGAGATGGCCTGATGACAATGTCATCCATGATGAATAATATTAAAATGTCTTTTTTTCCTCCTCAATAAAACAATTGTCATTTTCTACTGAATTTCAATTAAGAAGCGCAGCCTAGAATGATGAAGCAAGGTAAGGCATAGTTACATGCTCCAAATTGGGTGAATAGACACAGATGGCATCAGACACCACTGGCATGTTGAATAATATTTGGGACATCTGTGTGATTAATCATGACTCTTTTTTCCACTAATGTATTATGTAGAAATAAGAACTATTTTATTTCTAAAAGAAGGCTATCCAAATGGAGATTATAATTATCTATAGACAGTTACATAGAATGATGCACAACAGAAGAAAAGTAATGGTACATTCAACTACTGTAAAGCTGTAAGTAGATGTATAAGCATAAAGTTTGACACGTTGGAAACACAATTACAGATCATGTAGAAGTAGCATAGTCAAATGTAGAGGTGGGGTAATTGGAATGACATATCACACCCACGTTACTAAAAAGCTGGGTAGCAAGCCATAGTAACCACTGTAGGCAGCAGCTAATTTACAAAGGGCACACATATCATGGTAAGTGAAACACAGGTACCCACATAGCTACTAGGTTGAAGGATAATGTCCAGGACTCAAATCTGAGCTCCATGATGCTAATTAATTCTTTTCCAGGTTTCTGGTACCTGGTTCATCACAATATCCTTCTATGATGGAAGTTTCTGCAATATTTTTATCTGTCGTCTTGAGTATATTGATACATATACCATAAAAAGGGCCCTTTTAGTGAGTATCATCTGCAATTAGAATCACCAAATATTCATAGAGTGAAATTCTGAGCATTCTGTTAAATTGTTTGAATAGATCTGGCACTGCCAAATCTGGTACAGGACTGGCTATTTTGTTTTTTTGTTGTTTGTTTGTTTGTTCAGGACTGGCTATTTTGGAAGTAAAAGGGTGGGAGGCATGGAGAGGGAGTCAATGTGAGAGTTCTGGATTAGACTGAAATTAGATGATGAGGGAATAAATACAAATAAGGAAAGAGAATTGATATATATTGGATGTATGTTACGTACTAGATACTTGTTCATGTGCTTTATATATTATATATCATTAAATGATAATGTCATCTTTTTTCTTTTATTTGTATAATTTTTTATTGGAGTTTGATTTGCCAACATATAGCATAACACCAAGTGCTCATCCCGTCAAGTGCCCCGCTCTGTGCCCATTACCCAGTCACCCCATCCCCCGCCCACCTCTCCTTCCACTATCCCTTGTTCATTTCCCAGAATTAGGAGTCTCTCATGTTTGTCACCCTCTCTGATTTTCCCACTCATTTTCTCTCCTTTCCCCTATAATCTACTTCACTATGTTTTATATTCCTCATATGAGTAAAACCATATAATTATTTTCCTTCTCTAATTGACGTACTTCACTCAGCATAATACCCTCCAGTTCCATCCACATCGAAGCAAATGGTGGGTATTTGTCATTTCTGATGGCTGAGTAATATTCCATTGTATACATAGACCACAGCGTCTTTATCCATTCATCTTTCGATGGACACCGAGGCTTCTTACACAGTTTGGCTATTGTAGACATTGCTGCAATGAACATTGGGGTTCAGGCATCTTGGTCTTTCACTGCATCTGTATCTTGGGAGTAAATCCCCAGCAGTGCAATTCTGGATCATAGGATAGTTCTATTTTTAACTCTTTGGGGAGCCTCCACACAGTTATCCAGAGTGGCTGTACCTGTTTGCATTCCCACCAACAGTGCAAGAGGGTTCCCCTTTCTCCACATCTTCTCCAACATTTGTTGTTTTCTGTCTTGTTAATTTTCACCATTCTCACTGGTTTGAGGTGGTATCTCATTGCGGTATTGATTTGTATCTCCCTGATGACAAGTGATGCGGAGCATTTCCTCATGTGCTTATTGGCCATGTCTATGTCTTCCTTGGTGACATTTCTGTTCATGTCTTCTGCCCATTTAATGATTGAATTTTTTGCCTCTTGGGTGTTGAGTTTAATAAGTTCTTTATAGATCTTGGATACCTGGTTCCAAGATAAAGTTCCAAGCCCTTTATCTAATATGTCATTTGCAAATATCTTCTCCCATTCTGTAGCGTTGTCTCTTCATTTTGTTGACTGTTTCTTTTGCTCTGTGGGAAGCTTTTTATCTTGATTAAGTCCCAATAGTTCCTTTTTGCTTTTGTTTCCCTTGACTTCATAGATGTATCTTGCAAGAAGTTGCTGTGGCCAAGGACTAAAAGGGTGTTGCTGTGTTTTCTTCTAAGATTTTGATGGATTCTTGTCCCATATTTAGATCTTTCAACGATTTTGAGATTATCTTTGTGTATGATGTAATAGAATAGTCTAGTTTCATTCTTCTGCACGTGGCTGTCCAATTTTCCCAAAACCATTTATTGAAAAGACTGTCCTTTCTCCAGTGGATAGTCTTTCCTGCTTTGTCAAATATTAGTTGACCATAGAGTTGAGGGCCCATTTCTGGGTTCTCTATTCTGTTCCATTGATCTATGCATCTGTTTTTGTGCCGGTACCACACTGTCTTGATGATTACAGCTTTGTAGTACAACTTGAAATCTGGCATTGCGATGTCTCTGGCTCTGGTTTTCTTTTTCAATATTCCCCTGGCTATTCAGGTCTTTTCTGATTCCACACAAATCTTAAGATTATTTGTTCCAACTCTCTGAAGAAAGTCCATGGTATTTTGATAGGGATTGCATTGAGCATGTAAATTGCCCGGGATAGCATAGACATTTTCACAATATTAATTCTTCCAATGCATAAGCATGGGATATTTTTCCATCTCTTTGTGTCTTCCTCAATTTCTTTCAGAAGTATTCTGTAGTTTTTAGGGTATAGATCCTTTACCTCTTTGGTTAGGTTTATTCCTAGGTATCTTAGGCTTTTGGGTGCAATTGTAAATGGGATTGACTCCTTAATTTCTCTTTCTTTAGTTTCATTGTTAGTGTATAGAAATGCCATTGATTTCTGGGCATTGATTTTATATCGTGCCACACTGCCAAATTGTTGTATGAATTCTAGCAATCGTGGGGTGGAGTCTTTTGGGTTTTCTAGGTACAGTATCATGTCATCTGTGAAAAGGGAGAGTTTGACTTCTTTGCCAATTTAAATGCCTTTTATTTATTTATTTATTTTTGTTGTTGTTGTCTGATTACTGAGGCTAGGACTTCTAGTACTATGTTGAATAGCAGTGGTGAGAGTGGACATCCCTGTTGTGTTCCTGATCTTAGGGGAAAGGCTCCCAGAGTTTCCCCATTGAGAATGATATTTGCTGTGGGCTTTTTGTAGATGGCTTTTAGATGCTGAGGAATGTTCCCTGTATCCCTACACTCTGAAGAGTCTTGATCAGGAATGGATGCTGTATTTTGTCAAATGCTTTCTCTGCATCTATTGAGAGGATCATATGGTTCTTGTTTTTTCTCTTGTTGATGTGATCTATCACAGGGATTGTTTTACGAATGTTGAATCAATCTTGCATCCCGGGGATAAATCCTACTTGGTCATGGTGAATAATCTTCTTAATGTAATGTTGGATCCTATTGGCTAGTATCTTGTTGAGAATTTTTGCATCTGTGTTCATCAGGGAAACTGGCCTATAATTCTCCTTTTTGGTGGGGTCTTTGGCTGGTTTGGGAATTGAGGTGATGCTGGCCTCATAAAACGAGTTTGGAAGCATTCCATCCCTTTCTATCTTTCGGAACAGCTTTAGTAGAATAGGTATTGTTTCTTCTTTAAATGTTTGATAGAATTCCACTGGGAAGCTATCTGGCCCTGAACTTTTGTGTCTTGGGGGGTTTTTGATGATTGTTTTAATTTCCTCCCTGGTATTGGCCTGTTCAGGTGTTCTATTTCTTCCTGTTCCAGCTTTGGTAATATGTGGTTTTCCATAAATGCATCCATTTCTTCTAGAATGCCTAATTTATTGGCTTATAGTTGCTCATAATATGTTTTTGAACTTTGTATTTCCTTGGTATTGGTTGTGATCTCTCCTTTTTCATTTGTGATTTTATTAATTTGATTCTTTTCTCTTTTGTTTTTAATAAGCCTGGCTTATGGTTTATCTATCTTATTAATCTTTCAAAGAACCAGCTCTTGGTTTTGTTGATCTGTTCTACAGTTCTTCTGGTCTCTATTTCATTGAGTTCTGCTCAGATCTTTATTAACTCTCTTCCTCTGCTTGGTGTAGTTTTTATTTTCTGTTCTTTCTCAAGTGCCTTTAGGTGTGAGGTTAGTTTGGGTATTTGAGCTTTTGGCAAATTTTTGAGGGATGCATTTATTGTTATGTATTTCCCTCTTATGACTGCTTTAACTGTATTTTAAAGATTTTTAATGGTTGTATTTTCATTTTAATTAGTTTCCATGAATCTTTTTAATTCTTCTCTAATTTCCTGGTTGACCCATTCATCTTTTAGCAGGATGCTCTTTAACCTACACGTGTTTGAGTTTCTTCCAAATTTCTTCTTGTGATTGAGTTCGAGTTTCAAAGCATTATGGTCTGAAAATATTCAGGGGACAATCCCAATCTTTTGGTATCGGTTCAGACCTGATTTGTGACCCAGTATGTGGTCTATTCTGGAGAAAGTTCCATGTGCACTTGAGAAGAATGTGTATTCAGTTGCATTTGGAGGAAATTCCTGTATATATCTGTGAAATCCATCTGGTCCAGTGTATCATTTAAAGTCCTTGTTTCTTTGGTGATGTTGTCATTTGCTCAAAGTGCTATATTGACGTCTCCCAGTATTATCTAAGTATGTCTTTACTTTGGCTATTAATTGATTGATATACTTGGCAGCTCCCACATTAGGGGCATAAATAGGGGGATCCCTGGGTGGCTCAGTGGTTTGGTGCCTGCCTTTGGCCCAGGGTGCAATCCTGGAGTCCCGGGATCAGGTCTCATGTCGGGCTTCTGGCATGGAGCCTGCTTCTCCCTCCTCCTGTGTCTATGCCTCCCTCTCTCTCCTTCTCTCTGTGTCTATCATAAATAAATAAATAAATCTTAATATTAGGGGCATAAATATTCATGATTGTTAGGTCCTCTTGTTGGATAGATCCTTTAAGTATGATATAGTGTCCCTCTTCATCTCTTACTACAGTCTTTGGGATAAATTTTAATTTAGCTGATATGAGGATTGCTACCCTGCTTTCTTTTGAGGACCATTTGAATGCTCTTTTCATTTTCAGGCTGTAAGTGTCCTTAGGTCTAAAATGAGTCTCTTGTAGACAGCAAATAGATGGGTCTTGCTTTTTTATCCAGTCTGAAACCCTGGGTCTTTTGATGGGATCATTGAGCCCATTCACATTCAGAGTTACTATTGAAAGATATGAATTTAGTGTCACCATAATACCTAGTCAGTCCCTGTTTTTGTGGATTCTTCCTTTGGGCTTCCTCTTTCTTTTACAGGGTCCCTCTTAATATTTCTTGCAGAGCTAGTTTGGTGGTCACATATTCTTTCAGTTTCTGCCTATCTTGGAAGCTCTTTATCTCTCTATTCTGAATGAGAGCCTTGCTGGATAAAGTATTCTTGGCTGCATGTTCTTCTCATTTAGGACCCTGAATATATCCTGCCAGCCCTTTCTGGCCTGCCAGGGTCTGTGGAGAGGTCTGCTGTTAATCTAATATTTCTCCCCATATATGTTAAGAATCTCTTATGTGTTGCTGCTTTAAGGATTTTCTCTTTATCTTTGGCATTTCTAAGTTTCAGTATTAAATGTCGAGGTGTTGGATGGTTTTTATTGATTTTAGGGGGGATCTCTCTATCTCCTGGATATGAATGCCTGTTTTCCTCCCTAAATTAGGGAAGTTCTCAGCTATGATTTGTTCAAATATGCTTTCTGTCCTTCTGTGCATCTCAGCACCCTCTAGAACCCCAATTATATGTAGATTTTTCCTTCTGAGGCTGTCATTTATTTCCCTTAACCTTTCCTCATGGTCTTTTAATTGTTTTTCTCTTTTTTCCAGGGCTTCCTTCCTTGCCATCAACTTGTCTTCTATCTCACTCACCCTTTCTTCTACCTCATTAACCCTCGTTGTTAGGACCTCCAGATTGGATTGCATCTCATTTAATTGATTTTTAATTTTGGCCTGATTAGATCTAATTCTGCAGTCATGAAGTCTCTTGATTCCTTTATGCTTTTTTCAAGAGCCACCAGTAGCTTTATAATTGTGCTTCTGAATTGACTTTCTGACATCGAACTGTAATCCAAATTCTGTAACTCTGTGGCTGATTCTTTCTTTTGTGGGGAGTTCTTCTTTCTAGTCATTTTGCTCAGTGCAAAAACAAGTTGTACTGGAAAAAGGAAGAAAAAAAAAAGAGAAAAAACAGGGAAAAAAACATACGAACCCCCCCCCAAAGAACAAAAAACAAAAACAAAAGAAAACAAAACAAGGAGAGGTATTATCTGGTACTGTATGCTGTAAATCCCTTGACTTCCCCTGGAGCTTTCCAACACTGCTGGGTCAAGAACTTGCTTTTCCCCTGTCCTTCCAGTTGGTCTTCTGGGGGACCGGCCTGCTGTGCTGATTTTCAGGTGTGTGCACCTGGAGAGCTGCCCCGCAGCCTGCCAGGTGCATGGCTGGGGGGCGGGGAGCTGTTGACCCCGTGAGGCCCCTGTACCCTGGCAGCCCTGATCCGTCCCAGGCACAGGGTGACACCAGGAGGAACAACTCCACTGGCGGTGGCCAGCTCTCCAGTCCTGGAGTCAGCTCCCGCAGAAACTACGATAGCTTCCCAGTCCGCTCAGGCCTGGATGCTCCAGGGGTGGGGGGCACTGATCTGCACAGCTCGGGGTGCCGGATGGCAGCAGTGTCCTCGCGGTCCTGTGTCCTCCCGGCCTCTGCTTGTCCTGGGGGGAGCAACGGATCCTGGGCTGTGTCCCCAGGTGCCCTGGATTCCTGGGCCTGCGCTGCTGGAATCACGCCCTGGGGGCCGCACAGCCCCCTCCGCGCGGAGCCCCTGCCTAAGCTTCTCTCCGAGGCCCCAACCAGCACGCTCCTACCCTTTAGGGAGCTCACCCACGGAGTGTGCGGCGCTCTCCCCGGGGCACCTCCTCTGTTAGTGACCCCGGGAACCTGGAGGCCCCACTGCCCCTCCTGCGGTTCTGCCCAAGTTCCCCGCTGAGCACCTTTCCAACCGGGAAGAATCTGCTGCAGATTTTTAAAGTACTGCTTCTCCGGGCCTGGGCTTTCATGTCTGGAGGCTCCCGCCCCCTGCCCTTAGCCCAGCTCCTCGCCCCTCCCCCATTGGATTTTTTTTTTTTTTTTCCTCCTTCCTACCTTGTTAGAAGCGCAAACTCTTCTCCCTGTAGCGTTCCAGCTGTTCTCTCTTTAAATCTCAGGTCAGATTTGTAGGTGTTCAGGATGATATGAAAGTTATCTAGGTACGTTGGGGGGGGCCAGGTGACTTGGGGACCCTACTCCTCCACCGTCTTGCCCCACCCCTCCTAAAGTAAAATTTTCATAGATTTCATAGATTTTCATAGATTCTTCACAACTGAATCTCTGGCAAATTGATGAAATTTGACTGCTGACAAGTTTGGCATGATCTAGGAGTAAGGGTGTTTTAGCATAAATAGAGATATATAATATAACAAAGGGGTCAGTAGGAAAGTCAGATTTTTACATGGCATTATTTTGTATGTAGACATAAGTAGCCTTTTTTTTTTTTTTTAAGATTTTATTTATTCATGAGAGACACACATAGGGAGAGGGAGAAGGAGGCTCCCTGAAGGGAGCTTGATGCAGGACTCCATCCCGGCCCCAGTGGCAGCAGTGGTGGTCTCATCCCTCTTAGTAGCCTTTTTATAGATTTGTTAATTTTACATAAGAAAACTAACAATAAACAGGGGCACCTGGTGGCTCAGTCAGTTAAGTTTCTGCCTTCAGCTCAGGTCATGATCCCAGGGTCCTGGGATGGAACCTTGCTTTGGGCTCCCTGCTCAGTGGGGTGTCTGCTTCTCCCTCTTCCTCTGCCCCTCCCCTGCTCTCTTACAGTCTCTCTCTGTCAAATAAATAAATAAAATCTTTTTTAAAAAAGAAAAAAAGAAAACGAACAACAATATTTCTTTTATCTCCTGGCTTCACTGATTTTAATGTAATGACTTATTCCTCAAAGTAGATTTTTCCTTCCTTCTCCTTTCTACCCATCTTTCACTCATACTCCTAGAGAGAGTATTTTTTTTCTTGTTTCTTTCTACTCTGCCTTTATGAATTTTTTTCTTAAGTTTTTTAATAGATTCCTTAGTAACTTTTACTTAAACTGTATATCTGCTCTGGTATTGTTGTGACTTGACTATTAGTTATGCTTACTCAATAATTCAGAATATATTAAAAAAATAGAACTTTAATGTTAACTAGATAACCTACACAATCTCTCTCAAGCAGAGAAAAGTAATATTCCTGCTTTGAATACAGGGGTAATTTTGACCATATTCAGTTGTGTCTTGCTATGCCATGTTAACCAACAAAGTAAGCAAACTAAAATTTTGCTAATTTGAAATGATTTTAATTTTTATAAGGTCTTGTTTTCTTGCTAATTGACCAATATATGTATTCAAATTCCTTGAGTTTCCTAGATTCAATTGATTGAGGTCCAAAGGTAACCTTTTTTACCTCATATACTTGACATAATCCTTTTCTTCAAATGGATAGCATAGAAACAGTATCTTGCATCTTTTTTTCTTTCAGATACAATCATTCCCTTGTCATAAAAGGAGAATATAAAGTTGATTCTGCATCATGTTGGTTAGAAACCCATTTATCAATAAATAGCATTCCTTAAGTTGTCTTCATTTTGTCATAATAAACCACCAACAATTCCAAAGAATATTGCAATTAAAATATCTTTAAAGTCATCATGGTTGTTATGGATACTGCTGCATATTCTACATTGTAAGATGGTGCATTATTGGAAAATCTAAAATTTATCAACCTTTAACCCTATTAAGACCCTATGAAGGAAAAATATTATGAAATTTGCATTTCAATCTGAGTTCCACAATTCTGAATAATACCATCAGATAAAGTTCTAATGGAGTCATTTTGAACTGAATTTTTAGTGAAAGAACTTATCAGTATACAATTTACAAAGTTTGTGATAAGAATAAATAAGTTTACTGGCTTATCCACTCTTATGTTGAAAATAATTAATGTAACCATTTTTACAATTCATCTTCACTAACTGAATACCTACCAAAGATAAGGCATTGTTTATTTTGCCTGTAAGAAGATAATAGGCAATAACACACACATGCCCGCTATATTTATTTATATAATTTCTATAAAGGATAGCCATTTGATGGGATGCTAATAAATGATGAAATGATTTTAGAGATTGATATTTGTTAATGTGATAAATATATACACTATATGTTTTAAGTAAAAAACAAGCTGAAACTAATATGCAGAACATAATTTTTTAAAAATATTTAAAGATATACTGGGAGTATATATATCAAATGTTTATAATTCTCTCTGGGTGATGGTTTTATAGGTAATTATTTCTTTGTGGCCTTCTGTCTTTTCATAATTTCTGTTTTAAGCATGTCACATGTCTGTAACAAGAGGAAATGATAAATATAATTAGAAAACAGAATCTAGTCTCAGAAATGGCATGAATATAAACAAAATACTTTAAGAGCTGTGGTTCCATTCATTTATTTACTCAGCAATTTCATTTAATATTTACTCTGTTAGAGTTGTGGCTAAGTACAGAGGATGCTTCTTTACCTCAAGATGCCTGTTGTAGCAAAGCAGTAGGGCAGTCCAGAGAAAGCACAGATTGTTTGGGTGATATCCCAGGTACCAGGTTCTTATGATACCAGAAAACCTTGAGGGTCAGTATTTTCTTTAAAACACCTCATCTTTTTGTAAATGACATCAAAGAAGCACCTAAAAAGCATCAGCACTACAGAAAAAGACCCAAATTGGGAATTTATTTATTTTCGAGTATAGTTGACACACAATGGTACATTATTTTCAGGTGTACAACACTGATTCAGCTTCTCTATATGTTATTGTATAATCACTCCAAGTGTAGCGATCATCCACCACCATACATTGCTCTTACAATGTCATTGACCATATTTCCTATGCTGTGCCTTTTATTCCTGTGAATTATTCATTTCATCATTGGAACCCTGTATCCCACTCTCCTTCCTCTATTTTTCCAATCTACCCACCTCCCTCCTCTCTGGCAACTACCAGTTTATTCTCTATTTATAGGTCTGATTCTGCTTTTCGTTTGTTTATTCATTTCTTAATTAGATTCCACATATGAGTGCAATCACATGGATTTGTCTTTCTCAGTGTGACTTATTTCAGTTAGCATAATATGCTCTAGGTCTGCCCAAGTTGTAGCAAATGGCAAAAATCTCATTCTTGTTTACAATTGTGTAATATTCCATTGCATATATATGTGTGTGTACGTGTGTTTGTGTATACACTCACCAGTACTTTGTCCATTTGTCTGTTGATGGACATTTGAGTTGCTTCCAAAACTTGGCTATAATAATGTTGAACAAAACATGAAGTGCATATATCTTTCTGAATTCGTGTTTTTGTTTTCTTTGAGTAAATACCCAGTGGTGGAATTATTTGATCATATGGTATTTCTATTTTTAATCTTTCAAGGAACCTCCACATTGTTCATTACAGTGGCTGTACCAGTTTACATTCTCACTGATAGAGCATGAGGGGTCCTTTTCCCCCACATCCTTGCCAACATTTGTCATTTTCTTGTCTTTTTGATTTTCAGTATTCTGATAGGTATAAGGTGGTTTTAATTTGCATTTCCCTGATGATTAGTGGTGAACATCTTTTCATGTGATTTGAATGTCATTTGAATGTATTCTTTGGGAAAATGTCTATTCAGATCCTCTGCTCATTTTTTAATTGCTTTGTGTGTGTGTGTGTGTATGTGTTGAGTTCTGTAAGCTCTTTATGTACTTTAGATATTAACCCCTTATCAGATTATCATTTGCAAATACCTTCTCCCATTCAGTACCTTGCCTTTTAGTTTTGTTGATAGTTTCCTTTGCTATGCAAATGCTTTTTATTTTGATGTAGTCTCCATAGTTATCTCTACTTCTGTTTCCTCTGCCTTAGGAAACATATCTAGAAAAATGTTGCTGAGGCCGATGTCAGAGACATTTCTGTCTGCTCTTTTCTAGGATTTTCATGCTTTCAAATTTTGTATTTAGATCTTTAATCTGCTGTGAGTTCATTTTTGTATATGGTACAAGAAAGTGGTCGAGTTTCATTCTTTGCATATAGTTGCTCAGTTTTCCTAGCACCATTTATTGAAGAAACTCTCTTTTCCCCATTGTATATTCTTGCCTCCTTTGTCATAGATTGACCATCTAAGCATCTGTTTATTTCTGGGCTCTCTATTATGTTCTATTGATTTACATGTCTATTTTTGTGCAATACAATATTGTTTGGATTACCACAGTTTTGTAGTATATCTTGCAATCTGGAATTGCATTATCTCCAGCTTTATACTTCTTTGGTTATTCGAGATCTTTTATAGTTCCATACAAATTTCAGATTATGTATACTTGAAAAATATTGTTGGTACTTTGATAGAGATTGCATTGAATCTGTAGTTTGCTGTGGGTAGTGTGGACATTTTAATAATATTGATTATTCCAACCCATGAACATGGAATATCTATTTATTTGTGTCATCTTCAGTTTCTTTTATCAATGTTTATAGTTTTTGGAGTACAAGTCTTTAACCTCCTTGGTTACATTTATTCCTAAGTATCTCATTCTTTTTGATGCAGTTATAAATGGAATTAGTTTCTTAATCTCTTTCTACTACTTTATTATTACTGTATGGAAACACTACCAATTTCTGATTATTAATTTTTTATCCTGCAACTTTACTGAATTTATTTATTACTTCTAATAGTTTTTGATGGCATCTGTAGGGTTTTCTATATTTAGTATCATGTCATCCATGAATAGTGACAGTTTAACTTGTTTCTTATCAATATGTCTCTTGTTTCTTTTTCTTGTCTAATTGTTGTGCCTATGACTTCCAGTACTAGGTTGAATAAAAGTAGTAAGAGTGGATATCTTTGTCTTATTCCTAATCTTAAAGGAAAAGTTCTGTTTTTCACCATTCAGTGTGATGTTAGGTATGGGTTTGTCATATATGGTCTCTGTTATGCTGAGGTATGTTCTCTCTGTACCCACTTCATTGAGAGTTTTTATCATGAATGGATGCTGAATTTTGCCAAATGCTTTTTTTTTTTTGGTATCTATTGAGATGATCATATGAATTTTATATTTCATTTTGTTGTGGTGTATTACATTGATTGATTTGCAAATATTGAGCCATCCTTTCATCCCCAGAATAAGTCTCACTTAATCATGGTGAATGATCCTTTTAATGTATTATTGGATTTGGTTTGCCAATATTTTGTTGAGGATTTTTGCCTCTTCGTTCATCAAGAATATTAACCTGTAGTTTTCTTGTTTTGTGGTATCTCTGGTTTTGGTATCAGGCTAATGCTTGCCTTATAGAATGTATTTAGAAACTTTTCTTCCTCTTTTATTTTTTGGAATAGTTTGAAGAGATTATATATTAACTCTTCCTTAAATGTTTCATAGAACTTACGTGTGAGTCCATCTGGCCCTGCACTTTTATCTGTTTGGTACTTTTTTGATTTACAATTCAGTTTCATTAGTACTAATTGGTCTATTCAGATTTTCTATTTCTTCCTGATTCAGTTTTGGAAGATTGCATATTTCTAGGAATTTTCCATTTCTTCTAGGTTGTCCAATTTGTTGGCATATAATTTTTAATAGTATTCTCTTATAATCCTTTATATTTCTATGGTATCAGTGCAATTGATACTCCTCTTTCATTTCTAATTTTACTTACGTGAGTCCTTTCTCTTTTTTCTTGATAAATCTGGCTAAGGTTTAATCAATTTTGTTTACCTTTTCAACAAACCAGCTCTGTGTCATTGATTTTTTTCTATTATTATTATCTTTTGGTCTCTATATCATTTATTTCTGTTCTGATTTTTATTATTTCCTTCCTTCTATTCACCTTGGACTTTATTTATTCTTCTTTTTTCTAATTCCTTTGGCTGTAAGGTTAAATTGTTTATTTGAGCTTTTTCTTATTTCTTGAGGTATGCCTGCTTCTCTGTATATTTCCTCTCTCAGAACTGCTTTCACTGCATCCCAAAGATTTAGGACAGTTGTATTTTCATTTGTCTCCATGTATTTTTTAAAATTTCTTCTTTGATTGTTTTTATTGATCCATTGGTTATTTAATATCATGTTGTTTAGCCTCCACTTGTTCTTTTTTTTTCTGTTTTTTCCCTTGTGATTGATTTTTATTTTTATACCATCATAGTTAGAAAAGATGAATGCAATGATTTTGATCTTTTTAAATTTGTTGAAATTAATTTTGTAGCCTAATATGTGATCTATCCTGGAGAATGTGCACTTGGGGAAAATTGTGTATTCTGTTGTTTGGGGATGTAATATTCCATATATATCTGTTAGGTCTATTTGGTCTAATGTATCATTCAAAGATATGGTTTCTTTAGTGATTTTCTGCCTGGTTGATGTATTGATATACATGGGGTATTAAAGTCTTCTACTATTATTGTATTATTATCAATTATTCTCTTTATATTTGTTAATATTGGCTTTATGGGGATCCCTGGGTGGCGCAGCGGTTTAGCGCCTGTCTTTGGCCCAGGGCGTGATCCTGGAGACCCAGGATCGAATCCCACGTCGGGCTCCCGGTGCGTGGAGCCTGCTTCTCCCTCTGCCTATGTCTCTGCCTCTCTCTCTCTCATTGTGTGTCTATCATAAAAAAAAATTTAAAAAAAAATATTGGCTTGATGTACTTAGGTGCTCCAATGTTGGATATATAGATATTTACAATTGGTATATCCTCTTATTGGATTGATACTTTTATCATAACGTAACGTAACGTAATGTCTTTTCTTTGTGTCTTGCTATAGTCTATTTTAAAGTCTATTTTGTCTGATGTAAGTATTGCTACCCTGACTTTCTTCCTCATATTTGCATGGTAAATCTTTTTCCATCCCTTTACTTTCAGCCCATATGTGTCTCTGGGTCTGAGATGAGTTTCTTGAAGGAAGTATATAGATGGGTTTTGTCTTTTTATCCATTCCATCACTCTACATCTTTTGATCAAAGCATTTAGGCCACTTACATTTAAAGTGATTATTAATAGGTATGTACTTATTGTCATTTTGTCATTTTGATAATTGTTGACTAATTGCTTTTTCAGTTCTTCTCTGTGCCTTTCTTCTTCTCTTTCTCTCTTTGTGATTGATGAGTTTCTGTAGTATTATATTTGATTGTCTTTCCCTTTATTTTTTGTTTGTCTAATATAGGTGTTGGGTTTGTGGTTACTGTGAGATTAATATATAACATCTTGAGTATCTAGCAGTCCATATTAAGTTGGTGGTCATTTAAGTTCAAACACATTCTAAGAAAATCTATTTTTACTCCCTCCTCCACATTTCATATTATATGCTGTCATATTTTACAGATTTTTATTCATTATTTTCTTAAATCTAATTATGACTCCTTTTTCCCACTTAAAGCAGTCCCCTTTAACATTTCTTAAAAGGCCAGTTTAAAGATTTTTTATAGATTTTATTTATTTATTTGAGAGAGAGAGCATGGGGGGGTAGAAAGAGGGAGATGCAGATTCCTTGCTAAGCAAGGAGCCCAATGTGGGGCTCTATCCCAGGACCCCAGGATCACAACCTGAGTTGAAGGCAGACTGAGCCATCCAGGAATCCCAAAAAGCTGGTTTAATAGTGGTAAGCTCTTTCAATTTTTGTTTGTTCAGGAAACTTTATGTCTTCTTCAATTCTCAATGATAACCTTATCAGGTAAAGTCTTTATCCCTCCCTTTTGAAATTATTATTTTTTTATTTTTTTATTTAAATTCCAGTAGTTAACATATAGTGTAATATTAGTTTCAGGTATACAATGTAATGATTCAACACTTCCATACAATATCTAGTGCTTATCACAACTGCACTCCTTAATCTGCATCACCTATTTAATATTTCCCTCCACCCTCCTTCCTTCTGGAAACTATCAGTTTGTTCTCTATAGGTAAGAGTCTGTTTCTTGGTTTGCTTCTCTTTTTTCCCTTTACTTCTCTGTTTTGTTTCTTAAATTTCACATATGAGTGAAATTATATGGTGTTTGTCTCTCTCTGATTTATTCTGCTTAGCATTATACTCTCTAGCTCCATTCATGTTGTTGCAAATAGCTAGCTTTCATTCTTTTTATGGCTGAGTAATATTCCATTGTATTTATGAGTCTTCCTGGTTGAAGGTGTTTTGCTTTCAGCATGTTGAATATATCATGCCACTCTCTTTTGGGCTGTGAAGTTTCTGCTGAAAAATTAGCTGATAGCTTTATATAATTTCTCTTGTATGTAACTTTTTGATTCTCTCTTGTTGCTTTGAAAATTCCCTTTATTGGGGCATCTGGATGACTCAGTCTGCTAAGCATCTGATTCTTGATTTCAGCTCAGGTCATAATCTCATGGGTCTGGAAATGGAGCCCCACCTTGGACTATGTGATGAGTAGGGACCCTGCTTGAAGCTTCCCTCTATCCCTCCCTCCTCTAGTGCTTGTTCTCTATCTCTCTGTCTCTCAAACAAATAAATACATATTTTAAAAATAAATAAAATAAAATTCTCTATCTCTAACCTTTGATATTTTAATTATTATGTTTTGTGGTGTGGGCTTTCTTTGGTTCATATTGTTTGGAACTCCCTGTGCTTTATGGACCTAGATGCCTATTTCTTTCCCTAAGTTAAGGATGTTTTCAGCTGTCATTTCTTCAAATAAGTTTTCTGCCCTTTTCAACCTCTCTTCTTTAGGGCCCTATAACGTAAACATTTGTTTGCTTGACAGATCCCTTAACCGTCCTCATTTTTTAGTCCTTTTCTCTTTTTGATATTCAGCTTGGATGCCTTTCATTACTCTTCCAGATCACCATACATTCTTCTGCATCTGCTAATCTATTTTTGAATCCCTCTACTGTATTTTTAAATTTCAGTTATTGTATTCTTCAACTCTGATTGTTTCTTCTTTATATTTAATCTCTTTATTGAAGGTCTCACTGAGTTCTTCTACTCTTATTTCTAGCCTGATAAGCATCTTTTTAAAAAAAATATTTATTTATTTGTTTTAGAGAGAGAGAGAGATGAGGGTGGGTGAGGGAGAGAGAGAATCTCAAGCTGACTCACCACTGAGTGCAGACCCTGATGTGAGGCTCAAACTTACCATCTTGGCATCATGACCTGGATGAGCCAAAATCAAGAGATGCTTAACCAACTGAGCCACTCAGCCATCACCCCAGCCTAATGAGCAGCTTTATAACCATTACTTTAAAATATTTTTCAGGCATATTGCTTATATCTGTTTCATTTCTTTGTTTTTATGAAGGTTTTGTCTTTTTCTTTGGAGGCATATTTCTGTCTCCTCATTTTACTTGATTTTCTGTGTTTGTTTCTATGGATTAGGCAAAACAGTTGCTTTTCATATACTTGAAGGATAAATCTTGTGTATGGTCATCTCTTATGTAGCCTGTGTGTGCTTGGTGATTTTTGCTGCCTGGCTGGACCTACGGCTGGTGTGGGCCAGCGTGTCCTGGGGCTTTTTCTGTGCAGCAGCTGCCCTGGCAAGAGAGCTGAAACTGAAATGAATGCAAGCTGGGGTGTCCCAAGACTCTATATGCAGAAGGCACCTTGGCAGGATAGCTGAAGTGAAGTGGCTACAAGCTGGGGGGTGCTTGGGCATTCTCTGTAGGGGGCATCCTGGAGGGACAGCTGGAGCTGAAGTGGAGTAGAAGCTGGGTAGTCCTGGGGTGTTTGCACAAGGGGATACCTTGGCAGGATGGCCAAATCTAAAGTGACCATGAGCTGCTGTGGCACCTGGGCTCTCTATACAAAATGTGCCCTGGCAGGACAGCTATAGCCTAAGTGGTTGCAAGCCTGGGTATCCTGGGGATCTTCACATGGAGGGTGACTTGGCAAGATATCTGAAGCTGAAATGGGTGCTGCCAGGGTATTCTGGGGTACTCAGTATGGCGGTGTCCTGGCTGGGTGGCTAAAGCTGAGGCAGACATCATCAGCTGGGAGGTTCCAAAAATGCTCTTTGCTGGGGGTTCCCTAGTAAGCCATCTGAAGCCAAGTTGTATGGGCCTAGATTATTCTGGGGTGCTCTGTGTCTATCGCTTTGGTGCAAAGGCTAGAACTATAGTGAGCACTAACTGGGGATGTCCCAGAGTGTATCACCTGTAGCCACTTAGGGGGTATGGCTGAAGCTGGTGTGGGCTAGGGGCTGGGGCTCACTGAGGCAGCAGGCCAGTTAAGGCACCTGGATTTTGCACCGGCTTGTGTTTTCAAGGTGGAAGGGGAGCAGAGACAATGTCCATCTGTTCCTTCCAACCAGAGAGAATTCTAGCAGCTATTGTGCCATTTGGCAGAGTTCTAGGGCTGGCTCTTGTTAGCTGCTTTTTAAAGCCCGGGGTTTTCTTTCTGTGCCCAAGGCCAGACAAATCTGCTCCTGGTCCTTCCATACTGTCCCTCTCCATGGCAGTTTGCAGCATCAGGGGTTCCCTTCGTCATTGCATCTCTGTCTCTCTTGCTGTCCTCTTTTGCATCCTCTGTATCTTTTTTGGGGCAGAAGCTGTTTAGTTAGCCCTCAGTTCTTCTTCAGGAGGAATTACCCTATACATATACTTTGATATGTTCCATGGAGGAGGTGAGTTCAGAGTCTTTCTATTTTGCTATCTTGGACCCTCCTCCTTTCAATTTAGGAATCTTTAAAATGATTATTATTACTGAATTTCTCCTATACTTTAATATGCTAGAGCCCCTTAGATATAGACTGTGATAGGGCATGCCCTGTGTTTCCAATTTCACTAGATGCTAAGAGGACTTCCTGTGATCCACTCACTGTCCCAGGTCAAGAAGACAATGGAGGCTGTATCAATATGGTTCGCCATCATTGCCCCCTCTTTGAGGTGGTGTAGATCATGAGACTATTTCCTCTTCAGTGGCCACTGGTAGGCTGGGAATGTAAATGAAGGACTTTCCACTGTATCCCCTTGGTGCAATGTTAGAATACTAATTTGTAATTTCTAAGCCTTAAAAACAAAATTGATGTTCACAGGAGAAAAAGATGTAATATTTTGTATATCAATTCATCTTCTATTATCCAAATCTAGCTCAGTATTCAATGGGTGGAAGTTTATTTGTTTCAAATTAATCCATAATTTTAAATGTTTCTTGCAGACCTAAAAACTTCTTTGTGTTCTACCTCAACATAGATTTCTATATGTCTGCAATGATGAAGGCTTTTTAAACAATGCAATTAAGACATCAAATAAAGTGTTTCAAAATTATGGGGCACCTGGGTGACTCGGTTGTTTGGGCATCAGCCTTTGGTTCAGGTCATGATCCCAGCATCTTTGGATCAAGCCCCAAACTGGGTTCCCTGCTCAGCAGGGAGTCTGCTACTCTCTCATCCTCTACTCCTCTGCCTACTTGTGCTCTCTCACTTTCTCAAATAAATAAAGTCTAAAAAATAAAGTGAATCAAAATTGTAAAATGACCTAACTTGAAAAGATTATTAGTTCATCTACCTAGGATTCTAGTTTACCCAAAGTTAGGGCCATGGCTTAGATGATTTTGTAATTAAGTAACTTACCAAAATAAATTTCATATATTTGGAGATTTTTAAAATTGTTTCAAATTGATCTGGGTAGGCTTCCTCATATCTTGTTGTCTTGCACAGTGAGTGATATATTCAGAATTTACTCTTTTGATTTAGATGTATAATCAATTTAGTTTCCAGGTGCAGATGATTGTCTTTTGGCCCATCTGCATAATATACAAGTCAACAAATTTTCTATCAGGTAGCTCAATACAAACTGCTAAATGTTGCAGTGTGGAAAAGGGAGATTTACTTAATTTTATACTAAGCATTCTGCAACTGGACTATTTCTCTATTTTTTTTAAGGTCTACAATGAACTAACCAATATGGGTGCAAGAACTTCATAAAGGATATAATCTCCAAAGGAGAAGGTAAAATATGGCCATAGATAGAAAATCTAGGTGTCTCCAACAGCAAAACATATAGAATTATAACAAAGAATAAACTGGCACATCTGGCATTGGTTGACAAAAATCTGAAAAGTAGCACTGACCTGGTTTGAGGAAATGTTTATGGATAACTAGATGTGAGGGGGCATGGTTACACCATAGAGCCACAAAGCAGAAGAGCCACAGACCCTGATTCTTAGCATCTTTGGGATTTACTTACAGTGTTCAGTCACGTCTGTTATTTTCAGGCTGTTCAAAACATTTCTGCTTTAACTCCTTTTGGCCTTTAACTCTTGCCAAGAATCAAAGTAGAAAAACAATCTGATTCGACATTTTGCTATTAGCATGATGACAAGCAAATATTTTGACCAAATACTCTTTTCAGCTGGAAAGAATGATCTATTTTATAGTACTGAGGTCCATGTTAGGTGATGGTTACTATGCATGTGTGAATATCTGTGTAAGAATGAGTGAATGAGCATGTGTGTGTGTGTGAATATGCTGTGAAACAAATAGAAAAATAGATCAAGAAGGAAGGAGGGAGGAAAGGAAGAAATCAAACTGGAAAGCTTGATATGGACTAGGGCTAATAAATATTTAAGAGTAAGTAGAATGTCATTTGTCTGGATTTCTAGGAAGGTTTCTCTGCAAAGTCAAATAATTCCTAATTTCTCAAGTTCTGAAAATTCACATTTTAGGGATTTATTACCGAGATCTAAAATTTTATCTTTTATCCTAGCAATTTCACCTCAATGTGAAAAAGTCTGCTGCACTTTTTCTGCTTTTGCACATGGTTAGTTCTTATGGAACACTTACCTCTAATCTCATCCCTCACACCTAATGGTTTAAGACTTGATTCAAGTGTCTTCTAATTCAAAACCATCCCTGAACTTTCTAAGTGAAGTTGATAACTTTCTTCTGTAAGTCTAATTTATACATAGTATCTAATTCTAATTATTGTATTCATCACATTGGATTGCATTTATTTTGCATCCTACTCCCCATTAAACTACGAGTTATTAAGTGTATACTTTATGCCTTGTTTGTCTTAATAATTCTAGCATCTGGCACTTGAGTCTTATGAATTGTTCATTGAATGAATACATGATTAAATGAATTTGAGTTTTCAGCAAAGAGGAAAGCTTCAAGCCTGCGGAGCATTCAGAGGAAGAGGTGAAAGAGAAAGATACTATGCGTGCACTGAGATGGATTTTACTTATTTTGCAATTTCACTTAGGGTGGACCTTTGTGCCAGTTACCACCTGGACTGAGCTTTGTGTACCTACAGTCCGGCCCTTAATTTGCAACCAGTACCGTTATATTTCAAAACCTGTGGGAGATTCTAACTCTTAGAGTCTTCTGAAAGCCTTTTCTTAAGAGCTTTTCTGCTTGTTGCAACTACCTATTATGGTTTGTCTTTTGTGGCAATTTCCCAGAAGTATTCACCAAATTGTTTATTCAATTAATCCTTGAAGAATTTCTTCTTCAGTGGCCAAATAGATGGCTTCAAAGTATTGAAGAGATAAAAATAAAATACTAATAATGCATATAAGAGGGTAAAAAGAACTGATTTTAGACATGTATACTTCTGAATGGGAGAGGTAATTTACAACATTTGAAGTTAATGACAGTCAATGTCAGCAGATAACTCTACCATGACATTGGAACTATTAAGGTAATAGTTTCAGAGATTGATTTTAAAATGAGTATTTGTAAACATATGAAAAAAATCTGGTTTAAGAGTTTTCTTTATATAGGAATACTTTATCTGTAATTAAAAATCTGCCAGAGAGAAGCATTATGATACATTTTGTATACATTATTTTATAATACACTCTGGAGAGCTAGAAAAACAGTTCAAGGTCAGTGTTAGGTTTGTCCTCCACTCTCAAAGAAAATACTACCAAACTGTGGACTATTCATGATGCTCTTTCTTACTTATATGCTCCTATTTATTCACAGGATGCATTGGTTGAGCCCTTATTACTTGTGTACTTAGTGCCCCAAATGTGTAATATTGACAGGTTTTATCATATTAAATTCAGGAATTTTCAATTTACAAGTTTGACAACTTTGTTACTCCTCATTTATGTAAGGAAATCTTATGTAAGATTTATGTAAGGAAATTGATTTCCTCAGCAAAGTAGGAAGTTCTCTTACAAGTTTCAGATCATGGCTTACACTTTTAACCTAATACATTGTGCTAGGCACATAGAATCCTGTGGAACTGAATTAATTTGTAATGGATAGACAAAAGCATAGTGTTGAAGAGGGAGGTGCAGCAGTAAAGTTGGTCTTTCTTATAGGGTGAAAGAAAATGATTGGACCCCCGCCCAGCTTTTGACAAATTAAAGGCATTGCTGGCTTCTTCCTCTGGATGTAATTCCGTGGATATGACAGGTGATGGTATGGTTGATTCTGAGAAACTAAAATGAAAAGACAGAATTCTTAGGAAGACAAAAGCTGATTGGTCTTCATGCGTGGAGAGAAAGAACAGCTTAAATATGAAAAGAGCTATGTACAGGACAACAGAAGTTAGCAGAGGAACTTTTCAGATATAATTCCTGCTTTTCCTTGCATTGCCCTGCATGGATTATTGCCTCTAGGAAGAAGAAAAAAAAAACTAGTAGCAGCAGCCCAGCACTAGCTACAGAAGGTGGGAAAATAGCAGAATGGCACTCCTGCTAAGCTGGGGTGGAGAGTGGCTAACAGGTTCTGACATTGTAGCTGGCTCCTGAGAATTCACGCCTGCCCACCATGCCTGCCAGGGTGGGAGAGGAGGGAAGGAATGTCCTCAAAGGGTAGAGTTGCTTCCTGGGAGGAGAGTAGTTCAGCCCAGAGTTTAAAGTTAAAATTCTCAAACTTGAGTTGAATCTCTCTAACCTATGCCAGATAAAAGAAAATTAGTGGGCAGACACTTAAAATAAATAGAAGCAAGTGTGTCTTTCTGGCTCAGTTGGTAGAGAATGCAATTCTTGATGTTGGGGTCATGAGTTTGAGCCCCATGATGGTGGATAGATTGTATTTAAAATAGATAAATATAAACAAAGACTTGAAATAAATATAAGGCAAGCATAATCAATATTCTCAAAGAGATAAAGAGAAATATTAGAGAAGATGAGCATAATAATGTTTTAAAGAAATGAACTAAAGAACTCGTGTATTAAAATATGAGAATGAGTACAACTGGGTAACAAAGTAGTGACTAAAGACTAAGTTGAGGAATTCAGAAAGGTTTTCAGGAAAATAAAGAGATAAAGAAAAGTAATAGTAAAAGTAATAAAAGACAAAATTTTAGACATATGGAGGGTGGATATGCAAGTGTTAACCTCCCCATTAAAGGTTTTCCAGAAAACTGAAGGGAAAAAATGGAAGGGGGGAAACATTTGAAGAAATAATAACCTAGAATTTCTAAAAAATTAAAGATAAACACCAAAAGTTTTCATACTCCCAAGCCATACAATTAAAAAAACATAAACGTACTAGAGTTAAAAGATCAAAGAACTTTCTTAAAGCTCCCTAATAGAAAGCAGATTATTTTATTTTATTTTAAAGAATTTATTTATTTATTCACGAGAGACAGAGAGAGAGAGAGAGAGGCAGAGACAGGGGAAGAAGTAGGCTCCCCACAGGGAGCCCAATGCAGGACTCGATCCCAGGACCCCAAGATCATGCCCCCAGCCAAGGCCAATGCCCAACCCCTGAGCCACCCAGGTGCCCCAGAAGCAGGTTTTTATTTTATTTTATTTTATTTTATTTTATTTTATTTTATTTTTAATTTTTAATTTTATTTTATTTATTTATGATAGGCACACAGTGAGAGAGAGAGGCAGAGACATAGGCAGAGGGAGAAGCAGGCTCCATGCACCGGGAGCCCGACGTGGGATTCGATCCCGGGTCTCCAGGATCGTGCCCTGGGCCAAAGGCAGGCGCTAAACCGCTGCGCCACCCAGGGATCCCGAAGCAGGTTATTTTAAAAAGAAACAAGAAATGGATCTGTAGCATACTTCCAAATGTTAATCTTATATGCAAAATTTATATAACATTGTATTTTGCATTTAAGAGGAATAACACTGTTAAAGTGTCAGAATAAAAGAACTTTAAATCTGGAATCCTGTATTGAACTATAAGTAATTTAAATGCAAGGAAAATAGACTTACATGTTCTTAGGCAAACAAGAACTCAGAAGTTTCATCAAGCAAATGGGCTCTTTTGAAAACACTTCTCTCAGAAGTACTCTAGTAAAGTTGTCAGATAAACCTACGAAAATCTAAGAAATAGATGGAATGTAGAGATGAGGAAATAACTTTCCTTTTGTGCTAAGGTAAACCCAAAGTCTATTAAAAAACCCATAAGTCTCAGTGTTAAAAATGTAGAAAATGCAAATGCGGTGGTGGTAGGAGTGAGGGAGTGAGAGACTGGAGAATTTAGATGCTAAGGATATTGATACACATAAGAAAGAGGTAGAAAGGAAGAAATGAATGCAGATATATATCATCTTACTGGTGACCAACAGAAGAAATAAAATACAAAGTTAACTTTCATATAAGAAGAAACTTGGGGTGCATCTGGGTGGCTCAGTTGGTTAAGTGACTGACTCATGATTTCAGCTCAGGTCATGATCTCAAGGGTCATGAGATCAAGTCCCATGTTGGGCTCCCGCACTCAGTGGGGAGTGTACTTGAGATTCTGTCCCTCTGTCCCTCCCCCCGACTTATCCCCCATTCAAGTGTGTGCATGCACTCTTTCTCTCTCTCAAATAAATAAATAATTTTTTTTTAAAAAAGAAACTCGGTATGTTTAATGCAAGGTATGAAAGGAGAATTAATGTATAGAACATATTTAATAGAAAAAATCAAATATGAAGACAACAATTGAAATAAATATAAATGTGTTAAACTCACTACAATAAGAGACCTTTAGAATAGATTAGAAAATTATCATCCAACAATATATAAAATACAAAGACGACACTTCAAACAAATAATGAAAGTTGAGAATAAAGATGAGGCTTACAATTACAAATAATTTGGAATTAGGTTTTTAGAACAAAGCTAACTGTAAACAATTATAATACAGACAAAATATTGAAAACATGTTTATATTCATGGAAGAGTTGATAAGACCAAGCCAAAATCGAAGAGAAAATGAGAACCAAAAGAACTTAACAAGTACAAAATCTATTTTGAGTAAAACTGGCAAATTTGAACTCCACCTATACTTTGGGAACTGTACTTTATCTATTGAGGTCCTTTTCCACATATGCAGGATTCTAGAAGTCCCGGGGAATTTAGTCTCTCTTTGTACAGCTTTTGACTAAGGGCTGACAGATGACCAAGTATGACAGCTTAGCTTTCTTGCCTTGGACAACAGTGAAGTAGAACTTACTCCAGAGTTCCCTTGCAGGATTTAGGCTGAATCTATTATGTTCTGCAGGTCTTTGTCTGAGATTATACTTTTACTTGGCTTTGTTATCTTTCCTCTCCTGCTACCTCCATTCTTTTGTGGGTCTCTCCAGAGAATAATATTGCCTTATTAAGTAAGATGTTTGTTCATAAATCCTTACTTCAGGGGCTGCTTCTGGGAAAACTGACCATCTCATTAATAGTGTCCCTTCCTAATTCTTTCTAATTAAAAAAAAAAAAAGTGATGGCACTTTACTTAAAGGTTTCTCTTAACTAAAAACCAATGTTCTCTATGTCTTTCACATTTTTCAACTCTGTTTCCATGTTGTGTTACAGATAATCTCTTCAGCTCTGTTTTTCAATTATTAAATTTCCCATTAAATTTCCATGAGATTTACTATTTACTAAATTTACTATTTAGCCTATCCATGTTTCACATTTGTTTAAATTTGTTTCACATTTCTTATTTCCAGAAGTTCTATTTGGCTCTTTTGCAAACTACTTTGCATTTTTGTAGTTTTACTATTTTATTTATTCAAACATGTTAAACATATGATTTTATATTCTGGGTACAAAGTCTTTCCATCATCTGTTGTTTTTATTAAACTCTAGTGATTATTTGTGGGTATTGTTTCATAATTTTTTTTTTTTACTGTGAATCCAAATTCATGTTGGAACTTAATCTGTAGGAATCCTTTGAAGTCTGGATGGAAGGTGTATTCACTTAAACAGATCTTTGCCAGGCTCATCTCAGGTGCCTGGAGGCACTACTAATGTGGAAGAATTTATTTTTTTCAATTCAATTCAATTAGCCAATACATATATAGCTAATATAGCATTAGTTTCAGATGTAGAGTTCAGTAATTCATCAGTTGCATATAACACCCAGTGCTCATCACATCAAATGCTCTCCTTAATGCCCATTACCCAGTTACCGCATCCTCCCATCTTCCTCCCCTCCAGCAACCCTCAGTTTGATTCCTATAGTTAGGAGTCTCTCATGGTTTGTCTCCCCCTCTGATAACTTCCCACCCACTCAGTTTTCCCTCCCTTCTCCTATGAGCCTCTGTAGTGTTTCTTGTATTCCACATATGAGTGAAACCATATGATAATTATCTTTCTCCGATTGACTTATTTGGCTCAGCATAAAGACTTTAAATAGATTATTAGATATAAGTTTGTTGGTGTTCAACAAAAAATTTGTTGGTGTCCAACAAACATATCTAATCAGGGTGGAATCAGCTACAAGTCAGCATGAGGAGTGTTGTTTAGCTATCAATACTCAAGGGAGATTTTTTTTCTAAACCTAGCAGCAAAGCTATGGCAAAGCTACAGCAGAGAATTTTCTGTTGTTTCATTCTATGAGGTAAGATTTTTTTCCTGGTACACTCCACACTTAAGGTATGGTAGAGGTGTCCTATTAGATTTCTCACCTTTGGTAGCCCCTTGGTTTTATTTTATGTGCCTTATGTCCTGTAAAGCAGGAAAATAAATGGAAACTAGTATTCAACAGGAGTAAATATCTACCCCTAAAGTAAAAATAGTTTCAGTGCTTTTTAAAAACTATCTAGATAACAATTTTAGGTGAGTTTTTGATTTTGAAAAGTTTTTTTCTGTCTTGAAAGAACAAGGAATGGGTGACAGGCACTGAGGGGAGCACTTGACGGGATGAGCACTGGGTGTTATTCTGTATGTTGGTAAATTGAACACCAATAAAAAATAAATTTATTAAAAAAAAGAAAGAACAAGGATATAGTTATAATTTTTAAATATATATTTCAACATTTTGTTTTTATTTCCAGGGCATCTGAGCTACTACTTTTCTCAGAAACATGTCAGTTTCCCCATTCTTTTTGTCACAATGCCTACCACCTATGTGTTTCTCCAAATTTCATATTGACATGCCTACCTACTTACTTTCTTATTGGCAAGTTTAGGAGGTAGTCCCATGTAATTCAAACATGCTGCTGACTAATACCACTCCTATTAGTATTCAGTATTAGTATTCACTGACAATTCAGTCAGTTCATTTACATTTGATAAAATTTATATTAATTAAAGAATGCATTGATTGTCAACAATGTAGCAGTGTCCATGTCAATCTTCTAAAGATGCTCTGATGAATGAGATTTAGTGGTCACCTTCATTTTTTAAAAAAGATTTATTTATTTATTTATTTATTTATTTATTTATTTATTTATTTATTTATGATAGACATAGAGAGAGAGAGAGAGACAGAGACACAGGAAGAGGGAGAAGCAGGTTCCATGCCAGGAGCCTGATGTGGGACTCCGGGATAGCGCCCTGGGCCAAAGGCAGGCGCTTAACCGCTGAGCCACCCAGGGATCCCCTAGTGGTCACCTTCAAACAGTGAAAACTCTAGCAAAGAAAATAATAAATTAAATAATATATGGTGACAAATGTTGTAGTGTTAAATCTGCTTTGAGAAGAGCAAACTTGGGCAGCCGGGGTGGCTCAGTGGTTTTGTGCCACCTTCAGCCCAGGGCCTGATCCTGGAGACCTGGAATCAAGTCCCACATCAGGCTCCCTGCATGGAGTCTGCTTCTCCCTCTGCTGTGTCTCTACCTCTCTCTGTCTCTCTCTCTCTCTCTCTCTCTCTCATGAATAAATAAATAAAATCTTAAAAAAAAAAGAGAGAAGAGCTAACTTGATTAAAGAGACTTACATTAAGGATATTACATTTGGCCTGACCTGAGAGGATAAGTAGGTTCCCTAAGTTTGCGAGAGTGAGTTGTGGGGACATGAGACAATGGAAGTTTTTCCTAAAAATACATATGCATGAGCAATGTGAGGTTTACAGTGAATAAGTCCTTTATAGCTAAATCAATAAGGTATATATTTGGCAGTATATCTGGGAAGCAAGGCAACAGAGATATTATAGAGATTGTTGAAGGAGAAATTGTATCATAGGACTTAATATTGAAAAAATAAGCTGGGACCGATTTTCACAGCACCATTAATACCAAATAAAATAGTCTTAACTACTCTACAGGTAATGGGAAGTCACTGAAAGATTTCTAAGGATAGGAATGGTATAATAAATTCTACATCTTACTGAAATGTTTGGAATTATGAAAGATAGAGTGGAAGTTATTACTGGAATCCAAAGAAAAAATAATGAGGAGATGAATTCAGTTAGAAAATGAGAAGAGGATTAATGAGAGATACGTTTTAGAGATAAAATGGACAGTTCACTATTCACATGTGAGAAAAGAGAAAGAGAAAAGTTAAAAATGACTTCAAAATCTTTTGCTTTTTTATTTTTTTAATTTAAGAAAAGATTTATTTATTTATTTGAAAGAAAAAGCATGAGCAGGAGGAGAGGCAGCAGGAGAGAATCCTCAGGCAGACTCTGCACTAAGCACAGAGCCCAGGGTGAAGCCTATCTCACAACCTATTAGATCATGACCTGAACTGAGACCAAGAGTCAGATGTTCAACTGACTGAGCCACCCAGGTACCCTAAAATCTTTTGCTTTTTAAAATTAGATAGCTCCTTTATTGATATATGGAAGGAAGAATGAGAAACAAATTTTGAGAATGATATGGAGTTCCACTGTATATTTTTGAGGTATATATTGAATGTTCATGTGTAAGTAAATAAAACGTACAAGAGGAAGGCTGTCATTAGAGTTTAGGTTTAGAGGTTGGTGAAAGTTTGTAAAATGAGAAATGTAGAAAGCTGAGACAAAAAACCTGGGTAAAGCCAACATGTAAGGAGTAGAAACAAGAGATGCATGCACAAGAGGAGAGGAGACTGTGGCCACATTGTGAAACAAATGAGGGAGGGGAGAAAAATGTAAGTAAGGGTAGTTGTTGGTGTGAAATATCTCGGTAAAGACTGTGCTGCTCTCTTTGGCAATTAGAATGTCATTGGTAACTTGTTTCCTGCATAGATTTAAGAGAGAGATAAAAGTAAAAATAGACACTATTTTCTCATGAACTGGGCCTGTGAAGAATGAGACAATGTCAAGAAATGTTTTTTTTTTAAGAATGGAGATATTCGAGCATAATTAAATACGTAAGGAAAGTAAGAGGCCAATGGAAAAGTGGAGGTTGAAATAAATGAAGCATTTGATTAGAAAATATTTTGAAAAAAAGCATGACATTGAAATTGAATTTATCTGAACTAACATATATATGCTTCTCTGAAAGGAGACACCAACTGATTCTAAAATACCTGTGTAAATGTAAGAGACCAAGAATAGCCAAACAATCTCGAAACAGAAGAAAAAGTTGTAGGACTCACATTTTTGAAATCCAAAACTTACTACAAAGCTACAGCAATTAAGAAATGTGATACTGATATAAAATAGACATATGAATTAATGAAATAGAATTATGAGTCTAGAAATTAACCCTTATATTTGTGATTAATTCTGACAAAGATGCCAAAACAATTCAATGGGGAAAATAATGGCCTTTTAAACAGTAGTGGGATAGCTGGATGCTAACATGTACAAAAATGTGTCTGTTCCCTTACCTAACAAGATACACAAAGATTAACTCAAAATGGGTCCAAAGTCTAAATGTAAATATTAAAACTATAAAATTCTTAGGAAAAAACATATGAGCAAATCTCTGTGACTTTGAATTATAAAATGATTTATTAGCCATGATATCAAAAGGACAAGAAAAAAAGAGAAAAATGATAAAATGGACTGCATCAATCAAAATTTCAAAATTTTGTTTCAATAACATTTTAAAAATTAAAGAGAAAATATTTTCAAATCCTGTTTCTGATAAGAGACCTATATTCATAATATATGAATAAACCTTAAAACTCAATAACAAAAAATCAAATAGCTTAATTAAAAATGGGTAAGTTATTTGGAGATAGAAGATAAAAGAACATCCAATAAGGAAATTAAAGATGCTTAACATTATTAATCATCACAGAAATGCAAATCAAAACCACAATGAGATATCACCTCACATCAGTCAGAATGGCTAATATCAAAAAGACAAGTAATAACAAGTGTTGGCGAGGATGTGGGGAAAAAGTACCCTTTATGTACTGTTGGTGAGAATATATATCAGTGCAACTACTGTGGAAAAAAGTATGGAGTTTTCTCAAAAAATTAAAAATTGAACTCTATGATCCAATAATTCCATTACCGGGTATTTACCTAAAGAAAAACACTAATTCAAAAAATATATGCGCCCTATGTTTTTTGCAGCATTATTTGTGATAGGCAAAATATGGAAGCAACCTAAGTGTCTATCAACAAGTGAATGGATATCCATGGATGCACACACACACAAACACACACACACACACACACACACACACACACACACACACAAATAGCCATAAAGAACAATGAGATCTTGCCATTGGCAACAACATGGATGGACCTAGAGGGTATTATGCTGTGTGAAATAAGTCAGATAGAGAAAGACAAATACCATATAATTTCACTTATATGTGGCAGCTAAAAAACCAACCAAAAAAAATGCTCAGGGGATCCCTGGGTGGCGCAGCGGTTTAGCGCCTGCCTTTGGCCCAGGGCGCGATCCTGGAGACCCGGGATCGAATCCCACGTCAGGCTCCCGGTGCATGGAGCCTGCTTCTCCCTCTGCCTGTGTCTCTGCCTCTCCTTCTGCCTGTGTCTCTGCCTTTCTCTCTCTCTGTGACTATCATAAATAAATAAAAAAAAAAAAAAGCTCAGAAATAGACCCATAAATACAGAAAATCAACTGATGTTTGCCAGAGGGGAGGTGGGTGAAGGATGGGTGAAATAGATAAGGGGGATTAAGGGGTACAAACTTGCATTTACAAAATAAATAAATCAGGGATATGAAAAGTACCACATAGGGGATAGTGTCAGTGATACTGCAATAACATTGTATGGTGAAAAATGGTGAGTACACTTATTGTGGCCAGCATTGAGTAATATATAGAATTGTTGAATCAACATGTTGTACGGAAACTAATATAACATTGTATGGCAATTATACTTCAAATAAAAAAAAAAGACTGATAAAAAGTTGGTGAGGATCCAAAGAAATTGAAACCCTCATACCTTGCTGGTGGGAATTTTCATTGTCACAGCTACTTTGGAAAACAGTTTGGCAGTTCCTGAAAATGTTAAATATAAAGTTACTATATGACCTACAAATTCCATTCTTAAGTATTTACTGAAAATAAAAAAATGTCAATATCAAAACATGTATACAGATATTTATAGCAGCATTATTTATAATAGCTAAAAAGTTAAAACAATCCAAGTTTCCCACAACTGAATGGATAAACAAAATGTGGTGTATGTATACAATGGAATAGGACTGTGCAACAGGAAGGAATGAAGTCCTGACATATGCTACAATATTTATGGATCTCAAAAACAGTATGCTAAGTAAAGGAAGCCAGTCATAAAAGACCCACAGTGTATGATCCCATTTATATAAAATGTCTAGACTAGGCAATTTTATAAAGACAGAAAATAGGTTAATGATTGCCTAGGGGCTAGGGGTGGGGAGGTTGGATGCGGGCAAATTGGAAGTGAATGCTAATGGGTATAGATTTCTTTTTGAGGTAATGAAAATATCGTAAAATTGGATTATAGTAATTATAGTGTACAACTTAATAAATATACAAAAAATCATTGAAGTTTAAATGAGTGAATATTATAGCATGTAAATTATATCTCATTAAGCTGTTTAAAAGAAGTATACCCTCTTACTGTTTATTATAGAAAATGTGCTTTAAAAAATGTGCTGCTTAGGTATAATTAGAAAGGCTTTTATTATTCTAAAATTTTTTTCCAAAGGCTGCTCTTGAGTTATATAGTGAAGTACTTTAATACTATTATTCAGGAAAATTGACTAAACTTGGATCTAGGTTGTTGCTGAACTGTCCTATAATTCTACATCCATTCTCAGAAGAGTAAAACAAAGGCAATGGGACCAAGTAGGTTTTTAGGATGAAAGTTCTTATTATCTATTACTGTATGCAGCCCAAAAGAGGGTTCTCACCAGAACCTCACCAAAATACTGACAAGTCTGATCTCAGACCTCTAATCTCCAGAACTGTGAGAAATAAATTTCAATTATTTTTAAGCTACTCAGTCTATAGTACATAGAAGGCTGGTTATTGCAGCCTGAACTAACCAGGATTCTAGTCAATTCTCTGTAAAAAAAAATCAGTTGTAGTTTGTGTATTTTCACACCAAAAGGCATCAACTAAAGGTCAGTAACATACAGAAGTCTTTATTTCTCAATAAGAATTCTACTATATATATAGCAGAAGATTGTTAACAGAATCTTATTTTGCCCCAATTGCATTTTATTATCTCAGAAATCAAATCTTTTGTTATAAGATGTTCAGGAAATAAAGCATTCAGAAGCAAAGCTTAGAGCTCTTCTAAGATTCAAGAGTCAAACAGGAGACTTTCTCCACAATGAGCTGAAATTTCAAAGTGTCATGCCTTAGAATGAGATTCAGTGAAATAACACAGCCCATATCATGAGCTGTTTATGTAATCTCTGGTCTTGAATTGGCAGTGCCCCCAAGCAAACATAAGTATAACACCTGGAGGAAGGTGCTATTATTGTAGTCCCCAAAATATTCGCCAAATAACTTTTCAAATACAATGTCTAGCATGTAGTAAAAAATATCCAGACACACAAGGAAATAGTCTCTATGAAAAAAAGCAAAAAACCCAGAAACAGATCAGTGAAGGCATTATAACAGAGAATGCCAGTGAATTATAACAACATTAGAGCCTGTTGCCTATTCAGCTATAATGAAAATAAAGAATGAGCTAAGTTATTATGAATTTAGGAACATATTCAGGGCAAGTCAAAAGAAATAGATCTAATTTTCCATACAAAACTTTAAAAAAGTAGGAAAAAAACTTTTCCTAAAGAAAAGTACTAATAATTTGACCTTAGTAAGAGGGTTACAAGAAACTTACTATCTTTCCCCATTTGATCAGGTCCTCTTTTCCTGGAGAGAAGAAGTATGCTTAACCCTTGGATTCTATCATTTTGAATGAATAAGTTGTTGAGGGAAACATTGCTTCCAATGAAGTCAAATTGAGGTCATATGGAATATTAGTTGTAACCAGTATATAAACAAGAAAATTTTTATTGATTTACTTTAAGGGTTAGTTGAGATTTAGGCTGAAAATCACAGATAGGATCAAAGCCCAAAAGGTGATTAAAGTAACAGACAATGATCCCTGTGGACAAGTTCAAGAACTCCTCATTAATGTAACAGAGAAAATGAAAAGGATTAATAATTTTTTTCAGAATTTCCTCTTTCAGTAGTTTCTAATATTATTTCTACCAGTAATCATTTTTATTATTAATTTCCATGACTTTGAATATTAAAAACATTTAGTAACTTGATTCATTTTTCTATACTCAATAGCATATATGATAGGAGTTCAGAGCAGTAAAAAAATAATTGCTAGACTACAGGGTTTTTGTATGTTTAGAGAGAAGCTAATATTTTTATTTTTTATTAATTTACTCTTTTCATTCATTTTCCTATTCATTTTCTAATTCGTTAATTATTGAATGGTTTTCATGTATGGCTATATTAGCACCAGGTACAAAATGAATTCTAAATATATTAACAATACTGTAAAAAATTAAGAATGACTTATTTTTAAGTCTTCTCTCTTAGGATTTATCATTACACTTAGCTAAAGAATTGCTGCAGAATAATTTGTACCATAACTTTCTATTGTGCCAATCAGTAATAATTTTTCTCTCTGAATCCTAATCAGAGAAACATACTTTTGGGTCTCAATCAATTGTGGTTGCTTATAAATGGCCTTTAACTGATTAGTACAATTGAACAGTATGGTCAGGTAAGTTACTCATCAAGCATATAGGCAGAGCCCAAGAAAGTTGAAAAAATGCTGGAGAAAATCTACTCCTTGGCAGTAGATCAAGACAATTGCTACATAGCTGTTGCTGAACAGAAAACAAAAACAAAAACAAATCAAAGTGACAAAACATGGTATTTTGTCACCTGTTCAAGAAACAACCTCTATTACATCTACTTAAATTATAAAATCAGGTAAAATCAGAATGATTCCACCTCCTTATAGGTAGGTAACTTCTTAAACACTCAACTCTATACTTTTAATAGAATCTGACTGTATCTGCATTATTTATTCATTCTAGGAGGCACTTATAAACATAAAATATTATTTGAGTTCATTATACCATTAGCTTTAATGGTATAATTAAAGCTATAATTTATAAACTACTGGACACATGACAAATTGGATAAATTAAAGAGGTTCATAGTAAGAAAAGCCTATGAGTAGGAAATACCCTTGGTAAAACAGAAAAACTAAAGACTATAAAATTCACTAAGTACATTTGATAAAAAATTTATTTTCCAAGCTTTCAAAATATTTAAGTATCTTAGTGATTGAAATGTGTTTTAAAATATCTTAAACCAGGAAATTTATTTACCTGAGTTTACCTTTGCAAAAGTGTTTACCTTTGCCTCACTTTGATTTTCACATGTTCCCATTTGTAGGAATGTGCTCCATAGGACTCAAAAAGGAATTATAATGAGCCTTGGTTTTCTGATTGAGTATGCCTGGATATGAGATTTTTTCCCCTTTCTTAAGAAACACTTTAAGTTCACTAAACTTTTTGTTGGGAAAAGGTTGGAAAAAATTGTTGCTTTCTATTTGGTTTTCACCACCAAGGAAACTTGTTCAGTGATATGACAGTAAAAGAAATCTTAGGAAAAAAATATAAG
Organism: Canis lupus baileyi; assembly: GCF_048164855.1. Classification (NCBI taxonomy): domain Eukaryota; kingdom Metazoa; phylum Chordata; class Mammalia; order Carnivora; family Canidae; genus Canis; species Canis lupus. Next base: position 25,749,164 of record NC_132870.1, on the reverse strand, counting down.
AATTGGAGAAATGCTGGGGCACCTGGGTGGCTCAGTGGTTGAGCATCTGGCCTTGGCTCAGGTCGTGATCCTGGGGTCATGGGATCGAGTCCCTCATCAAGCTCCCTGTGCAGAGCCTGCATTTCCCTTTGCCTGTGTCTCTACCTCTGTGTGTGTGTCTCTCAAGAATAAATAAAATCTTAAAGAAAATAGAATTGGAGGTTGGAGTAGGCAAGATGGTGGAGGAGTAGGGTCCTTACCTCACCTGGTCCCACCAACTTACCTAGGTAACTTTCAAATCATCCTGAACACCTACAAATCCGACCTGAGAATTAAAGAGACAACAGCCAGAACGCTACAGAGAGAGGGGTTTTTGCTTCTAACAAGGTAGGAAGGTGGAAAAAAATAAAAAAGAATCCAGTGGGGGAGGGGACCTGCAAGGAGCCGGGCTAAGGCCGGTGGTGAAAGCCTCCGGGGCAGGAAAGCCCAGCCGTGGAGAGGCAGGAACTTTAAAAATGTGCGCCAGAGTTTTCCCGGATGGAAAAGTGCTCGGCAGGGAACTCGGGCAGGATCGCAGGAAGGGCAGCGAAGCTTCAAGATTCCTAGGATCAGGGGATCCCTGGGTGGCGCAGCGGTTTGGCGCCTGCCTTTGGCCCAGGGCGCGATCCTGGAGACCCGGGATCGAATCCCACGTCGGCTCCCGGTGCATGGAGCCTGCTTCCCCCTCTGCCTGTGTCTCTGCCTCTGTGTGTGTGTGTGTGTGTGTGTGTGTGACTATCATAAATAAAGTTAAAAAAAGAAATTAAGATTCCTAGGGTCACTATAAGAGGAGGGGCGCCCCGGGGAGAATGTGCCACACACCGCAGCCCAGCGGGGTAAAGGGCAGGAGCGCAACAGGCGGGGCCCGGGGAGCAGCTCAGGCAGCGGCTCTATGCGGAGGGGGCTGCGTGGCCCTGGAGCCGGATTCCAGTGGCGCAGGCCGGGGAGCCCAGGGCGCTAGCGAACACAGACCAGGATCCTGTGCTCCCCCCGGACAGGCAGAGGCTGGGAGGGACAGGACAGTGAGGACGCTCCTATTGCTGGGTGCCCCAGCTGTGCAGATCAGCGCCCCCTGCCCCTGGGGAACACCCAGGCCAGTGGGACTGGGAGACTGTGGTAGTTACTGCAGGAGCTGGCCGCAGCCAGTGTTGTTGTTCCTTCTGGTGTCACCCTGTGCCTGGGAGGGGCGGGGCCACCAGGGAGCAGAGGCCTCATAGGATAACAGCTCCCACTGAGCCCTGCACCTGGCAGGGGGGCGGGGCAGCTCCCCCAGGTGCACACACCTGAGAATCAGCACAGCAGGCCCCTCCCCCAGAAGACCAGCTGGAAGGACAGGGGAAGGGCAAGTTCTTGACCTAGCAGCGCTAGAAAGCTCCAGGTGAAGTCGAGGGATTTACATTATATAGAACTAAAGGGTACCCCTCCTTTTTTCCCAGTACAACTCGTTTTTATATCAGACTAAAAATTTCCAATTTTTTTCTCTCTTTTCCCACCTTAACTACAATATTTTACCAGCTCTTCATTTTTAAGTTTCTTCTTTTTTTATTTCCACAATTAGATGTCTTAGATATATTTTTCACTTCTAGATTCCCTTCAACATACTCAATTTAATTTTGGGAGATATACGAGGTTTTTTTTTTTTTTTTTTTTTTTTTTGTTTTGTGTTTTTTGTTTTCTCTGCCTCATTTTGTTCTACAATGGCGCAAGTTAATGCATTCTAAAATGTGACCAGCATGCACCCAGAACCAAGTGGAATACCGTACTGGTTCATTTGTGAGATTACATTCTCTCTTCATTCCCATTCTGCCCCCCTCTTTTATCTCGTTTATGTTTTGGTGGTAGTGTTGGGGCCTTCTACAGAATTGCTGGTTTATATAAATTTGGGACTGAGAATCTTCTAACATACAACACTTAATATACTCAGAACCAACAGGATCACCCTTTAGGACCTCTCAGATAGACTACATTCTCCCTCCACTACAAATTCGTCACCCACCACCATCTCCCAGTCCCCCCCCCCCCTTTCTCTCTTTTTTTCTTTTTTTCCTTTTCCTTTTTCTTTTATTCTCTTCCTTTTTTCTGCTTCTTTGGGATTCTTGGCCTTTTATCCTTTACTAGTTTGTTTTAAAATTTGTTTTCACTTTAGTGGTCCTTTTGTTTTATTTTGTTCTGATCTTTGTTTTCATTTTCTGGTCTCTGAACTCATCAGAATCATCTAGGGTGAAATTGAAATAAGTGGTGGTTGATATTCTTGACTCAGCCTGCTCATACAGCCACTCTACACTGAGCAAAATGACTAGAAGGAAAACTCAACACAAAAGAAAGAATCAGAAACAGCACTCTCTGCCACAGTTACAGAATGTGGACTACAGTTTGATGTCAGAAAGCCAATTCAAAAGCACAATTGTAAAGCTACTGCTGGCTCTGCAAAAAAGCATAAAAGATTCAAGAGACTTCATGACCTCAGAATTTAGATCTAATCAGACCAAAATTAAAAATCAATTAAATGAGATGCAATTCAAACTGGAGATCCTAACCACCCGAACTGGGTTAATGAGGTGGAAGAAAGAGTGAGCAACATAGAAGACAAGTTGATGGCAAGGAAGGAAGCTGAGGAAAAAAGAGAAAAACAATTAAAAGACCATGAGGAAAACTTAAGTAAAATAAATGACAGCCTCAGAAGGAAGAATCTACCTATAATTGGGGTTCCAGAGGGCGCCAAGAGGGACAGAGGGCCAGAAAGCATATTTGAACAAATCATAGCTGAGAAATTCCCTAATTTGGGGAGGGAAACAGGCTTTCAGATCCAGGAGATAGAGAGGTACCCCACCAAAATCAATAAAAACCATCAATACCTCAACATTTAATAGTGAAACTTGCAAATTCCAAAGATAAAGAGAAAATCCTTGAAGCAGCAAGATACAAGAGATCCCTAACTTATATGGGGAGAAATTTTAGATTAACAGCAGACCTCTCCACAGAGACCTGGCAGGCCAGAAAGGGCTGGCAGGATATATTCAGGGTCTTAAATGAGAAGAACATGCAGCCAAGAATACTTTATCCAGCAAGGCTCTCATTCAGAATACAAGGAGAGATAAAGAGCTTCCAGGATAGGCAGAACCTGAAAGAATATGTGACCACCAAACTAGCTCTGCAAGAAATATGAAGTGGGACCCTGTAAAAGAGGAAGCACAAGGAAACAATCAACAAAAACAGGGACTGAATAGATATTATGATGACACTAAATTCATATCTTTCAATAGTAACTTTGAATGTGAATGGGCTAAATGATCCCATTAAAAGACACGGGGTTTCAGACTGGATGAAAAAAGCAAGGCCCATCTATTTGCTGTCTACAAGAGACTCATTTGAGACCTAAGGACACTTACAGCCTGAAAATGAAAGGTTGGAGAACTATTTACCATTCAAATGGTCCTCAAAAGAAAGCTGGAGTAGCAATCCTCATATCAGGTAAAATAAAATTTATCCCAAAGACAGTAGTAAGAGATGAAGAGGGACACTATATCATACTTAAAGGATCTATCCAACAAGAGGACCTAATAATCATGAATATTTATGCCCCGAATGTGGGAGCTGCCAAGTATATCAATCAATTAATAACCAAATTAAACACATACTTAGATAATAATACACTAATAGTGGGAGACTTCAATATGGAACTTCCAGCAAATGACAGATTTTCTAAGCACACCCAAAGAAACAAGGGCTTTAAATGATACACTGGACCAGATGGATTTCACAGATATATACAGAAATTTCCTCCAAATACAACTGAATACACATTCTTCTTAAGTGCACATGGAACTTTCTCCAGGATAGACCACATACTGGGTCACAAATCGAGTCTTAACCAATACCTAAAGATTGGGATTGTCCCCTCCATGTTTTCAGACCACAACGCTTTGAAACTAGAACTCAATCATGAGAAGATATTTTGGAAGAAAGACACGTGGAGGTTAAAGAGCATCCTACTAAAACATGAATGGGTCAACCAAGTAAATAGAGAAGAATTGAAAAGATTCATGGAAAATAATGAAAATGAAGATACAACCGTTCAAAAATCCTTGGGATACAAAAAATAAGTCCTAGGAGGGAAATACAATGCAATACAAGCATCCCTCAAAAAAATAGAAAAAACTCAAATACACAAACTAACCTTGCACCTAAAAGCACTTGAGAAAGAACAGCAAATAAAACCTACACCAAGCAGAAGAAGAGAGTTAATAAAGATTCGAGCAGAACTCAATGAAACAGAGACCAGAAGAACTGTAGAACAGATCAACAAAACGAGGAGTTGGTTCTTTGGAAGATTAATAAGATAGATAAACCATTAGCCAGCCTTATTAAAAACAAAAGAGAAAAGACTCAAATTCATAAAATCACAAATGAAAAAGGAGAAATTACAACCAATACCAAGGAAATACAAAATTTTAAAAACATTATGAGCAGCTATACACCAAAAAATTAGGCATTCTAGAAGAAATCATGCATTTCTGGAAACCAGAAACTACCAAAACTGGAACAGGAAGAAACAGAACACCTGAACAGGCCAATAGCAGGGAGGAAATTGAAGCAGTCATCAACAACCTCCCAAGACACAAAGTCCAGGGCCAGTTGGCTTCCCAGTGGAATTCTATCAAACACTTAAAGAAGAAATAATATCTATTCTACTAAAGCTGTGCCAAAGGATAGAGAGGGATGGAATACTTCCAAACTCGTTTTATGAGGCCAGCATCACCTTAATTCCAAAACCAAAGACCCCTCAAGAAGGAGAATTATAGACCAATATCCCTGTTGAACACAGATGCAAACAGTCTCAACAAGATACTAGCCAATAGGATTCAACAGTACATTAAGAAGATTATGCACCAAGACCAAGTGGGATTTATCCCCAGGATGCAAGATTGGTTCAACATTCGTAAAACAATCCCTGTGATAGATCACATCAACAAGAGAAAAAACAAGAACCATATGATCCTCTCAATAGATGCAGAGAAAGCATTTGACAAAATACAGCATCCATTCCTGATCAAGACTCTTCAGAGTGTAGGGATACAGGGAACATTCCTCAGAATCTTAAAACCAATCTACGAAAAGCCCACAGCAAATATCTTTCTCAATAGGGAAAACTGGGAGCCTTTCCCCTAAGATCATGAACATGACAGGGATGTCCACTCTCACCACTGCTATTCAACATAGTACTAGAAGTCCTAGCCTCAGCAATCAGACAACAAAAAGAAATAAAAGGCATTCAAATTGGCAAAGAAGTCAAACTCTCCCTCTTTGCAGATGACATGATACTGTACATGGAAAACCCAAAAGACTCCACCCCAAGATTGCTAAAACTCATACCGCAATTTGCCAATGTGGCAGTATACAAAATCTATGCCCAGAAATCAATGGCATTTCTATACACTAACAATGAAACTGAAGAAAGAAAAATTAAGGAGTCAATCTGATTTACAATTGCACCCAAAAACATAATATATCTAGGAATAAACCTAACCAAAGAGGTAAAGGATCTATACCCTAAAAACTACAGAATACTTCTGAAAGAAATTGAAGAAGACACAAAGAGATGGAAAAATATTCCATGTTCATGGATTGGAAGAATTAATATTGTGAAAAATATCTATGCTACCAGGGAAATTTACACATTAAATGCAATCCCTATCAAAATACCATGGACTTTCTTCAGAGAGTTGGAACAAATAATCTTAAGATTTGTGTGGAATCAGAAAAGACCCTGAATAGCCAGGGGAATATTGAAAAAGAAAACCAGAGCCAGAGACATCACAATGCCAGATTTCAAATTGTACTACAAAGCTGTAATCATCAAGACAGTGTGGTACTGGCACAAAAACAGACACATAGATCAATGGAACAGAACAGAGAACCCGAAATGGGCCCTCAACAATATGGTCAACTAATATTTGACAAAGCCGGAAAGACTATCCACTGAAAAAAAGGATGGTCTCTTCAATAAATGGTGCTGGGAAAATTGGACAGCCACGTGCAGAAGAATGAAACTAGACCATTCTCTTACACCATACACAAAGATAAACTCAAAATCATTGAAAGATCTAAATGTGAGGCAAGAATCCATCAAAATCCTAGAAGAGAACACAGGCAACACCCTTTTTGAACTTGGCCACAGCAACTTCTTGCAAGATACATCTATGAAGGCAAGGGAAACAAAAGCAAAAGGAACTATTGGGACTTAATCAAGATAAAAAGCTTCCTGCACAGCAAAAGAAACAGTCAACAAAACTAAGAGACAACCCTACAGAATGGGAGAAGATATTTGCAAATGACCTATCAGATAAAGGGCTAGTTTCCAAGATCTATAAAGAACTTATTAAACTCAACACCCAAGAGACAAAAAATCCAACCATGAAATGGGCAGAAGACATGAACAGAAATGTCACCAAGGAAGACATAGACATGGCCAACAAGCACATGAGAAAATGCTCTGCATCACTTGCCATCAGGGAAATACAAATCAAAACCACAATGAGGGGCAGCCCCGGTGGCACAGCGGTTTAGCGCCACCTGCAGCCGGGGGTGTGATCCTGGAGACCCGGATCGAGTCCCACATCGGGCTTCCTGCATGGAGCCTGCTTCTCTGCCTCTCTCTTCGCTCTCTCTGAATAAATACATAATTAAATAAATAAATAAATAAATAAATAAATCTTTAAAAAAATTAAAAAAAAAACACACAATGAGATACCACCTCACACCAGTGAGAATGGTGAAAATTAACAACACAGGAAACAACACTGTTGGAGAAGATGTGGAGAAAGGAGAACCCTCTTGCACTGTTGGTGGGAATGTGAACTGGTGCAGCCACTCTGGAAAACTGTGTGGAGGTTCCTCAAAGAGTTAAAAATAGAGCTACCCTCCAACCTAGCAATTGCACTACTGGGGATTTACCCCCAAGATACAGATGCAGTGAAAGACCAGATGCCTGCACCCCAATGTTCATAGCAGCAATGCCCACAATAGCCAAACTGTGGAAGGAACCTCGGTGTCCATCAAAAGGTGAATAGATAAAGAAGATGTGGTCTATATATACAATGAAATATTACTCAGCCATTAGAAATGGCGAATACCCACCATTTGCTTCGACATGGATGGAACTGGAGGGTATTATGCTGAGTGAAGTAAGTCAATTAGAGAAGAACAATCATTATATGGTTTTACTCATATGAGGGATATAAAAAATAGCAAAAGGAGTTATAGGGGAAAGGAGAGAAAATGAGTGGGAAAATCAGAGAGGTGACAAACATTAGAGACTCCTCTCTGGGAAATGAACAAGGGGTAGTGGAAGAGGAGGTAGGCGGGGTGATGGGGTGACTGAGTGATGGGCACTGAGGGGGACACTTGATGGGATGAGCCTGGGTGTTATGCTATATGTTGGCAAATCAAACTCCAATAAAAAAATATGCAAAAAAAAGAATTGGAAAAATGCTAAAATTAACAAAAAGCACCATTTAATTCATTTAATGATTAATCATATTGATTAATCACCCTTTCAGTGCCAAACAGTATGAAAACCTTTGCAAAAAAATAAAATAAATAAATAAAGCCCTGCCTTCTAGCTTATAGTTAAATGGGGAATGAAGACATGTTAACAGACAATTACAATATAGTGTACTACATTCCATGGTAGGCTGTCATGAGGTGGGGTAGGACATAAAAAAGGTGCCTAGTTTATGTGTGGTGGATCAGTGAAGTCTTCTCAGAGAGATTACCTCTAAGACCTATGAAGGAATAAAAGTTAAAGAAAGAGGTTGAGAACAAGAGGAGTTTTCCCAATGGAGAAGACTTACATAAAGACTAGGAATCATAATTATGAATGTATAATAGATCTTCCTACTGCTTAAAAAAGATGGTGAGATGCTAGCAAATACAAGAGACAGAGTCATTTCACTCCTATTTTATCTGTCCTTGCCACTATGCAAAAGTTATTATCAAAATAGAACGGACAGAAAAACACAGTTGAGAGTGAATTGAAGTCCCAGAAAAAATAAAATGAAGAGATTATAAAAAGCCACCCAGACATTTAAATGAATTCTAGTTTGCTGCCATAGACAAATTGCATTCCAAGGTGTGGAAAGCACTTAAAGATGTAACCACAGAATGATTGGCAGTAATTTACAGAAATCATAGGGAAAGGGAGTGGTGCCAAGAGATGTGATCTGAGTGTACATCACCCCAATTCTCTCAAAGGATGAAAAGGTAGATTCTAGCAACTATTAGATCAGCAACGTTGATCATTAATAGCATTCTAGAGTGGATTACTCTACAAGTCCTTGAAAAATAATGAAACTACTTGTAGCGTTCAGTCTGAAAACAATAAAAAAAATTCCTGCTAAATTAGCCTAATTTTGTTTTCTACAGGTTGAATAGCCTGGGAGATTTCAGGAGGTTGGGAGTGGCAGTATTCGTATCCAGGTGAGGATTTGATGAAGTCATTCAGGATGTCTTTTTGGAGTACTGTAGAAATATGCCTAGATGGTAGTGTGGGTAGATAGATGTATAGTTGGTTGAACAACTGCATGTAATTAGTAATTTGGTGTTAGCTTGTAGGGGGGTTTCTCATGGTGTGTGCTTCATACCTCTGTCCTTTGCCTTATCTTGGTTATATTTAAATATCTAATCTGAGTGAAGAGATATCAGTCTTGGAGAAATAAGCTAATATACTGACAGAAACAAAATTAAAAATGTTTTAGAAAAAAGAACAAGGCATAAATATCAGAACTTTGAGATTTAGCAACAGAAATGCATGTAAAGTTTCGGCTTTTTAAAATCAGTTATATTAGAGTTTTTAAAAGTTCATGTCAAAACAACAGAAAGCGAAATTTAAAAAAAATAATAAAAAACTAGGGCACTTGGGTGGCTCAGTCAGATAAGCCTCTGCCTTTGGCTCAGGTCATGCATCTCAGGGTCCTGGGATCGAGTCCCACATTGAGCCTATGTTAGGGCTCCCTACTCAGCAGACAGTCTGCTTCTTTATCTCCCTCCCCTGCTTGTGCACATACACACACACTCTCTCCCTTCTCAAATAAATAAATAAATAAAATCTTTTGTAAAAATTTAAAAAATTTTAAAGATTAAAAAAAAAAACTGTTTAGGTCCTTTTGTTAACCGCAAACTCCAAAAGTTGCACCTGCTTTAAAAAAAAAAAAAAAAAAAGTGAATTCAAGCCAAGATTGTATTAATAGAGGAACACTTTCCAAAATGAGAGAAGTGGCAGTAAGGCTGATTTCTAATATTTCCCTGAATTTGGAGCGTAGTCAGACCCATCCTGAGTATCACATACAGTTATAGGCATGGTTGACAGAGATACGGTTATTTCCTCAGTGTCTATTCCACCTCTTGCCCTGTTCATAACAGCGATAAGGTTTGACTGGACTGGACTTTACCTCAGCTTCAAGGGTAGGCTATGCCTAGCTAAGGCTGCTCAGGAAGATTCCATCTTCCTTTTCACTATAATTGGTTTAATTAATCCAGGCCTAAGCTTATCAGTGTGTGGCATTTAGGGATTGATTCAGGGGTGGCCAATTGATGTAAATCTCAGTGTTTTCTCCACCCCCCCCCCATAGTTAATGGGAAGCAACTTGCCTCTCCTGCTGAATGAGGCATCGTGCAGCACTAATTGAGCCTGGCAGGCATCCAACAACTATGAGGGAGGTCAGTCTGGGGAGAGAGTTAACACAGAGATGAAGGCAGAGAACAGCAAACCAAAGGAAAATGGACTCAGAGCTCTGACCAAACTCTACCTAAATTTGCCCTGAGGCTGGAGGCTTTAGTTATTCTTTAAGCCAAATTGAAGTATATTCTTTTTTTTTTTTTAAATCACCTTTAACTGAAAGCATTCTAACCGATCCAAGGATCCAAGGCACAATTCTAAGATTATTGTCAAAACAGAGGGAAGCGATACCATAGGAAGGAAATTTGGAAAAACTCAGGAAGAGGGAAACCTTTGAGTCATATGTCTTGTTTGGAAATATCTGCCCTGTAGAAGAGAAAATGGATGGCTGTTATTCTTTGAGATTCCAAAGCTAGGCTAGAATCCAGAGTTGTGAGAATGCTGATTTTAATTCTCAATAAAAGACTGAGAATTACTCTTTCAAAGAACATTTTTAATTTTTAGCGGCCTTCCATTGTAGAAAGAGCTGTTTGCCAATTACTGGAAGTGTTAAAGCAAAGAATAATGAACCATCTGTAAGTTCTATTCAGCCCCAGAATTTGATGGTATTTTGCTATCCTTTATTATTTAAGTGGAGATAAGGTAGTTACTGGATTAAGAGAGCTTGATTCCTGACTTGACTTCTATGACCTGATCTATGTTTACTCTGGGTCTATATCCTCATCTGAAGAGTGAATGAATTAGGAAAAATGGCTTCTAAAACTGTTTTTAGCTCTAAAAATTTTTGTCTGCTAACACAATTACTAGAAGTACAGAGGCAAGGGCCTTGGCCTGCTATGTCTTGAGATAATAGTAGAATCTAAAAATGGACAATTAGAATATAAGCTTCCCTTAATTATATCACTTCTCAAAGTTAGAATGTGGGATTGCCTTAGGAAATACCACTTAGATCTAAATCCTGAAGATATGAGCATATTTCAGAAACGGAATCTTCCCTTCAGTTAATAATAAAAAATTCAATCAATTAATAAGAACTTATTGAGCACATCTATCCTCAGGCTTGTGCTAGGCACTATGATAGAGAAAACCTTACCTGTCTGTTTGTCTAAGATGCCAAGTCATATGTTTTCAGGACAATACATTCTCTGTTATCCAGAGGCCACAGAAAACCTTCCTCAGCTTTTACTCTTGATGATAATAAACCCAGGATATTGCTCAGAATCACAATATGGAAAGAAAAGGAGAAGTATCATTTGAAGTGCTTGTTAGGTTCTTTTGAAAGTTCCAGAAATATCCTTTAAATAAAAGCTATAAATCTATACTACATAACCACACATATACACTTTTTGTACTAACTTGTTTAGGTATCTATTTCTTTTTAGAAAATATGACCCAGCAAAGAGAGAGGTTATAAACATGCTAGATATCAATTTAATAAATTCCTACTATGTATTCATGACTCTGCAGGTGCTGTAGAATCTACAAAATGCTATTCTTGACTCCTAAGAATTAATAATTAGAAAAATAAGCTTTTGCATAAATTCAGTGGGCAGGTGCTATTCTACATGGTATATGCCACGGATGTCACAGAAGGAGAGAGGACAAAGAGATAGAGTGTGACAAGGTAACATGGAGATAATAGGCCTTTGCTGGCTCTTGAAGGATAGGCTAAAATTTCAGAGGCAAAAGCGGTGAGGAAAGCTGCCTAGGTGCGGAAAAAGTTATGAGGCCTCCGAAACAATGGGTTTCCATAGTAGAATTGTGAGGATACTGAGGAGTGGAGGCCTCCCAGGAAATAAGGATGGGACCAGATTCTGACATATCTTAAAAGTCAAGCAAAAAAAAGTCAGGTGATACTTCTAGTTAAGACTATGTAAGTTTTGAGGTACGGGGAGCTAGAATGGTTTTGAGCAGGGAGTAAAAAAAAAAAAGCAATGCTTAGGGAGGTATATATTGGCAGTTAACTATAGCATGAATTGGAGGATAAAGAGGCTTGCTAGGAAGCTGTTGTAATCCCTATAAGTGATGATATCAAGACATAGGTAGCTAAACAATTAAAAACAAGATTAAGACTTGTGTAGATTTTTTTTGAACAATGAAGGAAAAGAAGTTTGATAACTGATTGCACACAGGCAATTCATGACAGATATCTCAGTTTGGTACACACTCATTTCCCACTTAGTATAAGTATTTACTAAGTTATATCCTCAGGCCATCATCTAAGCTTTTATATATGTGTCCTTTCTCCCCAAGTGGACTATAAGCTTCTTGTAAGCTTATTTTATTTTGTTTTATTTTATTTATTCATGAGAGACAGAGATAGAGGCAGAAATATAGGCAGAGGGAGAGGTAGGCTTCCTGCAGGAGCCCAGTGTAGGACATGATCCTGGGACTCCAGGACCTAAGGCAGATACTCAGCCACTAAGCCACCCAGCCAGGTGCCCCTTATAAGCTTCTTAAGGACAGTATGTCCTGCATCACCAGGGCTCCAGTCTACTGGGGGGGATGAGAGAAAATAATAAACATTAATACCAAGTTTGTTTGTTTGTTTTTTTAAATACCAAGTTTTACAACCTAAGTAACCAAGGGGTCTGACTTACCTCTCTCATACTGTCACAAGGATGGAATGATTGAATTTTTGAAGCAAGTATTATATTTGAATACTAAATTGTAAAGCTGATGTTAATATTAACTTAAACAGCTATGGACTATCCTTCTAGAACAACTAAGCTGATGCCTCCTTTTTGCAAGAATGGGATGGAGAATTAAGAAAATATATTTATTATTCATCATACCAAACTGTGCAGAAGGTATATGCAAAAAAGTTTGCTTAAGGTCCCTTCACTTTTTTTTATGTTTTCATCTTGGGTGACATGTACAAACGGCTCCAGCTTTCCTCTTCTAGTTTATATTGTCACCAGAAACATTGGACACCAGGGTATACTTTGCTCTATCTATATTATATGTTGTATGTTATGGATGTGATTTTGGGCTATGTACATGATTAATAATTTAAAAGCTCAATATGCTGAGAAATGCAGAATTCATTATGGGAATCCAATAAGAAAGTGAAGATACTACATCTATTTCTTATTTCTGCAATCAATCGTGTTGATAGGTACACAATTACTTTGGGGAGAACAAAACTACTGGGATAGTTCCCAAGAGGAAAATAGTAGCTAGGCTGAAAATTAAAAAACAACAACAACAACAACAATACTGGATACAGGTTCACTTGGTTTTATTTTGTTTAAATTTTCTCTATATATAGTTGGTTTTTAAATGGTACTAAGACTTAATTATATTGTAAAATAGAAGAAAAATGTGGTAGAAAGTGGCCTTAGATGGTCATCCCTCTTGAAAGGATGAGAGACAGATTATGTGAGCATGGGCACAGGTAGTTGGAAGTTTACAGGTGGGAGGAAAAGGATGATCTCTTCTTATGGATTCTTACTATCCAGAAAGCAAAAGGCAAGATTATCACCTATGCAAGGTTAAACAGGTGATACTTCTAGTTTGTGGAGGGAGGAGAGTGGATAAAATAGTTACCTTGAGCTAGGAAAGAAAACTGATTAGTAAAATATAACATTACTAGGAGGTGCTGAGGCTTGCCTTTATAAATTTAAAGTAAATCTGCATTTTTCTTCACGTTCAACTACACAGGCTGGTGAGTGTTGGTGAAGAACTGGATCCAGTGTGGATTAGAGCTGTGTCAGGCAAGAAAAGCTGGCACATAAAGGGGAGAGGAAATAATAGGTGCATGAAAGGGACTGATTCAGAGAATAACACATGGGATCCAAGTGAGCAAGGAGAAAGTAAGGACATGGCATGGGAGAAAACTTGTAGGAGTAGAGGTCCTGGAGGTTTGAAGTGGAAAGCTGAGAGGTGGTGACAACACCTGGAGGGATTTGGAAGAGGGAGCCATTATTGGTGATGGTGATGACAGGATCTAGTGGACACTCAAAAGGGTAGATGGTGGAGGGGATAGCATCAAGAAACTGTGAGTCCTTGGTGTTGAAGGGATCTTCCCCAGGTCTATTGGAATCACTAAGATTGATGACAGGACTAATAATGAAGGGAAAAATCAGTGATTTTTAGGGCTAAAATCTTCCCTGAAGAGGAGGAAGTGGCTGGGAAAACTGAAGACAATGGCACCAAATGGTGGGAGGCAATATGACATAAAGAAGAGAATGGACTCTAAGAACTGGACTGCCAGGGTTCGAATCCTGGCTCTAATTTTCTCTAGCTGACTGTGGACAACTAAATATCCTTGTGTCTCCAAATGCTTCTTTAAAATAAAATTAGGAATACACGTAACTGATAGTGTTATTGTGAAGATTATGTCACATTCATGCTTGGCATTAACTATATAAATATTGTTAGCTTGTAGTAGAAACTGATAGGAATAGTTTTCAGTGTGTATGTAAGCATGCCTTTATTTGGGGGCATACATGAATCAGCAATGAAGAGCTCAGCAAGACATAAGGTGTTGGAGAGAAAAGAGCAAGAGAAAGCTGTTACTTTGGGGAGGGTCAAGCTTCAATGAGAGGACAAAGGTATTAAGGATACTGAGCAGAGGCTGAAGATATAGGGATTAGATGATAATAGACGATGAGTTCCAGAAAGTACAAAGCAAGGATTTAGAGTGATGAGGAGGACAGTAGGGCATGTACAGGGCCATAGAGACAAGTGTCTTCATTGTGATGGATAACTTGGGAGGTGTGGCTGGTTCTGCTGAGCCAGGTTAACTAATAACATGGGGTATGGGACTGTGGTCCTGATTACATTCCCTCCAATGATGGGACTCACAGAGTTTTCCAGAAGATAGAGTGTGAATGTCCTACAGGAAACTAGCAGAACTTTTCTGTGGCCAATGATGAAGCTATAGGAGCCATTGCCTAAGAAGAAGTCCAGAACACTTCCAAGTAAATGATGAGAAGTTAATGGATTAGGGCTGAAATAGAATCCTGACAGCTAATTCAGGTCCCCTAGACTAGACCAAGACATTGTTATACATTTTCAAAGCGCTTATATTTTTCTTCAAGCATCATAATAGTCATTATAATAATTGTGTGTTTATTTAATGACCATTTCCCCTTACAGAATGGACAGGAAATATACCTCTTCTATATTCACTGATGGAGCATCAGAGCTCTGCATGTGGTAGGCACTGTTTCCATATCTATAGATACCTCTGTTTACATCTGTATCATTTCTCTTTGTGAAGGAATCATATTAGAACTTCATTTGCCAAAATAGATTTATTGGCAATGATCATATCTAATTTCAAAGTTTTACTACTGAAGCCAGCTGCCTGTGTCCTCTTATCCATGGTAAATCAGGGTTATTTTTGGAAGAACAGCATAGTGAGTAATGGAGTTTCTGTCTACAGCTGTCCTGAGGGCCTTACTAGAAGCATCTTTCTAGACTTTCCTCAAGAGAAAAACATGGAGACTTGACCTAAAAGATTAAAATGGTTTTTGAAATGTTTAAGCTTCACTAGCAGCATATGATGAGGCTAGCAAGAATAAGAGTTCACTTGAGACATTCTTTTCATAGCCTCAATCAATGGACAAAGAGATCTTACTTTTATGTTGCCTGGAATTATTCAGTGATTATTTCATGTAAGCACATTTTTGTTTTCCAATTAGATCGTAACTCCCTCGTGACAAGAAGGAGTGTCACTTAGGCTGGTGGCAGCTGAGTCTCTTTTGGCCAAAGCCAGTTGTTTCTTATTATACCATGTGAGCTATGTTTAGGAGAGTCAGAGTGGTGTCATGTAATCCTACATGAAAAAGGCCATCTTGTGGTCAGGGTGCTGTGGTTAATAGGTGAGAAAACAAGGTTGCAGAGCACTGCCACCTTTTTAATGGGGCCTTCTGGAATTAATGAGGCCATGTTCTCAGGGCAAATGGGATAAGAGCAGAAACCAGATCATTTATTGTTGCATCTCCCATACTACATAATACTGTCTACAGTGGCTATGGTGTTCACTTTAATAATTATTTTTTGCAGTGACTGAAAATAGTATATATTTCACTGTCACACTCACAAATAGCAGCCGTAGCATTACTTTTTGTATGTGTAGTAGCATACTCAGTTGAAGCTGACAACTTTCCAGAGCCAAGAAAGCTATCAGGAGACTTTGCTGAAATGAGGCCTCTTGTGATTTGTTACCCATGCTTTATTCACAAACTCTGGTTGAATTAACACCCAACTTAACAGAAATATCTGAGTTCAAATCAAAGAAAAGGTAAGAGACAATGCCCAGGGAGGGATTTCATGGAAGAACAATAGTGCTTTGGAATAAGTGGAGTCCAGTGAAATTGAAGCAGTGAGTCAGACTAGACCAGGCTGAGCCAGGCAGCAGGATAGATTCAGAGCCAATGGCAGGAGTTGGGCAAAAAGATAGGGTGGGATGAGGAAGGCATGGACAGTAAAAAAGTAAGGGTCATCAGGATCAGCCACACCTGAAATAACTTGCACATTTGATTTAGTGTCCTGTTCTTCTTTTCATCCTAGCCTTATCTGATTATTTGGCCAGAATCTGTATCCCAAAATAGCATTTTAGGCAGAATGAAAAGTGCAATCAGAATTCTTTACACGGAAGCTTGATATAAATCCAGGAAACTACTCACTCATTCCTACAGCTGACAAGCCAAACTGCCAAGGTTTAAAAAGAAGGCTGACTTGTTCTCGGACCCTCCTTCCACATCTATCTTTTACCTGCACAAACAGTGCATAAACATAATTCCATATGTTCTTGGGGATTTTTTGATTCGGTATTCAAGTGGTAATATATAAAAACATGCTATTTTGAATCTATTGGTACACTCTAGTTTTGTAACTCTTATTTCTCATGGATTCTATTATAGCCTCTAGTCTCCCTGCTGCCACCCATGCCTCTCTCCACATAACAGCCAAAGTGGTCTTTCAAAAATGTAAATCACATCTTGAAAATTTTCTACCAAAAAGGCTTTAATGAATTCTTATTTCTCCTGGAATAAAATCCAAATTCTTACCATGGCCTACAAAGTATTGAATACTTTGTCTCCAACCTAATTTCTTACTGTTGTTAACATGAGAACCGGTTTCCCACAAAAGAATCTTTGCACCTACTTGTCCCTGCCTGGAATACCTATCTTCTACTGACTATTCTGTTTATGAAACTTACTAATATTTCTAATTACTTTGATTATACATATGATTATTTTTAAATACTTTTTAAATGTCCCTCTTTCCCACTAGACCATAAACTGAATGAGGTCAGAAACTTTGTTCTATCCATTCCTTGATATATTCCTAGCACCCTGTACAGTACTTGGTACATAATAGATTCTGTAAAAATATTCATAGAAAGAGTGAATACTAGCTTAGAATTCTCAAAGCATTTTAATTGATGTGAAAGAACTACTTTGTCTCCCTTATTACATTTTTTCTTTAGCTTATAATTGCTTATGAAACACATATTTGCTTTCCAACTCAACATTTATTATAAAATAAGGGACCAATATTGCCCTCTTCATAGCTGGGAACAATTCTATTTATGATATCAGTTATTCTCTCACATGTATCCAGCGTATATATTCTCCATAATAATACCTTTTGACCTGGAAAACCGGGGCCCATCTCTGAGCCCTGCTCTCAGAGGCTGTCACCCTAGCTGTTGTGGAGTTTGAAGTCCATTAGGCCAATGGGATGTGCTCACCCAGAGCCAGAGCACTGCTTTCTTGAAAACATTTTACTACACAGACCCTTAGAATTTCATGCTCAAACTGCTCAGGCCAACTTCCAGTTCCCATTGGACCTCCCTCTTCAAAACCTGATCCAGCGTGCACCATACCCCTTGGCCTGAGGAGTGGCTGTTAGCATAAGTGTGGACAAAGCTTGAACAAAGCAGGCTGGGCTGTCCATGTGCCTGTGTGCAGGCTAGAAAGACCAAATGCTGGGATTGGGAAAAAGAGCAGATCCGGCCATCAGTAATTCTAGAATTGGTGAGACAGACTTGGTCCCTAGAGTAAAGAGATCCTTGCTTCAAACATTTACTCTAAGGCTTCTGCTATTTGTTCTATAAACTTGTTAGAGCTGGAATAAGAAAGAAGACTAGTCATAGATTATGATAAAAGAAAAATGAATAAAGTATGCTGTTAAGAAGCTCTCAAGAGTTTAAGAATCCCTAAAATGAAAATTACATTATCAGGAAGGTGATTTATTGATTGTTTTTTGGCCAGAGTATCCTCATTTTCAGATGACTTTTTAGAATTAGTTTTTAGAATATTCCACATCCTATATTTTACCTTTCCTCATGAGCCAGTTCTCAAGAAGGAAAAGTTACTTCTTGTTTATTCATAAATATTCTCATAGAATTTAATATAGACTAGAGAGTGATTTTTTAAATGCTTTAGGTCATCCTTCCCAAAGTTCTGTTCAGTTGTACTGATGACCATTTTAGGTATAAAATGGCAAAGTTTGTGGATTGAAAACATAATATAGACTTGTTCTGATTATTCAGAACACACCCTAGTATTTCATGTTCAGGGTAGGAGGGTGACTATGGATGAATTTTCATGGAGTAGCTCTTTCCCTCTGCCTGAAGAGACATGAAAGTAGCCTTTCACTCTGGACTAAAAGAGTAGCTATCTAGATTTATATCTACTTCCTCATTTTATTCTGGTTTATGTCCAAGTGTATGATATTTAAACAGTATGAAATATGTCTCCCCCACAAAACAAAATTATAGAAAAATAGAAGACATAGAGGCAAATTAATAACATATTTGCATTTTTCAGAGGGCCTTCAAATGATGAATCCCATGATTTGTGTAGATAAGAGCTATCATTGTACATAGCTTTAAATTGTTTGAATAGAGACAGAAATATTCATTGTGTTTCCTAGGAATAATTGAATTGACACTATATAGTTGTCAGTTAGATGTCCTTAGAAGTCTTTTAACCAAAGAGAAGTAAGGTAATTTTTAAAAGCCTGAATGAAATAAGTAAAGGCTGAATCAAGTAAGTGAAAGTGAATAAGAAAAATAAAGGACTAAACAGAAATACAATTGGATCTATTGATGAGGGCAATGAAAATAAATAATGTAAATTATTTTTCTAGGTTGGAGGGACTTGACTTAAAAGTCCCTTTACATATTAAAACAAAATAAAGCAAGAATCTTCCTCTCTTTGTCTATAAGTTCACAAAAATGCCATTGTCTCTATATGACTTCAGTAGATTGTGTGATCAGGTAGGAAAGATATTTTGATAGTTCAAAAGTAGATTGGGGCAAGAATAGTATGGGTCATAAATTTTGCTAATGAAATTTTAAAAAGTCAAAATCCTTAAAACACATTTCAAGCACATTCATCTCAAAGTTGATGAAACAAACACAAAATGGCATATTTGATTTATGACTTACCTATATTATTCTGAGCAACTTCATAAATTACAAATTATTGACATGTATCTTTTTTATGAGATATGCTATTTAACTGCTGTGTCTTCAATTAGTAAATACAGAGTTCATATGGATGTAGTGAATTCTGCTTATAGTGGGTGCAAAAGTTTAAATATTAAAACATTGAGCTAGTACAATGGTAGGGTTTGGAATGAGAAGAGATGGTAGTGAAAGGCTATCTTTGATAGAATCCAAAAATTTCACAGCAAGAATCTATTTTCAGATGCTATATTGCCAATCTGAAACCAGCTGTCTGCCTAAAACTCAGGTGCTTATATGAACACATCCACAACACCACAACACAGATTAGAAAATGTACAGGGGATGTCATCTTCAGGAAATAAGCAGCTATAGTTGGTACTTTTTCAGAGCAAATTGAAATAAGATACACCTTAAATTTCACCACTATGTGGATCAGGCAAGAACTATAGAACTATAGAAATACTGTTGATGAAATCTAGAGTTTGACCATGTTCTGTCAGAAACTGAAATTAGGTGCCATTCAAATATGGCATGGCACACACACAATATTGGCATGGCACACACATATATAGATTCCAAATGTGGTCAGACAAGACTAGTTTTGAAATACCAGTTCCCTAATGTGAGTGGCATGGAGGTTAACACCAGATTTACTTTGCATAGTATTTGTAGTTTTTGAAAATCTAGCCAAATACTTTTTGAAAATATACTACTATTTATTTATTTATTTATTTATTTATTTATTTATTTATTTATACTACTCTTAATAAATTGTACATAGTTCTTATAACTTTTTATTTTATATGAAATTATTCATTCTCATGTAATTTTGAGGATTTTTTTTAATCCTAAGAAAAGGGTCAGAAAAGTAGGTATTTATAAAGAATTATTTATGTCAGGTGGACTCAGGTTAAAAAATTATAGTTAGGATTAAATGCTCAGAAATGAAAAACAGGTAAATATTGCTCCAGCTGAATGGAATTTAAATAGAATAAGATTTATTATTTTCTGGGTGGGCTTCACATAATCCTTGAATGTAAAGGACAAAATAGATCATAGCCTATAGTTTTTGTACCTAACATCATTCAAGGTTTCCCAGAGTTAAATTGCTTTTACATTCTTAATGAAAATGCATCAAATACAGAGTCACAGAACAAGGTAATTACAGAAATAATTTGTCCCTATATTTGCTCCTTGACCCTCTCTTCCAACCTTATCATTTTTCTGAAAGACAGAATTAAAAGTTTTATATGATCCCACTCTGGCAGACTAGTGCAATATAAATATTCCTTTGCCTAGCCTCCTAGGATATCTCAGCTGATTAGGATCACGGTTACCAGGCAAAATGCAAAAGTAAGGCTTGAAAACCTTCCACTTCCTGTTCACAAAGGAATTTAGTAGATCTTAGAAATCATGCATGTGCTATTAATTCTCTTTTTTATTGATAATGGGTCAATAAAACATATGCAGTTTTAACTCTTCAAATGGATACATGAAAATTTGTATGTAAAATCTTAAAATTTTAAAAACCTAAGCATCAGTCATTTAGAATGCAAGTAGGTGGCCTTGTAGAAATACATTCATTTCCCTAAATGCACCATGTTCTCTCCTACCACTTTGCGCCCACACAAGTTCCTCAAAATGACCTTACCTCTTCTAACTTGGGTTAACTCCTGCTCATCTGTTAAAACGTGGCCTGGCCATCACATTCTCCAGGCATCTTTCCTTGCCATGTTTCTGCCCAAGTCAGTTTAGTCTGGTTTGGATATTCTTCCTGTGTGCTTCCCCAATTTCCTAGGATTTTCTTTCATTCAATATTTCATTCATTTCTTACCAGAGAACACCAGACAATATCTTATGTCTCTTTTAATTTATGTCTTATCAGAGAACACCAGATTTATCTTTTAGCTCTGGATTATTAGAGCTTAATATACTACCTGGTATATAATAGATGCTCCATAAAATTTACAGTTGCCAAAAAAATTTAAGTTGATAGAAGAAATACTATGGCATATGCAATGGTATCAGAATGCCGAGGATCAGGCTTTTCACAGAGCCTCTGATGTGTTAGCGATGAAATGTTAAATGGCATTAGTGAAAATGTCTCATTATCGGTTATCTGGAACAGGTCATATTTTATGAACCTAATGAATATATAAGCTATGGGACCTCTGTTAGGTGAAATTGAGGGTTCTCTTGAACCAGCAAGATATTATTGGTATTCATATTAAGTTAACTTAAATGGGTCTTTATTTTGGCTCTCATTTAAATTACCATTAGTTAACATACAGTTTAATATTAGTTTTAGGTCACTATATTGTAGTGATTCAGCACATCCATATAGTACCCAGTGCTCATCACAATAAGTGCGCTCCTTATAGTCACATTTTCTGTACCTATTCATCAGTCAATGGACATTTGGGCTCTTTCCATAATTTGGCTATTGTTGACAATGCTATAAACAGGTCGTTTTTGTTTTAAAGATTTTATTTATGTATGTATGTTTGAGAGAGCATGAGTGGGGGGAGAAGCAGAGAGAGAATCTGAAGCTGACTCCATACTGAACACAGAGCCCGACAAGGGTCTTGATTTCACAACTTCAAGATCATGACCTGAGCCAAAACCAAGAGTCTGATACAACTGCTTGAGCCACCCAGGTGCCCCAATAGGTCTTAAAATGAAAGACTTGGGACCCCTGGGTGGCTCAGTGGTTGAGCATCTGCCTTTTGCTCGGGTTGTGATCCAAAGTCCTAGGATCGAGTCCTGGATCAGGCTTCCCTCAGGGAGCCTGCTTCTCCATCTATGTCTCTGCCTTTCCCTCTGTTACTCTCATGAATAAATAAATAAATAAAATATTTTTTAAAAAATGGAAGATTTGATGAAGGTTTCTGAAACACTCCAATACTACCATCATCATACCAGCTAACATAAACTGCACATCTATTCTACAGCAGACACCATTAAGCATTTTACATGAATAATGCTTATTTAATTATCACAATAATCTTATGAAATATGTATAGATATTTTATACATACTAAAGATGAGAAACTGAGACTTAGGGAAGAATAAATAACTTGCCCAAAGTCACGTGGTAAATGGGTGAGATTAAATTCAAACAGTAGTCTGTCTCCAAAGCTGGTGATCTCCATGTTGGGCTATCCCGCTTCCATAATTTACAGCACAGATATGTTCATAGGTATTTCATTTTTTCACTTGTTGCCTCTGCCAGCTATTTTCTATTACCCTGCACAACAGCAGATGCTATAACTGACTGTGCTTTGCCAAACCAAAACCCCACTTCTTACCTTTTCCAGTGTTCATCAAGCAGCAAGAATAATTGGTGAAGATTGGGTAGAATCAAAGGAAAATCTGATCTTCCCATTTTAAGTTCCTATTTGCAATGCTCCAGCTCCTTCTGCTCTAGTATTTTGCAGAAGGGAACATAAAATTAAAGTGAGAGGCAATGGATTTAAATGGGAAGGAAACTCCATTCTGCTGCTTTTGTTCCCAATCCTACCTGATCCTCATGCCATTGCTGACACTTCTACTGAAATACTTGCAGTATAAATTGTGTGTTAAAGGGAAAAGAGAGAAGAAAGAATGAGAAAAGCAAGTAATGTGGAAAATATCAGGTTAAGTACTCATCAGATTTTTCTTCCACTTCTACCAGCCAAATTCTCCTAAATTACCACACTTTTTTATCCTTTATATAAATAAACATTTCTATTGAAATAGATACTTACAAAAGTTCACAAATCACAAATGCGCACTTTGATGGATTTTTACAAAAATGAACACACATTTGTAATAACTACCCACAACCACAAATAGAACATCATCAACACTTGTGGTTTTAAATTGCATTTTTTCTGGTGACTAATGGTGACTAATACCTTCTCATGTGTTCAGTACTCATTTCAATATCTTATTTAATGAGATGACCATTTAAGACTTGTTTTTTTATTGTTTTTTTCTTATTAACTTGTTAATAAGAAATAATAACCCTTATTGGGTTGCCTTTGAATAAATACTTTGATGAACTGGATTTTTTTTATTTTACTATTTTATTTTTATGTGATTAAAAAATAATTTCATGTAATCCATAAAATTTTAATGTAATATAATTTGTCAGTGATTTTCCTAATGGTTAATATACTTTGTGTTCTGCTGAAGGAATCTTTGGCTGCTGGTAAATTATGTTGGTATTCTCTTATGCTATCTTCCAGAAGCTATATTTTTCTCTCATATAAATTTATATCTACAATCCACCAGGAAGTGATTTTTGTGTGTTGGTGTGAATTATGTGTTAAGAATCATTTTTTTTTCCAAATATACAGTTAACCCAGAATTACTTATCAAAAAGCTCATCCTTTCTTTACAGCACTGGATCATATCTGTCCTAAGTCAAATGTTAGTGTAAGTGAGAATCTATTTCTGGACTTTATATTTTGCTTCCTTGGTTTGTCTCTCCAAGCGTCAATACCATGCACCTTTTATTAATCTAGTAATGTGAGTCTTCAAACTTTATTCTTCTTTACAATTGTTTTGACTATTTGTGGCTCTTTACATTCACATTAGTGTTTTTATTTTTTAAAAAGATTTCTTTATTTATTCATGAGAGAGAGAGAGAGAGAGACAGGCAGAGACATAGGCAGAGGGAGAAGCAGGCTCCTTGCAGGAAGCCTGATGTGGGACTTGACCCTGGACACGGAGATCAGGATCTGAGCAGAAGGCAGCCACTCAACCGCTGAGCCACTCAGGCATCCCCATTCCCATTAATGTTAAATCCTCATTGTCCACTTTACAAAAACAAAGTACCTGCTGGAATTTGTATAGGAGTTTGGTAAACAGATAAATCAATTTGCAGAAAATTGAAATCTATGAACACTGAGTCTTGCTATCCAAAAATTTGGCATAACCTCTCAGATTTTTGTTTTAATGTTTCTCACAATATTTTATTTGGTTATGTGTTGATAACTTCACATATTTTTCTATATTTTCTAGATATTTGATTTTTTACTGCTACATTAAATGTTTTTAATTTTATTATCTAACTGGTGGTTAAATAATAAATACCTTTAATTTTTTTACATTGTCCTTCTGTGCAAAGACATTGCTAAAGTCTCATTGATTTGAACAATTAAGCTGCATAGACTTTTGGATTTTTACATATTATAAAAACTGAATTAGTTCAATTCATTTTCTACTCTTAAATATTTTGTCTCTTTCCATTCTCCCTTCCTCCCTTCCTTTTATCTTTTGTTTTTGCCTTTATTATACTATTAGGGACATTTAATTTGATAATGAATATACAATGTTACAGAATACACCTTATTTCCAGTGTTAGGGGGAAAGATTTAAACACGACAGCATTAGTATGAGGCTTGCTATAAATATTATTTTATAAATACTCTATCATATAAATAAACTCTCTTCCAATTATAGTTTTCTCTATATTTTAATCATGGTGAGTAATTATTTCAAATGTTTGTGTTTTGTTTTGCATCTATTGAGTTCATCATGATATTCTTTTTTCTATTGGCATGGTGAATTTTAGTTTTATAATATTAAAGCAACCTTGCTTTTTGGAATAAGTGCAACTTTGTTATAATGTAATATTATAAATAATATTATGTTCTTATTCTTATATCCTATATAATATATTCTTTATAATCAGATTTTTTCAGGTTGTACATTATGTTTATGAAAGATAGTAGCTTGTAAATTTCCATCTTATAGTGAACTAACCATTTTGTATCCAGACTTAATTGGCCTTAAAAAGTGATTTGAGGGGCACCTGGGTGGCTCAGTGTTGAGTGTCTGCCTTTGGCTCAGGTGGTGATCCCAGGGTCCTGAGATTGAGTCCCAAATCAAGCTCTGTGCAGGGTGCCTGCTTCTCCCTCTGCCTATGTCTCTGCCTCTCTCTGTGTGTCTCTCATTAATAAATAAATAAAATCTTTAAAAAAAAGTGATTTGAGAACAGTTACTTTTCGTTTTTGTTTCTTTGGATAAGTTTGCATAGATAGTTGCTATTTTTCTTAAAATGTTTGGAAGAAATCATTATGAAGTTGTCTAGTTCTTACATTTCTTTGATATTTTTGAAGACTTTAGTTCCCATTTCATTTTGTTGAATTGATTTTCTAATTTCTTTTTTGTCTGTTTTGAAAAATAGCTAATTTTCTTGATTTTTTTTCTGAATTAGGAAAACTTATTTACACAAAGTTGTTTTTATTATCCTCTTATCTTTTATGCTAAAATTTGTAAAAGAAACCCATCTTTCTGTTTCTGATAATAGTTAGTGCCTTCTCTCTATATAATATATATATATACTTTTTATATGCTTTATGCTATATGTACAATTTCAAATGTTCATTGTTTTATATAGAAAAGCAACTTTGAATATTGACTTTGTTTCCTGTGACCTTTTTATATTCATTAATTCTAATAATTTTTGTCAATTCTTTGACAATTTTTATATAGACAATCCTGCCATCTATGAACAAAGACAATTTTATTTCTTCCTTTTCAATCTATATATCTTTATTTCATTTTCTTATCCTATTACAATAATGAGGATTTCCACTATGGTGTTGAATAGGAGTGGTAAGAAAGGGTCTTTTTGTTTTATTCCTGATTTCAGGGGGAAGGCATCTAGATCTCAGCATAAGTATGATGCTAGCTTTTTTGTAAATATTCTTTATCAAATTGAGGAAGTTCCCTTCTACATCCAGTTTGGTGAGGGCGTTTTTCATGAATCATGTCAAATGCTTTTATTGCAACAATTAACATAATCATAAAATATTTCTTCTTAAGCTTGCTGGGGTAGTGGATTGTACTGATTGATTTTTTAATGTTTAACCATTCTTGCATACCTAAAATAAACCCCATTGGTCATGGCATATAATTTTTTTATACATTGTTGGATTTAATCTTCTAATATTTTGCTGAGGATTTTGGCATCTGTGTTCATGAGAGTTATTGATCTGTAGTTTTCCTTTCTTTCTTGTGATTTTTTTTTTTAAGATTTTATTTATTTATTCATGAGAGACATGGAGAAAGAAGCAGAGATAGGCAGATGGGGAAGCAGGCTCCTCATGGGGAGCCTGATGTGAGACTTGATCCCAGGATCCCGGGATCACGACCTGAGCCAAAGGCAGATGCTCAACCACTGAGCCACTTAGGCACCTGTCTTGTGAAGTCTTTATCCAGTTTTAGCATTGGGCAAATATTGGCCTCATAGAGTGACTTAAGAAGTGTTCACTCTTTTGAAAAGATTGTGGAGAATTTGTATCATTTTTTCCTTAAATGTTTATTAGAATTCACCAGTGAAATCATCTAGGAGAGGTGTTATCTTTTTTGAAAGATAATTATTCAATGTATTAATAGACATAGAAATACTCATTTGTTTCTCCTTATATGGGTTTTAGTAGTGTGTGTCTTGCAAGGAATTTGTTCACTTCATTGTTATTAACTTTGTATGCAAAGAATTGTTCATAGTATTCCTTTGTTATGCTTT
Source organism: Canis lupus baileyi (assembly GCF_048164855.1). Taxonomy (NCBI): domain Eukaryota; kingdom Metazoa; phylum Chordata; class Mammalia; order Carnivora; family Canidae; genus Canis; species Canis lupus. Next base: position 25,722,518 of record NC_132870.1, on the reverse strand, counting down.
TATTGTCCATGAGACCAATAGTGATGGCTTCTGTTTAATTTTAATTTTAATTTAATTTAATTTAATTTAATTTAATTTAATTTTATTTTATTTATTTATGATAGGCACACAGTGAGAGAGAGAGAGGCAGAGACACAGGCAGAGGGAGAAGCAGGCTCCATGCACCGGGACCCCGACGTGGGATTTGATCCCGGGTCTCCAGGATTGCGCCCTGGGCCAAAGGCAGGCGCTAAAACCGCTGCACCACCCAGGGATCCCTGTTTAATTTTTAATATTGATACTGTGCATCTTCTTTTTTTCCTCCCTTCTTGGTTAGCCTAGCTAGAATTTCATCAGTTTTATTAATCCTTTCAAAGAATCAGATTTTGGGTTCATTGTTTTTATCTAATGTTTCCTTTTATATTCAATAGTTTCTGTTTTTATTTCTATTATATCTTTTCTTCTGCTTACCATAGGCTAAATTTCTCTCTTTCTCTGGTTTCCTGAGGTAGAACCTTGTATTAATTGACTTTAGACCATTCTGATTTTCTGATACATGCATTTCATGCTATAAATTTCCCTGTAAACATGCTTTTACTGCATCTCACAGATTTTAATGAGTTGTATTTTCATTTAGTTCAAAATATTTTTAAGGTCTCTAGAGACTTCTTCTCTGACCCATTTGTTATTTAAAAGTATGTTTATCTAATCTCAAAATATTTGATGTTTTTCTTATTATTGATTTTTTTAAAAAAATTTTTATTCATTTATGATAGGCACACAGTGAGAGAGAGAGGGAAAGAGGCAGAGACACAGGCAGAGGGAGAAGCAGGCTCCATGCACCAGGAGCCCGACGTGGGATTCAATCCCGGGTCTCCAGGATCGCGCCCTGGGCCAAAGGCAGGCACTAAACCGCTGCGCCACCCAGGGATCCCTTATTATTGATTTATAATATAATTTTCTTGTCATCTGAGAACATATTTTGTATGATTTTTATTCTTTTAAATTTATTAAGATGTATTTCATGGCCTAGAATGTGGTCCGTCTTAATGATGTTCCATGTGTGCTTGATAAAGTTTGTATTCTGTTCTTGTTGAATGGGGTATTCTATAGTGTCAGTTAGATCGAGCTGACTGATAGTGCTGTTTAGATCAACAGTTTCCTTTTTGATTTTCTTCCTGGGGATCTATCAATTACTGAAAGAGGGAGGTTGAAATATCCAACTATGACAGTGGATTTGTCTATTTCTACTTTCAGTTCCATTTGTTTTCCCTCATGTATTTTGATGCTCTGTTGTTAGGTGCATTCACCATAAGGATCATGTCTTGTCAGAGATTAATCCTTTACCATTATGTAGGGCTCCTCTTTATCTCTGATAATTATCCTTGTCTTAAGACCTGCTTTGTCTGAAATTAACAGAGATGCCAACGTTTTTTTGATTAGTGTTAACATGATATATTATTCTTTATCTTTTTGCTTTTAACTTACATGGGTTCTTATATTTAAAATGTTTCTAATAACAACATACCAATGGGTTTCCATATTTTTTACATGTATTCTGACAATCTCTATCTTTTAATTGGTGTTCCTATATCATTCACATTTAAAGTAATATTGACATAACTGGATAAATATTTGTCATGATTGTAACTATTTTCTATTTATTGCATTCATTCTTTTTTTTTTCCCTTTTTCTCTTTTTTCTGCCTTTTTTTTCTTAACTGATCATTTTATGTGATTCTATTTTCTCTCCTCTATTAACATATCTATTATACTTCTTTTAGATTTTGAGTGGTTGCCATAGAATTTGTAACCAATTGCAATTTGTTTTTAACCAACTTTATTCCACCTTCAAATAGCATTGTTTCCCTTCAAGTATAGTGCAATAACTTACAAAACCATCAAATATTCCCTCTCATTTTTTGTGACATTGCTGTCATTAATTTCATTTATTCACAGGCTATAAATTGCCTAATACATTGTTATATTATTAATTTTATTTTAACAAAGTTTTCTAATGAATCAATTATGAATAAGAAAAATAAAACATCATTTTACCTTTAATTTATTCCCTCTCTGACACTCATCCTTTATGTAGAATTGAGATTTTTGTTTATATCATCTTGTCTTTCCTGATGAACATCTTTTGATGAATCTTCCAGTATATATCAATACCCTGTTTCCCATACGATATGAGGTAAACACTATTCTTTTTTGTCTTTTTAAAGATTTTATTTATTTATTCATGAGAGAGAGAGAGAGAGAGAGGCAGAGACACAGGCAGAGACACAGGCAGAGGGAGAAGCAAGCTCCATGCAGGGAACCCAATGCAGGACTCGATCCCGGGACTCCAGGATCACGCCCTGGGCCAAAGGCTGGCGCCAAACTGCTGAGCCACCCAGGGGTCCCTTATTCTTTTATCAGAGATGAATTCCCTCAGATTTCAGTCTGAGAAAATTATTATTTCATCTTCACTTTTGAAGACAATTTTACTGGATTTTAGATTGGCTATTTTTTCTTTCAACACTTACATTTTTTAACTCCACTCTCTTTTTGCTGAAGAGATTTGCTATATTTCTTATCTTTGTTCCTTATAGGAAATGTCCCCCACCCCCCAGGTTCTTTTAGAGTTTTTTCTTTTTTTAATGATATTTTATGTAGAACCATTTATGTTTCTACCAATGCTGTTTTAAAATCCCAAATATTTTGGCAATTTTTATATTATATAAAATATAAGGTAAGCACTATTTTTATTGCCATCTTACATTCAAAGAGGCATTAAGAATTAGTGAGTGATTTGGTAGTCTTACTTCAGATCTAGTGTTCTTAATCATTATGACATACTGGCTCTCACCAATAGCATAATCTCTCTACTGTAATCATCTAATAACAGCAAATGCTGAATGACCAGTCTTATCCAGACAAGTTCTCTCACTGTATTGCCTTCTTATCTCCTGGGTTTCAGCTTGGAGCTCCTCATAGATTCTCCTCCTTGAAGCCAATAAGAAATCAATGCTGAGTAGTATGTAGTTACCATCAACACTGTCTTATTACATGGATTGCATGACTAAAAGCAAAAATAAATACATATTTTCTTATCTACTTGTAACAAAATTGTAATTATAATTACCACTCTGATAATGTTAATAATGTCAAGTTCAACCAACGTAATGTTGCTTCCATATGCTAACAGAATATTTTCCATTTAAAGAATATTCAGGTCTAATTTACCAATGGAAGAATTTATACAATAGAAATACTATTTGTTATGTATGCCTATAATTAAGGATTCAATATCCTATTGTTTAATAAATGAAAAAAAATGGCATGAAACTTCAACAAGTTTTCCAAAGAGATCCATCAGTAATATATAATTTTCATTTGTTAAATTTTCAAACGATTAATATGAATTTATAGTGGTAGCATTTGTTTTCACATATTACTTGAAAGGAAGGCTTTATGAGGTCATTCTCCATGCTGGAATCTTTTGTTTTGATTTGGAATATTGCATTTTCTCCTTTCCCAGGAATTCTCAGTCTTGAGAAAGCTTCCTTAAAATTTTTCTCTATGGAAATAATGTCTTTCTTCCCATAAAATGCAAAATATTCATTTGTTTTTAAATAATTTTAAGTGATTATCATGGTAGAATTTTTAATGAATCTTATTTCCTGGTTTGCTCCAATGAAGTTCTTACTTGAGTTATCTTGACCCTTAATCAGTATTTTTTTGTGAACAAATAAAAGAGAAGGGACATCCAGTATATATTCCTTCTTCCCAATCCCTGTGCATTAATATTACATATAATTGTTTTACTTAGCTAAATTCTTGCCTAAATTTGGTAGTTTAGATATTTGTTCTTAAAGGCTATGAAAGAAATGTAATAAATAATTTTTTATTTATTTTTGAGAGTTCAAAATATATGAACTGAAAAAGAAAAATAATATTTGCAAGAAAATTTCACTACCCACTTCCTAACTGCCCCATTCCAGCCTTTGTATATCTCAGGTCTGAGAACTTCCCTTAATTCCAAAGAAGATGAAGAAGGAAATAGATTAGAATTCTAAAATGTGAAATATTTACTTAAATGTCTAACAGACAACATTAGGTCTTTGTATCATATGACACATTTGTATATGACACATTTGTATATGTGTCATATGATACATATCATGTATCACATATCATGTCTCATATGATACATTCATCAACATAAAAACCAAATACAGTCAATTTATGTGTTAGTACAGAGAAAGAGATCACTGCTTTTAAATTCTTATATATAGAAGGAAAATGTACCAAAGTAAAATGAAGAAGGGAATCATTTGTGAAGAAAACACTAGAAGTTAACTAGTATTTATATTTAGTAATCAATCTTAGAAGATGACTGCTAATTTATATTTATATTTAGTAGTAAATCTTAGAAGATGACTACTAATTTCTCCTGTCTATGAATCACATCTCATATCAATTTCATGTCAAAAGGAGCATCTGTTTATCCTCTCCTTGTATCAAGGCTGACCTTTGATCAACAGAGTACAACCAAGAAGAGGCACTAAGAGACCATAAGCTTCTGCTTCTTTATTCTTGAAATATTCACTTTCTGAGAGTGGTAGTCCCTCTCAGAAACTAGTGACATAGAGAGATCATATAGAGGAAAATTTAGGAGACCTGCTTGCCTGTAGTTCTCTTGGCCAACAGCTAGCAAGAGCTGTCAGCCATGTGAGGGAGCTACTTTGGATGTTGTAGCCCAGGCAAGCCCTCAGATGACTACAGACCTAGTTGACATGTGGAACAGATAAGCCATCCAGCTGAGTCCAATCAACTCACAGAATGGTGAGGCAATGTTAGTTTACTACATTTGGGGGTAGGTTGTTATCAAGCAGTATGTAATTAAACATATGTAATGGAAACAGTTAACCAGTTCTGAAACTGGTAAACAGAAGTCAGTATGGAAGTAAACATATTAGGTTGAGGAGGACAAATGAAATTTAAGATAAATACCTAGCCAACATATTTATGTTAGTTAAACAAAATAGCTTCTTAGAGGATACAGATGTTTTTCATTTTATGTATTTGACAGTAAAGGAAAAAACTTCTGGCAAGCAGCCTCTTCATAGAGCAGTTTTGTACTTAATGTGGAAAGAAAAATAGGAGTGTTTAGTGACTTCATAAAAGTCAAAGTTTCCTTGAAAATTTTATGTTGTTTAAAAGAGAAAGAGCAAAAAGAAGCACAAAAAATCTTAAATATAAGTTATTTTAAAAATAATTTTTAAGGCACACCTGGGTGGCTCAGCGGTTGGGTGTCTGCCTTCAGCTCAGGGCGTGATCCCAGAGTTACACGATCAAGTCCCACATCGGGCTCCCTGTGTTGAGCCTGCTTCTCCCTCTGCCTGTGTCTCTGCCTCTTTCTCTCTGTGTCTCTCATGAATAGATAAATAAAATTCAAAAATAGTAATTTTTTAAAAGTTTACTGAAGACTACTGTAGGAGGAGGAAGAAAATGGAATGTAATTGTGGCTAAAAAAAAAGTATCTTTCAGTAACAGAAATGAAACAAAGTTTTATGATGTCATCGTGTCCTCTTTGCTCTCATAATCCTTTATCATATATGTTGTGGAAGTTTTCACATTCAATTTTAATTTAATTTGTTTATACGTTTGTCTCATGTCCCTAAACTCTAAAAATATCCAGGTCAGATATTTGTCCTGTTTATATTTATATAACTGTGATAATATAGACATTAATGGACATTTGTTTAGTGATTGAATGATTTAACATAAATTAATAAACATGTAAAATTATTTGTGAAATAGGAATAACAACATGTACCTGATAGAGCTATTATAAGGAACACACAATGACATGCTTAAGTATGTAATATGATATCTGGTGTAAATACCCTTTTAGCAAATGGTGGGAATTAGTCTAATGAAATCTTTTATTACAACTACTCTGTTTTGTGATTGACAGATCTGGTTCAGCATGTGTGGATAGGATCCTTTCCTAGGCATCCAAGATTTGGGTCAATGTCCTTAGCTACTCTTGCTAAAGTAGGGGAATCATGGAATACCTTTTATGACCTGACCAGTAATTCCAACTCTTAGATTTTAGACCATATCTCCAAGGATGATATATTAAATGTCCTTTAGAGACCCAATCCCATACTTTATGATGTGTTTGTTTTGTTTTGTTTTTGTTTTTGTTTTTTTGACATTTGGAGAGAGAAAAAATCACTTAGGAACAAAGGCTGTGCTTTTACTTCATGGAGGAATTTGCCCCCAGCCGTCTTAGGGATTTGCCTTTTGGCTGTGGCTTTAGTGAAGCAAGCAGCATTGGCTCAATTTGCAGATATGGAAACTCATCCCTAAACAAATATTCTCATAAAATTAAAAATCAGGGGACACCCGCATGGCTCAGCAGTTGAGTGTGTGCCTTTTGCTCAGGGCGTGAACTGGGAATGCCTGGATTGAGTCCCACATTGGGCTCCCTGTATGGAGCCTGCTTGTCTTTACCTCTCTCTCTTTCTCATGAATAAATAAATAAAATATTTAAAAAACATTTAAAAAACAGATGATTTGATCAGGGATCTTGAGGGCACACCTACTGGTTCATACTTTTGTTATCCCTGAATCTCAACAGAAATAGTTAATTTTCAGAAAGCTGTAAAAAAAGAAAAAAAAAAAAAGAGGCAGTGCTTATTTCTATCCCAATCCTAGCCTCATCCCAGCCAAAGCTGGATTCTAGAATATTTGAAGTCTGAGTGTCTGCCTTCCATTCTCCTCAGGCAGCAGGACAAGGAGGGAGGTCAGAGCTCAGAATCCTGACTCCAGATAACACAGGAGGCATGGGAAAAATAAGAGAAAAGACATGAATTCATTAAAGAATAACAGCCCGAGCAGGCACTTACCAAGTGAATTGGGAAGGAAATTTCTTAGAAAGCCTTAAGAATGTGAAGGAAAAGGAGCAGTTAATCTGAAATACAAAATTGAAAGGCATGGCAGATGCATGATTCTAGTCTTCCAGATAAGATTCCTTGTGGAATTCAAAAGCATCTAAAGGAAGCAAGACAATTGGCTGCTGAGCTCAATATGTAAACACAGTGCTGGTTGACACAGTGAAGATGTTTATTAGAAAAGTTAATGCAATGTCAGGGCGGAAGATCAATGTTTAACCTGATTTTGTTGCAATCTATTGGCCTGCCTTGGAATACAGAATGGAAAATTAGCAAACTAGAAAAAGGAAAAGGTAAGGGACTTTTTCATAAGCAAACTGTCAAATCATGGACACTGATATTTGTGATAATAAAAAGAAGTCAAGAATTATCTGCATTTTTAGTTAATGTGTGTCCCTTACATTATATATTCACATGTCTTTTATTAATTGGAAGAATATATTAAAATTTTTACTTGCCTGAAATCTAGGTAAAGTCACAGGATTTTAGTGATTCATTGTGTTTAGTCCTCTGATTTTATAAATTAAACCCTAAGGAACAGAGCTGTCTCATGACTTTCCCAAGGTTACTCAATCAGGTAGAAGTATGATCAGTGAAATGCATTGACTCCCATTTTACAGGTGACAAAAGGGGCATGAGACCAGTAGAAAGATTGTGGCCTATGCTGTGAAACCAGTCTTGTGCTACTACCTGGGAAAGCTGTGCTTGATATATGAGGCACTCTCACTGTAAAAAATACCTTTAAAATGCTTTGATATAAAATATTTGGCAAGTATTATTTAACTAATCCTCATCAGATCATAAGCAAAATAAAGATAATTCTTCATGGTATAGAAATAAAAATAAATACTCGATTGCTGGACTCAGAGATGGGTTAGAACAGGTTATTGCGGCCCCCAAATGACCTCTAGTTTCCCTTTTAATTTGGCAACTTGGATAATATCTAATGGAGTTTTTGCAGTCTTTTCCTACAGTGATTATTAAAGGTGATATTTCAGTCTATATTAAGAAATTCTCACTGGAAAAGGAAACTGAGAAATGTTTTTTTTTTTTTTTTTTTCATTGGATTATACTTCAGAAAGAGAAAAATTCAGAAAAAAAAAAAATGTTGTGTGCTTCCTGGGCTTGAGGAAGCCAGTTAATGGCCCCAGGGAGAAAGAGTGAAGCATGTTTTCCTCACAGCAGCAAAGGGATGACCTCACAGAGGCTCTGCCGTAGGGCTGGTATGATTAGTACAACCCCCTAGCGCAGCTGTCCACAGAGGGTGACCGATTTAAAAACAAGGAGTCAGCCAATTAATTACATTGTCAGCAATAAATGTAACAATGGGCCATGGTGAGAATCCAATCCTGTGATGTGTTCAGGCAGCCATCTGTATGTTGGTCCTTCCCCATCCACTTGGCACTGATTGCTGTAGCATTGGTTCAGAAGAGTGGCCTAGCAGTCAGGTGGTGGCTAGGAACTGTCTCTCTTCCTCTGGGAGGCTGTCTTCATTAAGTTTCACTCCTTTTAGAAGAATCAACTTTGAGTGCACATTGGAGATTCAGCAACTGCCTTGGGTCCTAATGATAAATCAGCAAATCATTCATTCAATCTTGGTTTTTCCATTTGCTAACATTTATTGAAAGACTTCTTTTTCGAGGCACGTAACAGAATAGTAAGTATGTCAGGAAAGTTGAGTACACTTATATGGTAAAAATTAATGTACATTAACATAGCAACATTAATGATTTTCTGTGTACTTTGTGGCCAAAGCACTGAATAGTTCTCCCTCAGGCAAATACATTTTTATGATCTGTGTGGGCATTAAAGTTGTCGAGATCTTTTTTCCCAATTGTTTTGCTACTCCTTCTTTGAATTCTTTGAATCATATTTAAAGGAGGTTATTTTAAAAATATTAAAACAGAAAGGCAGCACAGAAAAGTCAGATAACATTTGTCAACTTAAATTAAGAAAAATAAAATCTGTTACTTGATGTTATTAACATCTGATCTATTATTCCTTTAGTCAAAGATGATGAATTGCTGGTTTGATGACTATATGTTAATTTCAACTAGATTTCATTGAATTCCAGAAAAATATTACTCTAGTCTTCCTCCTCAGTGTCAGACAATACTTTAGAATCAGTTGGATTTTTTTCCTGTTCATGATCAGAGGGGAAAATTTAGATTCTTGGATGAAAACAGCTGAAGAGCTCTGAACAAACATTACTTCTTCTATTTCTCTTCCCTTTGTATTGTCTTTCTTTTTCTATTGCTCTATTTTTATCTTTTCCCCCCATTGCTAACCAGATCTAGTCTCATCCCTAATTCTATCCATAAATATGAAGAACAGGTATTTTAAATGAATGATGGTTAAAGTTGCTTGCTCTTAATTTTCAAAAGTGGATGTGATAAATGTTCTATATTTGTCTCTTGCTAGAGGGTTTTTGTTTAACAGATCAGAGCTTTTTCTTTAAAAAAAAAATGAAGCAGGAGGAAAATAATAGGAATTTCACCAAATCTACCTTAGTCTGTTTGTTCCATTTTGCCTCACATAGGTGTTATGATGAGTTGGCATTTTAAAATAAATATCCTATTACTCTGATGAGAGGAAGAGAATACACTGACGTGATTTGAAGCAAAATGTAGATTTGGATAGAAAATGAGTTTCGATGATATTATAGTAACTATCTTATTCTTTGAACATTCTTTTCTGGGAAGAAAGAAAATAAAAATAACCTTTCCTTTCTTTCCTCCTTCTTCTCTTACTCTGTCTCTGTCTCTGCATTCTTTTTTCCCTTTCTTCTTGCTTTATTTCTTTTGCAACTTTAAGTTCTTAATATGTGTCGAGACCAAACTAGGTGCTAGTGAAGAGTAAGGAACATAGCCTATGCCCTCAGAGACCTTATGGTATAGATGGGTAGATTGACAAGTCAAAAAGCAATTTCAATTCCTTGTTTAAGTGCCCTCAACTAGGATTTCATGAAAGCTCTTTTATAAAGGAGGTGCCTAACCTAGACTTGGCAGTGTCCTATAAGTAGAAATCTAAAGATTGATGAAACATTAGGTAGTTAAATAGAAATGTGGATTATTTTAGGGCATTGGAAATATCAGGAACAAGGGTACAGAGCAAAGAGAGAACACTGGACCTTCAAGATGATTTTTTCCTGTCACCTCCCCTCAACCTAATTATGGAAAATCCTGTGAGTAAGAGGCGTGCATGTGCATGCATGCATGCATGCATCTGTGTGTTTGTTTAGTAGAAGATCATAAAGAGAATTATACTTGTCTGAAGAATGTGGAATTCAGCTTAGAAATTTCTGGAGAGGAGAAAAGAACACTTAATATAAGGGTAATATAAGGGTGCCTGGGTGGTCTAGGCAGTCCGTTAAATATAAGGGTAATATAATAAAAGTCACTATTTATTGGATGCTTTAAGTTGTGACAATCACTGTGTTAAATGATTTATTTTAATGAAGTTAAATTAATTTAGGAAGGTGATATTATTATTAGTGCCATTATTATTATTATTTGTTTATGAGGAAAGAACTCAAAGCCTTGAGGGTTTAAGCAACTTGCCCAAGGTGCCATAGATAATGAGAGTTTGAGGCAATTTTCAAATCCATCTGTTTGTTTTCATAACCCACCCTTTTAGAAAACCTTATACTGCCTCATGAAAATATCATTAAAGATCAAAAAGAACAAAAACAGAGACACTATGCTTAGGAGGAGGAGCATCACATTAGTAGTACAGTACTTCCCCAATACCTGCTGCATGTAAGGTGCCATGCAATGCAGTGTACTTCAGCAAATATGTGAAATAATTATATTTCTTATATTATTCTTACATAGTTACTATTCTTTTTAAAAAGATTTTATTTATATATTCATGAGAGACACAGAGAGGCAGAGACATAGACAGAGGAAGAAGTAGGGTCCTCACAGGGAGACTGATATGGGACTGGACCTCCAAACCCAGGATCACGCCCTGAGCCGAAGGCAAACACTCAACCACTGAGCCATCCAGGTGTCCCCACATAGTTACTATTCTTACATAATATTTTACATATTGTTTCTTATATAGTTAGTTATATAATTATTTTTATATAGTAATGATCTTATCTCTAATATTTTGTGATTTAGACACAGAGAATCAAATATATACATAAAATTAATTCATGATACCAGGAACAAGGCTATGTAACAACCCCTACAACCTAGTGGTTTACAGCTACAAACATTTTTCTATTGACCTTCGACCTGCAGGTGGGTTTTGGTTTCCTGATCTTGTTTGGGCTTGCCCGGCTTTGAGGAGGGTCAGACTTGACTCCAGGCTTCTAGTTAGGTTTAGTTCTACGTAAATATGTCACTCTGAGGCCCAAGATAAAGAAGTAGTAGCTTCCTAGGGCATGTTATCCTTAAAGTGGATCATAGGAACACAAAGAAAGGCAAATACAACCGTGAAAGTACATTTAAAGCATTTGCTTATGTCATATCTCTTAACCTTCCATCCTCTAAATCAAGTCACATGGCCAAGGCCAACATCAATGGGAAAAGGGAGTGTTTTCCACTCCTAGTGGAAGGTACTACAAAGTTGCAAAGCAAAGGATATAGATGTATCATCCTACAACAGAGAAGAGAAGAAATGAGAACAATAATCCCATTTACAAATGAGGACAGAATCCTTAAGAATTTAAGTGAGCTGCTCATAATCACATAGTTCATAAGTAGAAGATCTGGGATTCAGCTCTTTGTCTTAGAATTCTGACTTATGTTTGCTTTGCTACAACACAAAATTCCTCCAAAAGGAGAAAGTGATTACTTAAGGCCAAGGAGTCTGAAAATTTTTTTGAGAGATGAGACTTGATATAGAGCCCCAGTTTGGAAGATAAATTGTATGGTCACTTTAGGCTTTGACAAGTAGATAGGAATAAGAAGTGTGTTTCTTTGAAGCAGGACCTTGTGTATAATCCTTAAAAGGGGCGAAAATACACATGGTGTGTTCAAATGCCATGAAGAGACTAGTTTGTTTGATGTGAAGACTACAAGTTGGAGAATGTTTGGAGCAATTTGTTGAAGATAAAACTAAGACCAATTTTTTGGTTGCCAGAAAAATAAGATGAGGCTTTTTTTCATAGTCGGTAAAGAGGAATTGAAAATATTGCAGCAAGATGGTGACAATATTACAGGTGGTGATTTAGAAAATGAATGTAGGACAAATCAAATTAAAAATATGGGGTAAGGGAGCCATTTATCTAACAAATTCAGTTATCTGAATATAATGTCATGATAGTCTAGACCAAATTGAAGAGAAGGAACTATAGGGCACAGGTATTAGAGTTGTACCAAGAGAAAAGTATGAAGGACCTATGTGAAAATGTAGAGAAGCAACTGGATATAAGGGATTGGAATTCAGGGAGAGGTGTATGTTTGAAGTATAAATCTGAGAACATTGTCTTGACATTTCCTATATGACTTTAAACAAGTTATGTGACCACTTTGAACTTTAGTTTTTTTGCTAAAAAAAACTTTTTAGTTTTTTTTGCTCTCCATTTTTAAAAAAATGGAGAGCAAAGCCACACTCTTGTGCAACAGTGAATACCCACTCTTCTAAAAAAAGAAGATAAATTAGCCATGATTATTCATTTGTACATTAAACAAACTCTTATTGAATTCCTGCTACATTATTGGTACCTCAGAGTTTTTTTGTCTGAGAAATACAGTGTTCATTAGAAACAGGTCTATTCTTAGGAGCTTATGGTCTAGTAGGAGAGACATTTAATAAGCCAAAATAAATGACACAGAGATACAGAAGAAACATTGTTGAATTTTGGGGTGGAAGTTATTTCCAGTTGTGGAAAGCATTTATCAAGCAAATGATCTGGGTCCTACAGAATTACTAGCATTTGGATATATAAAGATGATGTGAAGAACACATTTAGCAGAAGGACCAACGTAATAATAACAATCTAATTTCTAACTTTATATCCTAACAAATAACAACCCAGCTTATCCTGTGGTTGTATAAAGAGAATAAGTGCAAAATAAGCTTGAGAGTGAGATCAGTGAGAGCCTTAATGCTTTAAATATTAGCCTGTGGAACATAAAGAAGCCACACCTGAGAGATCTGAGGGAAGAGGAAGAAATGACATTATCAGAGAAGTGCATTATTTAAAAATATTTTGGCCATATTCTAAATGAGTTAGTATAAAAAGGAGACTTCAGTTAGGAAGCCTTGTAATAAATCAAAAGAGAAATTATCAGGGACCTGTACTGGGATACAGGTAATGATAATAGAAAGAAAAGAGTGGGTGAGGGAAATATTAAAAATGTAGATTCAAAATTACTGAAAAAGTGGTTTGGAGCAAGGGAAACAAAACAATCATTGAGAGTGCCAAGGCTTCAAGTCCAAGAAAAATGGTCACCGCCTTGACAGAAACAGTGAAGATTAAATTTGTATAGAAAACAATGAATTCCATTTTGGCTTATTGGGTTTCAGGTGTAAGTAAAATAATGAAGTCCTGATATTTAGCAGACAATTGGAAATATGGGGTAAAGATTTAGAAGAAAGGTCAAATCTGAGGATATTCACCTAAGTATAAACTACATAGAATGGAAGGAATTAGGCTTTCAGAATGTCAAAGAAGAAAGTGTAAAGAGGAGAAAAATACATTTAAGGATGGAGACAAAAAATAATAATCTTGAGAGGATAAGAGGTCAGGGAGACTGAAATGCAGTAGCCAGATGGGAGAACCATGAAGAGATAGTGCTACATAAATGAAGGAAGGACATGGACACTTTCTAAGGAAATCATGCTGGGACCCACTATGAAGAGAATACACCATTTTGGTATTTGCACGATAAATTGAATTTGACTTGACAATAAAGTGGTCACAGAGTGATGCCAAGCAGCATCAGAAGGAGGCCGTCATGTAGAAGCAGATGTCTGAGGCCTGTTTGTAGAAGGATCAGAGAAAGCTGGGGAAACCGGGTGTTAAAGGGAGTTTAATTAGAGCAGAATACAGAGGCCAGAACTTAGAGACAGTAGGAAGATGTGAGTGAATTTTTCTATGGTTGTTTCAGGGATAAATAGGTTTAAAATATAGCAGCTTATCTATGGGGTTCACAAGGCTTATCAGGAACCCATAGCAGATCTTTAGTCTTAGAGATGTTTCTGGATCTGTGAATGGTGCTTGGGATCAATAACTATTTCTTAAATACTCCTACATGCCTCCACTTTTTGTCACAGTAAATGTTTTCATTCAACCTTTATATTCTGTAAACAGAACATTTTTTGTAGTCAACATTCTAGGGTATTGATAACAGTTCTTCATAATTTTCTATTTTTGTTTGATTCACCCAAAGCTAAGGTCATTCCCCTTAGAATGAATTAGACCTTTTATTTACTTATTTATTTTGAGTATAGTTGATATACAATGTTACATTTCAATTGAAGCCTGCACTTAATTAAAATTCCAGCTTTCATTTAGAGATAAGGGTTCAGAACCTATAGCAGTTCCCTGGACAGGTATGGCAAAGGTAGAAAATCTACCTTATGATAATGCAAAATGAAACAGTCACAGCAACAGGAGAGCAATAACACATCTTGGGGCACTTTCACCTGGTTAATACTAATTGGTTGCTTATTAAGTATACCTCACTATAACATGTACCACCGTCAATTTTATAGTTTAGGAAAATTGGTTCTCTGCTCCAAAGGGCTGTTTTTTTGTTTTGTTTTGTTTTGTTTTGTTTTGTTTTTGTTTTTGTTTTTTTGGTTGTTTGTTTCTTTAAATCCAGACAATCTGTAAGAATAGATAATATTCTATCCTGCTATGGAAGAGGGCTCTGGATTCTCTTCATATTTAGCTTTATAGAAAATACTAGATGTGCTCAAGAGGAAAAGAACAAAGACTAATGCCTTTGTAGCTTCTGGACTCTCCCAAAAGTTAATATTGCCAGGTTGCATCCTTCTATTTTGTCCAGTTTTCATTTTCACTTGTATCTGTCTAGAAGGCATACTCTTCTGTTAGAACTTGGCCAAGATGTTAGCCCAGTTGTACCTTCTTTCTAGTTAGGTGTGTTCCTCAGGAACTGTACCTATCAATGTCTACTCCATCTCTCTACCCCTAACATAAGCCTCTTTCCAAAGACCTTGGGCAGTGGCATTCTGAAGGTCTTCATCTAAAGCTGCATCTAAACATCCAACAGTCCTTTTTTTTTTTTTAATTTTTATTTATTTATGATAGTCACACACACACAGAGAGAGAGAGAGGCAGAGACACAGGCAGACGGAGAAGCAGGCTCCATGCACCGGGAGCCCGACGTGGGATTCGATCCTGGGTCTCCAGGATCGCGCCCTGGGCCAAAGGCAGGCGCCAAACAGCTGCGCCACCAAGGGATCCCAACATCCAACAGTCCTATAAAGGATGCCATGATATTATAGATATCTCTATGCATGGACTATTCTCTTAAGTCTCCCACTTCTTTCTTAAGTGATACATATTCTTAACTTCAATTATAATCCTTCCCACAGTGCAGAATTTCTCATTCCTGGCAGGCTATGGGGAATTTAAGGCAGGAAGTACAGTATGATGAAAGAGGTCAGAAGTGATAAATTAGATTGGGTTTCTGGCTTCAGAGTTTTTACTGTGGGTAAATTTCAATCTTCTGAGTCTTAGTTGTCCCATCTGTGAGATGAAAAGGTTGAGTTAGATAATCTCTAAGGACCAAGGCCAGACCAAGACTTTGCATCCCTCTTTGCCAAATGATTTGGCTGTCCTTCAAACTGATAATCTTCAAACAATTGTTCAACATGCATTCAGTACAGCCAAGGTCAATAAGGTCAATGTTGTAAGGATTTATTTCCCCCACTTAGGTCCCTGTCTACATTGGAAGCAATGAGATCAATTTCTATTTTCCCAGTTATACAAGGACTCTCTCCTTGATAATTGGCCCTCCATTTCTTATGACCACTTGCCCAATTTCAGCACCATTTATAGATCAATGCTTAAAAGTACCCCTAAGTAGAGTTCTGATAAGGTCCCTTTGGTCATCTATAGGAGCCTAATTTAACCAGTGGTGCCCTGTCTTACCCTCTCCCCTCTTTATGCAAATGTTCAATGTTTTTGCTTCTAGGGACAGTTTTGCTTCTACCTGTCAAGACAGAATGGTCTTGACTCTGCTCCCATGTGCTTCTTCATATCTCTTTGCAAAATCTATGTTATTGCTGTAAGTTATTTGTTTATACATCTATCTCTGTTAATAAACTATGAACCTGAGGAGGCTAAAAATCCTTCATCTGATTTTGTGGCTCATGTCCCTAGCTTAGAGCCTATATTAATCAGTCAGCTACTGAGAAAATTATGTTGTGCTGCATAGTAAACCACCCCAAACCCCAGTGGTTATAATAATACATATTTATTTTTTATTCATGCATCAGGAATTAGCTGGGAGAATGCTGCTATAGTCTGCAGGTCTGTGAGTTGGCTGGAGCACCTTTGTACCATATACCATATTCTGAGGCCCACTGGAGGGAGAGACAGTGGTTATTCTTTTCACAACAGTGGCAAAAGAACAGCACATCTCAAGGCCCTACTTGATTCGTGAACACTATATTCCACTGTCCAAAGCAAGACACATGGCTAAATCCAAAGTCAAGGGGCATAAAAGCATTCTTCTCCCACCATGAGGCCATGAAAACAATGAGGATGCATAATAAAGAAGAATTAAGACCACAAATTCAACCTATCATAGTACTTGACAATATGTTGTTGAAAGAATGCATATGCATGAATAAATTTCAAAATTAAAGATGATTCAACAAATATATGGTTTAGTAAGAGGGGAAAGATGAGGGCAGAGTGCTAATCTGAGCTGCAAGTTGTCCTACTGTCTTAGATTATTCACTGAATAATAAAAGAGAAGCCAAATGACATGACCCAGTCATGCCCAGTGGCACCATGAGGCCCTAGAAAACAGTCTGTGGTTATTCATTCCTTGATCTAGACCTAAGCTCAGGCATAAAAGAGTTTTTGTCATATCCTGGGAGCAAATGTCTACAGGGGAGAAAAAGAAAGACATAAATTTTGTATCCTACATAAATCCTTGACACTGAGTGTAGGAAGTGATTCCTCTCTACTCTGACTATGCTCCTTAGTTTCCTGAGAGCCTCCCCTGCCAAATACAAATTCTCACTTGGATTAGTTAGCAATAAATGATGCTTCTCTTTATCAAAGAAAACCTGATACTTAGACCCATAATTATTTTTACTCTAAAATGGGAGAGTAGACATCAAGTCAGTACAGAAATTCTAAGTTTGAATGGTGGAATAATGTCAGATAAAGGAGAGCCTGTTAATGAGGTAAAATTGCCAATTAGAGCTTTAGTATTTTACATGTCTGTAGAAAGATCATGAAAACCTCTCAAGCAAGGAGTTGTGTCATAGATGCAAGAGGTTTTGGGGAAAGTCCTGCATAAACTTTTCAGAAATCAGTGTTCCAAGAGAGAACAGGAAGAGCAAAGGGACTGGAGAATCCAGGATGAGTTAATTAGTAAGGACCAGGCCAGGAAATCAGCTAAGGGGGAATCTGGATCAAAGGCAGAAGAGGAGTGCAGGGAAGCAATACAAAGCTCTCCAAAGTGCTCCTTGGCAATCTGCTAAGTTGCATGAAGGGCAGGTGACAGAGCAGCACCTGCTTCAATGGGAAGTGAAAGGAGCATCACTCAGGAAAGACCACTATTCTTCCAAAGAATAATGGAGTTGAGAAGCCCTGATTTGAAGAGTATAGAGGTGGGATGTGAGACTTAATTTCCCAGAGTCCCGGCCTCTAAGGTCCATGGCTTAGAAGGGTACAATAAGGTGAGCTGCCTTGAAACCCATGCCATTCAGCAGTGGAAGGCATGCTGGTGATTTTTCCTTCCCTGCACATAGTTTTTAGATCAACATGTACTGATATTCTAAAAAGTCATGAACCAAGGGAGGAAAGTAAAGCCAAAAAAAAAAAAAGAAAAACATGAGGGAAGGTTGAAGGCACCCTAAACTTGTTTTCTTCTCTTCCTACCCTCTTTTTTTCTTTTCTTGTTTGGCAATTAAAAAAAATAGCCATTTTACTTCTTCCCTTTCCCTTAGGATTTTGTAAAAAGTGATTTATAAATTATTGCAAAGCACTCAGAAAGGTAAAGCACTTAATAACATTGCAAACCAGGCCAGGCACAGCAAATTTGCTCAGTGTTGTGGGGGATTTCGTTAGGTTTTCAAGTCCCAAAGAGAATGTGAAAAGACTAGTACATTTTTTTCTTTATGTGAGCTTTGGGTTAGTATGGGCATAAATAAGTAAGGCTGTTTGGCTTTTTTTTGGACTGAGATATGGGAAGTCAGAATTTCACCTATATACATTTTTATAACTCTACCTGTACATCTCTCTCAGCTTGTATTTTTTAAGTGTATACTCTTGGGAGATGGAGTGGTATGGAGAAATAAGAAAAACAAAACAACAATAAGTAAACAGCAAAACCTCCCTAACAAATCTGTATATTAAATTTACTTATGTCCGCTTATATTCATTTGTTAAACAAACAAACCAAAAAGGCAGGACAAATGGGTAAGGATCAAATAATCAGTCCGCAAAAACATTCTGAATGCCATAAGTCTGTTCAGTACTGCTCCGGGCACCTTGGAACCAACCCAACTATAAAGCCAGACCCTTGTCTTCATAGAGCTTACAACTCAGTAGTAAAGACCAAATGAATACAAGTATGATGAAATGAAAAATACAAGAAAGTATGTTGTAGTACTGACACATGTGTATGCGTGTGTAACAAATTTCAGACACAAGATAGACACCTAACTATTGGTCTTTTCTAACAGTAATAGCATAAAATGAAAGGAAAGAAACTCTTAACACCAGCAAATTCTTTCCAAAGCCATTTTAGCCATGGTATTTGAAGTAAGGATGGCCTAGATTTTGGAGATGGGGATATGTGTATGAGGTAACAATGGAAATCAAAACACTAAATCAAAACAAAAATTGGTTGGTTTTATAAATGAATCCTTTTCAATAGTGACCAAGCTTTGAGAGTATGATGCTTTCCCACATTAATACTAAAGAGGATCTAAGGAAAAATTTGTGTTTGTCTTGCCAGACTTCTTAAATTGCTAAATAAGGTAGGATGGGTTGGTTTAAATAATTTCAAACTAGCCATTCCTCTTTATCTGGACTGTGCCAATTGCTACAATAAATGGAGACATTCTGTGGGAAATAAATGTTAGAAATGAAGCTTAAAGTAATTTTGGACTTGATATCCCATCTTTCCAACCTCATATTGCCTCATTCATCTGCCTTTCTGCCTGCTTTCTCTGTCTCACCAAATGTCCTGATTCATCAACATCCCCTGAATTATGGCATCTTTATGCCCATGTCTTTGCTTTGTTGTTAATGCAAGTTCTTATACCTGGAACGCTCTCCCCTCCCAACCACATTCTTCAAAGACCAGCCCAGACAACAACCTCTTTATGAATTCCTTTCTGATGCATCCTTGCCACTCATTCTTCTGGGCAGAAGTAAAAATGCTCTCTTCTGGGGTCTCCCAATTCTTTAAACATATTTCTGTTATATCACTTACCAGACTGTGCCAACTCTATAAAATTAGTTGTTTACATAGTTTGCTTACTCCCTAGACTTCAGTTCTTTGACTGCCTGCCCTCAGAGAACTCTGGTTTTCCCAGATTTGTATCCCCAGAGCATTTATAGGGATCAGCAGTTTGCTGGGATACAATAAACAATAAAGGGATGAAAAATAAAGAATACATTTTAAAATGAGGCATTATAGTTACAGAGGAAAAAAAGAAAGACAGGTCATCTCAGATTCGTATTCATACCAGTTTGGAAATTCACTTTCTATTTTAATATCTCTCTCTTTGAAACTTCAAGCTAAAAAATAGAATCTTTCTAGGTCATAGGACTGGCAGACTGGCTGTGACTGCCTTGATGTTTTCTGGAAGAGTTGATAGGCATGTACCTGTAAAAACATTGATGAAAAGGCACAGGAAGGTGATTTTTCCATTAAGTGGACAATAAGATATAAATCTGTATAATTTGTATCAATGCATATTTGCATATGGAAAAACTAAAAGCACAAAGCAAGTGCTACCCAGTAGTAGTAGCCTTTGGTTCAACATTTAATCTACCAATTAGTTTTTATTTATTCAGGGGCTATCTATTGCTCATTCTCCGGGTCTTTGGCCTCTGTATCTTCTCTCTATGGCTGCTCAGATTTTGATAATTTCAGTATTTCTTATACATCACAAAGTAAGTGATAATAGAGAAAAATAGGAAATTTAAAAGTTACTCAATAAGATTTTCCCCCCAAGGATTTGTTCTGGATAAATATTTGGAGTTTTAAATTGATTGATTAAATAGGATGCCTTTGGTTTCATCATCTCTTTGGTAATAGTTTTACTCTACACAATATTTAAGTGCCAATTGTACTTCTAAAATTGTTAAAGTTAAGTACTTTTGTATTTTACATTGAGTATAGACCCAAGTTTACTTGAAATACTGCATCTCTTGTTTGTTGGTTGACATTTAAAAAATATTTCAAACTCAATTTGTGCTGGTCTGGTATGATTTCCTTGGTCCCCAGTAGCAATAACTTTGGGGCTTCCCAACATAGTAGAGGTTTATGGGGCAATCTTCTAATTTTGTACATGATTTTGCAGTTTATCACGCAGACATCTATTTTCCCTGCCAACTTTTGCTGCTTCTCGGCTTGGGGAACAAGACTCTTGGTAAAAGCTAGAGACCCCTGATTACCCATGGCTATTGCCCTCTGGGCCTTGCTGCCTACCAGTGTACAGCCAGGAAACTCCACCAGGCCCTGGCCAGTCCAAGACAGGCTTGTCCCCCACCTCCTCCCAACACGGAGAGTACCTTTTATGTTTGAAAGAGATTTTCCTCTTTTTAAGTCTCTTAAAGACACTTACCCCTTTTTCCTCCTAAGCTTTAGGTTTGGGAAACAAAAGTGAAGAATTATTTTTGCAGAAAGCCACTCTTGCTGCTTTCCACTCTGCCACACACAGCCCTCACTGCAATAAGCAATGTCTCACCTGTTTCAATTAGGAGAAAGAAAAGGTGAAATTAGAGGGGAAAAATGGTTTTATCTCAAAATAGTACTCAACTACAATAAATATAAGAGTCGCTTAGTGGAAGAATTAATCTATCTTTTTTTATAATCACTAATGACCAATCATTGACACTCTCCACCACAACCCCTATTTCCCTGAAAAGTGCAACAATTTGGCTCCTACGAAGAAATTAAGGAAACAAGGACCTGAAATTGTATCAATTTCATTACTTACATTTCTTTAAAACACAACCAACGATGTGTGAAATTATATAATTATTATATGAATATAATTTGTTAATTAATATTTCCACTGATAGTTAATTGGAAAGTTCTTGCTTGGCAAATTTTTATATTACTTTTCACTCCCTTAGGTGACATATATCTCTCACTATTGAGCATGTTTTGGGCCGAAATTATGATGCTTGTCTTGGCAAATAGAGTTATAAACCCAATGATCAATTTTTCATTTTGATTGCTTCTCTCTATCAGGAACATTGGGTTTGGAAGGAAGTTATTTTTTTTAAAAGACACAAAATACATCAGGATTTTGATACATAAAAGAAAGATTATAATTAAAGTATCTGTCTTTAGATGAACTCTGAGAAGTGGAAGTGATCTTATCATTTAAGACAAGGAAACTAAGTATGAAGAAGGACAAATAAATTTTTGAGTCATATAATGTTTGATGGGAAAAAAGAAACAAAATTCTTCTTATTTACTAACATCATTAATATTTTAAGGCTTATAAAGTACTTTCCTATGCTGTGCATTTTCCATTCAGACTTCATAATTCTCTAAATTATTCCTTATTTTGTCCTTATTCCATATATAAAGAACTCAAAGTCAGTGACTAAATAAGAAACTAAAATCCACATAGCTAGAAAGAGCAACATAGGTCTCTGATTTCAAATACTGTGTTATTTGCAGTAAACTATCAGGATTTTTCTAGATTATAGATTTTTACCAGACCATGTGATTGTCCATTTCAAATGGTACTATATAAAATAAGAATTACTGGTTTAGACAATATCTACTTTGATGACTTCATCTTCGGCCACAACTACCCACACACATCCTCCTTCAGCAGGACACGCAGGATGGATGGCATGCCCATGAATGACCCAGGGTTACATATAATTACCAGGTGACACACTTTGACTTTACTGTTCCAATCAGGAAAGTATCCACAGTTAGCCAAACTGTGGCATTAA
Source organism: Canis lupus baileyi (assembly GCF_048164855.1). Taxonomy (NCBI): domain Eukaryota; kingdom Metazoa; phylum Chordata; class Mammalia; order Carnivora; family Canidae; genus Canis; species Canis lupus. The sequence continues at coordinate 25,700,270 of NC_132870.1, read as the reverse complement.
AGGTACAGTCCTCTGGAGTACAGGCCTGCCCAAGCCTTTCGATGCTGACTGCAAGGATTTAGGATCTAAGTACAAAGTCAGAGGGAAGATTCCACACAGGGCCACCCTCACTTCTGACATCAACTGCAAGTTCAGGGGCCTCCCAAAACTACCCTCAGGTTTGATTATTCACTTGAAATGCTTACAGAACTCACTGAAACCTTTTATATTCACACTCATGGCTTATTCTAGGGAAATTAGAACCAAAGAAAGAAACACATAGCGAGGATCCCAATTGCAAAGCTTCCATTGTCTTCAGGATGCATATGATGCATTATCCTCCTGGCATCAATGTGTGATAATACACAAGAAGTATTGCTAACCTGGAAAACTCTCCCAAGCTTTGGTGCCCAGAGTTTTTCTTGAGACTTCATAATATAGATATGATTTTTTGACTGATTGCCCACATAATTGAACTCAGTCTTTAACCACCCCCATTTCCCCAGAGGGTAGCCTACTATCACATGACCTTACAGGTCTACCGTGAGTCACCTCATTAGCATAATCTGTCAGGTGTGGTTGAGGGGTTAGCTGTTATTAGCTAACAATCATAGAAGCTATCAGGGTGTATCATGTCTGGGATGGGAGTGGTGGCTGGTAAAGAAGAGTGGGTCATCAACAGCATTTACTATAGTCTACCTATTGAAACACTCAAATTCACCTGCTTCTCCATTAAGTTTACTCAATCCAGGTGCAGCTTTTTAAAATTTTCGATTAGTCACAATTTCTGGGAAAATGTATAAGAAGAGATAGTGGAAAAAACTATGGTTCTCACTGCACCATTTGTCCAGAGTCTAGGACTGATACTCATCATCTTCCTCATCCTGCTGGTCTAAGTAGCTTGCCTGGTAGGTCACCATGGGGGTCTGAACTCTGGTTACTTTCACAGATTATTACTGGGCATGGGCATGTTAATGGATGCCCTCCAGTGGATGACTTGCATGTCAAATTTATTCCTTCCTATCCCTGTTATATAAGATCAGTCCTACTTCTTCATGATGCTCAGGATCAATTATACCTGCTAGAGATTTTGTTTTCTTTTCTTATGGATTTACTGGCACAAGGAGCTCAAAGCATTAAGATGGTAGCTACAGCATAAAATTCAGGGGGACTCTTATGGAGTTTCTTGTGGAAGCTTCCCTCCTTTTGGAACCTGGAACTCTAGACCTACCAAGCCTAAAAGCGAAGAAACAAAAAGCACAAATATCCTAAGTAGGTAAGGAAAATGGTAAACAGGACCACTCCTATTTCTACTCCTTGTTTCCTAGACCCATATATTCTATATATTGGGTATGTGGCACCACATAATGATCATTGGTGTAAGGTAGGTGCCATATCTTGAAGAATATCATCTCATCCTGTCCCCTCCAAGCTGTACCTCAGATAAGACTTCTGGAGACCATCCCAACACTTTATCACAATGGGACCTTCTGAATTCTGTAGAATGTGATTAGGGGCAGTGGATCTCATGGTTATATGCCCATTGCCAGTCTTCCTTTGCCATAAACCGAATCCCTCAGTTTAAGACAATATTTTGAGAGATCCCATGTCAATTATTCAGACACTCTGTGAGTCCTTGGAAGGTGTTGGCTGTATGGCACTCTAGGCAAGAAGAAAAAGTCATCCCTAGATACAAGTTAAAGTCATGATGGAACTTTGCCCTTTTTAGGATATAAAGGGCCTAATTGTAATCAACATGCCACCAGATTTCTGTTTGGTATCATATGGGGAATGCAGCATTGAATTCTGTTACTGGCAGGTTGGATCCTTATGAGCATCAGTAACTAGATCAGCCTTTGTGAAAAGCAATCTGTGTTCTTGGGCCCATCCCTTCACATGCTTCCTCTATTCATAAGCCCATTCTATAAGCACTGAGATGGCCAAGGAGAGAGGCTGGCTGACATCTACTGGCCAAATCATCCTATGTCTTAGTTATTTTGGGTCTCTTCTTCAGTGGATGTTTGTTTTGTTTTTTTTTTTTTTATGAACATTTAATGTATAGCACAGAGCTTCTAATATGTTTTATTTTAACCATAGGTCCAGTCACTTGAACTTGCTTGTTTCCTTGCAGTGCCTTTTCCTAATTGTGGAATCTCCCCTTCCATGGTTCTGATCAGCAGACTAAGTCAGTCACCGCTGTCCATGAGGCTGTAACCTCAGGCAAATTTTCTTTTCACTCAAAGTAGATGAGCAGACATAAAGCCCAGAGAGCTGTTCTTTGGGAGCTGTTCCTCATTACTGTCATTTGGGGTTATTCCTAAGTAGGGGCTATAGTGCAACAGCAATCCATGTTCTGCTTGTATCCACACAACATGCCATTCATGAGCCAAGTTCAGGTTCTTTTCTCTGTGTATGGTTACGTGAGTAAAGGACCATAGTTCCCTCTAAGAAGGAAAAGAAAAAACACTTCTGAATACACACCGTAGTTTCAGGACCCTTCTTCATGAAGATCTTATCTCTCTTTTGGTTCCAAGTTTTTGGTCTTAGAACTGGTATGAGTCTGGAAACTGTAAGGGATGATGACTTTCAGTTATGACAGCTGATCTCAGGCTTCTGCTCATTTACTTTTGATCTCTTTTTAAGCAGCTCTCTTATTAGTGACTCATCTTCCTCTAAAAACATATTCTTTGAGCTATGTCAATAAATTCCTGAAAATCTGCGTCTCCCCACCCCCCATACCTCACGTTCATTTCTGGTACTGCCTTTTTGATCTTGATGCCTTTGAAAGTAATTCTGTCCACTTTGCTTCTGAAGCTCAGTGCTGCCTTCTAATCTCTCATATTCTGTAAATGTGCTGCCAAAGCAAGCACAAATCTCTTATATTCTGGATCCTATCCCCTCTACTACTAGGGAGCCCAGTTGGTCACAGCATCTCCTACTATTAGTCCCAGTTTGGAAAAGACAGCCACTACTGGGTGTTCCATGTGCTGATGCCCCTGCTTACCAGCACATTCTTTATAACTCTGGTAAAATTTTGTTTGACTTAAGGCTATGGATTTAGTGGCTGATAAAAACTGGTTATTTGAGATATTAGACTGAGTTTATTCAGCATTTCCTCAGAAAGGGTGAGAGAGAGAGAGAGAGAGAGACCTTGTATATCTCAGTTATTAGAAATGTTCTCTCTTTAGTTGGACAGGAATAATTTATAAAGCTTTGTTCATGACGTGAGGGGAAAATTTCATAATAATATATAATTTTATTTCCTATTATTCTAAGTTTAGAAAGCGTCCTTCTGATTATTCATTTAGTTTCCAGATACCTTGCTAATGAAAGATAGTGCCCAGAATAGCAGTCATATGGTTCTATTTTCTGGATCTCCCTGGTGACCTGATAAATCCAGATTTCTAGACCTGAAAAACTTAATGCCAGCAGTAACAGGAAGCTCTTTATTCACAATACGATAGAACAGAGTTCTCCATCTCTGAAAGTGCTTAGGCAGAAGTAAAGAATCATCTGTCATGGGTGTTACAGAGCAGATTTTTGCATTGGCTGGAAGGAGATGACATCTTCAGTAGTGTTTGCCTTACTAGTGGGGCCTATGATGTTTGACAGGACTAATTTTAAAACTGCTGTGAGTGCAACTAGTTTTTGCAAAATTGTGTGCTTTTGTTAAGTGGTCTATCTTCTGTCGCTAAACATCAGATTCCTCTGAAACCTCCCCACTATGGATTTCTCAACTTCAACTTTGACACCCCAGCAGTTTCCTGAGATGTCAAATGTGCATTTTCTGTGAGTTATACTGAACATTGGGGACATCCAACCAAGGGGATCTGGACCTCAGCTGCTCTCCCAGTGTTAAAGGGAGGCTTCTTGCACTGTTTTCTATTGGGAGGGATCTGCGTAAAGAGATAAATGATAGCTGTAAAACTGAATACTTATGTGCTATGTGGATGAAAGCAGGTGGACAACATAAATGCCTTGGGCACATACTGAAGTTATACATCAAGAAATAGAGAAACATCACATGGTGGCTGAGAAACAATACTGGAAAGGCTAGGACATAGTGATCAGAAAAGATGCAAAAGTATCAGTAAACTGATGGGCATTGCTAAGGACCAGAATGCTAGAGTCAGAGACTCCACCAGACTCTATCTCCAGCTGGCTTTGCAAAGCTGGACAGCATAGGTAACAACTTCAAGGCTATGTCTTCATCTGTTAATGAGGATAAAAAAATTATTGTGTTGCTGTGATGATTACATCAGACGACACACTTAAGCACTTAACATAGTGCTGAAGCACTTAACAGTGCAACAACTATATTATTATAAGCAGTGTCATTATTATTAATAAACAAATTCAGAAGCATAAGTAATTATGAAGCCTTACAAGTACCAATCACATCTAAAAGTTAAGGGTCTGATTGCACTTTTTGTATAAATGTTGGTAGGTGATCTACTAGCTTTACTGTTATTATTCATAATCTATACTGTCTGCTTGCAGATTTATTCCACTAGCACCTTTACTTTTATGTAGGAAATATGACATATATATCACATATATCATACATATCATCTGTTGCAGAGCATATATGTGTATATTTCATGTAGATAGAAATACATACCACAGAAATACATGTTGTTAAGTTTGTAAAAATATATGTTTTATCTCCTTGTAATTAGTGACCTTTATCTCCTTTATCTCCTTGGAATCAGTTTCTCGGTCATGTCCATGTTATAGCAGACATAAAAGATGCTATTTGTTCAGCTTCCTGAGATTGGCTGGGAGTTTACTAAATTGGCTGAGGATGCACAGGAAGGTGGGAGCTCTGGCTGTACCAGACCTCTGGACATATTTGCAACCAGATCATAACCTAAAATATGGTAGAAATGGACATGAAAGCATAACCTGCAGCAGTATCCTAATCTCATCAGAAGGACAAAATCATAGGAATTTTGACTGCCACTGTGGAATTTTTTATAGCACCCTTTTCTGATGACCATGTAGCTCTGACTTAAACTCCTGTAGCAGCAGGGAGTTCCCAACTTTCTAGAGTTATAATTTCATTCTTTAATAATTTTATTTTGCATTGTATTTTATCATGTTTAAATCTGAAAACCCCAACTCCTCCCTACCCCACCCCCGATACATTTAACTTCCTGGTCCTACTTTCTGTTGTAGAAACTCAGAAAAACTCTCCTCCCCATTCCACTTATGTAGTGGATTATTTTGTTTATTTCCTTGGCTGCCCAGCATTTGAACCCTTCTTGTGTTTAGAGAACTCACTGATTTGTGAATCCTGGGTGGGATGAGGCAAGGGAGAGACAAAGACAGAAGTATTTATTCCCAGTCTCCCTTAGCTCAATTTTAAATCTGGTGCTAGAAAGAGTGGACCACGGACCATGCACTGGAGGAGTAAGCAGTGGCATGGTTGCAGTTGCAAGGTTGTATTTCTAAGGGTGGCAGCCTGGGAGAGCAGCCATGGTGTTCAGGGTTCAGAGCTGGGGTGACAGCAGTACAAGCTGTGAAATCCCATCCCAGTGGGGTGGCAGTAGTGGGTACTCCTTGGACTGGTTTTGTGAGCTGATTTGGGATGAGATTCTGGTTGCTACTAAGCCTTCCTTGTTCATGGCCAGTTTCCTAAGCCTGGTTCTGTAGCCTTACCAGTGATTTTGTAAGCTGCCTAATAAAGTCTCCATAATTTGGTTTCTGCTTAAACCATTCCAAGTCCATTTCTGTTGCTGGTAACCAGGCTAATGCAATATGAAAGCCATTGAAATAGCTGGGCATAGCTGCTGTGTCTTCCTTAGTTTGCTGTTCACACCTCTTCAGAGGAAAAAAAAACAACAACAACAAAAAAAACAAACAAAACTTAACACCTATATCCTCAGCAACAGGTATTGTTTCCATTCATGGAAAGTCTGATGAGTAACAATAAATTTTCAAAAAACCTTATAAATTTGATATTTTTTTTTGGAGTCATCCACAATCTGGCTATCTCTGCACGTGGAAGAAGATGATTTAATTTCTTACATACAAAACATATAGTATATCCTTTCTGTAAGCTTTCTATTCTCCTTAGAGGAGAGCAGGTCTTCCCTGGAATCTATTCTTTCATGGTTGGCCAAGCTGTGGAATAAAATGAGACTGTAACCTGTCATCATAACAGTGAACAATCAGATGAGTATAAATGGAAGGAAATTATAGATTAATTGGACTTCAAAAAGAATATTGCTTTAAAAATAAGGTGCAATGAATATTTTGAATGTTTTATGTGTGCCATTCAATAATCTAGGTGCTTTGTGTATGATTTCTTATCATTCAAAAACTACTTCTAGGTAGATCTAAATCCCACATCCAGATAAGAAAACAGGCTCAAAGAAGTTGGACAATTTACCTCGAGGTCTGAGTATTTATGGGTGTTTTTGAAATTCCATGTGTTTAAGACTCCAAAGCCCTTCCTTTATACCACATTGCTTCCCAAATGTGATCGTTTTAAATTTTCCTCATATAGAACAGTTAAAATAGATTATTATACTCTGTATCATTTATTATAAAATGAGCTCAATGCATGGTTGTAACTGGTTGGAGCTATATGTATATGTGTGTGTTTGTGTGTGTGACTGTGTGTAACACTAAGTTATTTTTGAATCATTCATATGTAAGACTGTCAGACACATGCATTTACACCACTTGACCTTTAAATTGAAATCTTTAAAACTGCTCTTGAAAATTCAACAAATCAGCAAAATGGAATCAGAACATAAGATCAAAACTTTTTTTAAAGTCCTAGCTTTATATTTAACATATATTTTACAACCATGATTGTCTTCAATGTGGTTTCCTTTGAAGCACTTATTAAGATTAGAAGACATTTTAAAAGGATAAACTAAATACTTTAAAATTAAATAAAGACAACTTCAGAATTTCAAATAGAGTAAAGCAAACGATTTCAGAGGACAAAAGCAAATTCTTTCTGGCCCTTTGTATACACTATGACCTTAAAGGGACTCCACTGAGAAAACGTGGCTGCAGTGAGCTAAGTAAGTGACCCTGGGTCATTTCTTAGTCTCTTTGAACCTCAGCATCCTTATCTGTAAAATTTACTGGCGAAGCTGAATGATCTCTTTTAGCCCTAAATAATTTTATGACTCTAAGAATCTCTGCATATAATTGGAGAAACAAACCAGTAACTATTATTTGTATGTGACCTTATTAGTTTAAAAAGTCAAAAGTATATGCCTATTGTTAGCATGTTATAAAATCCACCTAAGGGTCTCAGCAAAATTGGTGGCTATTAAATAGTTAGGTTAAAAGACCTGACTAATTTTATGTACATGTAAATTTGTCATTAGTTACAAGATATATTTATTTATGTAATCTATACATATAAATATGCATGAAACACAGAGGAAAATTTATGTCTAAATATCAGATCTGCATGTTAAAGGAGTATCTCAGAGGAGAGAACAAAAATTTTATTTTTAAAGTTAAAAATACCATTTCTAACAGAATAATGTTTGTTGTTGAAAATACATATAAAGCAAAAAATCTTTAATAACTCCATCACTTAGAGATAATCTTAACTAATCCGTACTTATATGTACTTATATAATTTTTATTCCTTGCTCACAAAAATGAATTGCCATTCACAATATTTTATAATTCGCCTCTTCCATTTTAACAATGCATTTATGACGTCCTAGATTAATAAATGTAATTATTATTTTTAGACAAATTATTATTTTTTTAATTTTTATTTATTTATGATAGTCACACAGAGAGAGAGAGAGAGAGGCAGAGACATAGGCAGAGGGAGAAGCAGGCTCCATGCAACGGGAGCCCGACGTGGGATTCGATCCCGGGTCTCCAGGATCGCGCCCTGGGCCAAAGGCAGGCGCTAAACTGCTGCACCACCCAGGGATCCCAATAAACATTATTTAATGGCATCCTCCACCTTGTTTTCAAGATCAGTTGCTAATTAGGCTGTGCTTCTTCCAGGGTCAGTCAATCTAAGAGAACTCTGATTCATCAGTCAGAGATCTAGATGAAGAACAAGGAAAGATACCATTGTTCCTACAACTTACCTCAGCCTCTTCCTTGAGCTTTCCTCACTTTAAGGTCTTTCTAAAAGTGGACAAATGTGAGAACTTCCCACGTGGCAGTATATTTTTAAGAATTTTAGACATCATCTAATATGGTAGAGTTACATAGTTCGGAAAATTTGATGTAACTTTTTAAATTTGGCATTTACAAAGTCAGTACCATGGGTACTTACAGAGTAATCATAGGTATTATATCTAAACACAGCTGATTGAACATATATTCTATACATTTTTAAGTATACTACATTAGCAACATAGAGTTTGTTAATTCCAAAGGTACTTTTGTGAAAATACCACATGCAAATTAAAATGGTCTTTAAAATAGTAGAGCATCCAACTCAGATGATCTTTGTGGGGAAGGGTGAGGGCTATTAAAAATCCATTTTTGTTCCCATAAATAGGCTTAATCTCAACTCTGACTTTTAAAAAAATATTTCTCAGACTGTTCCTAGCTATTTTTAGGAATGTGGTTATAAATTATTTCTCTAATATTTTTTGAATTCAGAAATATCTGTAAATTGTATATCAATGTTCGTAGACACAATTGACATTTGGAGCTGTAGGTGGGAAATGGACTATGTATATCCAGATGCTAAAAATTATGGAGAATTCATAAAATTATTTTGAAATACTTATAAAGCATCTTTTATTTAATTACTTTTTGTCTTTTAACAAACTATTTTTATATGTAGTTTATTGTTTCTTACAATTTACACATAGCATTCGATATCTAGAAATAAATATGGTTGCTTGAGAAAATTAGAGTAAAATATGGGAAGAAAGCACGCATTAAATTTGGAAGAGATTTTGGAGTGATCAAAGCATGTGTCACTTGATGGAAAACCATTATGTTGAAGAAACTAACATACACCTACTAAAGCTTCATTCTGGCTTTTGCCTTAGCATCAGCAGTGAGTGATGCATCCAGAGCTGCAAACAAGGGAGAAACATGAAGGAGATGTTGACAATAGGGAAATGTTTTCCCTCATAATGAAAACTTTTCTTTCAGAAACCATGCCTAGGTGTGTGTCAATATCTCAAACATTTTCACTCTAGTATTTTGGCTTTAGGCTTCCATTCCTTCCAGGAGAGACTCTCTCTTAGTTTATCTAAGTATTGTTTCCAGAAATGTTCCTTTTTTCCCCAAATATTTATAGAGTTCTGCTATGTATCATAGTCTTACTTTAAAGTAATGCTCATCATATGGTATTTATTGCAGTTATTTTTTAAGGTTCATCTCTTAAATTTCAGCAATTGTTTGGATGGATAGGGAGATTTAAAAATAACAGTCTTCATTTTTAAAGATGTGGCATGTGAGTAAAGATAAATTTTAATCGATTTGCCAAAGGTCAGAAAGCAAGTCAAAGGTAGTCCTTGACCTGAGCTCCAATTTGCTGAAATCAGCTCCGTGTTCTTAATCATATATATATATATATATATCAATTGATATTTTTGTTGATTATTTGAGAATTAAAGTGACTCATAGCCCCTATTTTTATTTGCAAATGGTCAATTAATTAATCATTTAGTACATATGATTTCTAAAAATTTAGAATTATTTGGTATAACCCACATCTGGTCTGAAATCAAATAAGCAGAGAAATAACAGGTGGCATGCAAACATTATTTTTCTTTTCAGTAGGGACCCTACTTTCTGAATCAGGTAGATAAAATAAGTTGCTTTCATGTATTTTGATTTATAAACATGAATACTCTATGATCTAGCAACTAAACCATAAACATTGGCCAATTTGTGCAGGACTCCAGCATTATAGCAGTGTGATGCTGGATGTTCAATATTTTTAATGTCATATTTACAGGGGCTCTGATAAGTCCCAAAGCAGCCCCTCCCCAGTCTCACCTCATTCTAGACAAATTTCTGTCATCTTGCTCAGTTTGCTTTTAAATTCCTCTTATTTAGGGATAAAGATTTGTCTTCTACAATTAGTGATGACTCACTTAATGGGAAATAACCCAGGTAGAGTTGGCACATCATGTGCTATAGAGAAATGATTAGAGGTGTTTCTCCAAAATGCAGGGCTTGATACATTGTTTGAGGGAAACCAGAGAACTATTAAAGATATGGAACAGAAAGAAGAAAGGAGACTTAGGACTACCAAAAATTTCCCATTTTCTGAGAATCCTCCTTGTTGATACTAACATTGAAGAATGTCACTAAGCACAGTGACTCCCCATACATTCAGATGAAGATGGTAAGAAAGTTAAACAGTTAAAAGTTAAAGTTAAGACACCTGAGGTGTCTAGGTGGCTCAGTCACTTGAGCTTCTGACTCTTTTTTTTAAAGATTTTATTTATTTATTCATGAGAAACATACAGAGAGAGATAGAGACATAGGCAGAGGGAGAGGGAGAATCACGCTCCCTGTGGGGAACCCACTGTGGGACTTGATCCCAGGACCCCGGGATCATGACCTGAGCCAAAAGGCAGATGCTCAACCACTACATCACCCAGGCATCCCGAGCTTCTGACTCCTCATTTCAGCTCAGGTTATGATCTCAGTATTGTGGGATAGAACCCCACATTGGGCTCCACACTCAGCGTGGAGTCTGCTTGAGATTCTCTCCCTCTTCCTCTGCCTCTTCCTCTGCTCATACTCTCTCTCAAAAGAAATAAATAAAATCTATAAAAAAAATAAAGAAAAAGTTAAAGCTGATCAGTGCTAAACCAACTTCCTGGCAGGGCTCTGGATGAGGAACAATGGGCATGTATTCAGGTCTCCAGTCTCACAGAGCTTTAGAACTAGAAGGGAATGATGTTCAGTACTTCTGCAAGAATGATTTCACTAGTTTCCAGTGGGATGGTTTGGCATATGATTTCGTTCATACGTGGAATAGAAAACAAAACAAAACAAAACAACAAATTATATAGGAGAGAGAAAAACAGACAAACCAAGAAACAGACTCTTAACTACAGAGAACAAACTGAATGTTGCTGGAGGGGAAGTGGGTGGGGATGGGTTAAATGGGTAGTGGGGATTAAGGAGAGCACTTGTGATGAGCATTGAGTATTGTACATAAATGAAACTTTGAATTCTACTCTCGAGTCTGTTGGAATGGTTTGGTAAGAAAAAATAGGTAGCATTATTTTCATGTTGACCTTCCTACGATGGCCCCCATGGTGACTCTGGTCCATACTACTTTTCTACTGTACACTCTTTTATTCAAAGTTATGATAGCTAGACCCAGCATTGATTGTCCTCTTTCTTGCATGAACTATTCCTTCTTGCATGAACTATTCTTTCTCCTTTAGGTCCAGAGATGCTTTCAATCCTGATGCTTTCAATCCTGTCAATGTTGCTACCTTCTCTTCTCTTCTCTTCTCTTCTCTTCTCTTCTCTTCTCTTCTCTTCTCTTCTCTTCTCCTCTTCTCTTCTCTCTCTTCTCTCTCTTCTCTCTCTCTTTCTTGGCCACAGAAATTTCACTTTAATATTATGCCCTTCTAGGTCAATAATTAAAAGTTTAAGTAAAAGTACATATATTTCTGAAATTTATGAGCACTTTTATTATATCTTTTTTCTAAATCACTCAGCTCTCACGTTGTTCTGCTTTCTGCTTTTGTTCTTCTCTTTCTAAGAAGATATAAGAACTTAAATTCAGGGGAGCCTGGTGGCTTAGTCCGTTGGTTAAGCATCTGCCTTTGGCGCAGACCCTGATCCCAGGGTCCTGGGACTGAGACTCTCATTGGGCTCCTAGCTCAGCGGGGAGCCTGCTTCTCCCTCTCCCTCTGCTGTTTCCCCTGCTTGTGATCTCTCTCTCTCTCTCTCTCTCTCAAATAAATAAACCTTTAAAAAAAAAAAAACCTTAAATTCAATAATAAAGGTAGTTGATGGAATAGAGTTTGGTAGAAAAGAAATATAAAAATACAGATGAGGGAATAATCAAGTCAAGTTATTTTGTAGTTCATTGTGTTATTTCTCCTCCAAGCTTTTGTAAATACACTCTTTTTACAATATCCGTTCTCACTTCTCCTCCACTTGGTTAACACCTATAGCTTCCTTCTCCACTCCACCCTCTCCTTGACTAGCCTGGGGCTGTTTTAGGTACTTCCTTAAAAGGTTCTGGATACTCTGGGCTTTGTGTTATTTTAGCTGCCATCACACTGTTGATATTGCCACAACACTGGGAATTATTCGAGGGCAATAATACATGTTTGCATGTCTTAGTGTTCAATCTTACAGTCTGGTCTATGAAATGTAACAAATATTTGTAGGTAAGAAGGAACATAGGAAAGGAGGAAGAAAAGAAAGGAGGAAGGAAGGATGAAAGGAGAAGAAAACAGTTTTTAAGTGATTAATGAACTTTAAGTAATGCCATTTTTCCTTCAGATTTTAACTCCACAGGGCTGTGACTATTTTTATTGGTTATCAAAACACAGCCAGAGGCTGGTGGATGGAGGAGTTGTCTACTCTAAGCACAGCCTCAGAAGTGGAACATTCTTATTTTGGTCTTTAAAAGTAATATGGTGACATGATGGTTGGTAACATAATGACGGAAAAGGACGAGATGAATCAGTGTGAAGTCCAGACCCTGCAACTGGGAGAGAAAGACACTCCCACCAACCAGCCTGCTCCCTTGCTGAAGTGTCTATGCAAGTATGCGCTTAATAGTCACCTTGATGATGACAGTGATGAGGAAAGTAGTAATGATAGTAGTTCCCACAATCCTTCCTTTCCATATCATATACACACATTCCTCTTGGGTCTAAGGGTAGTTCTGATTTGTTCTCATTTACTCTTATACCACCTCACTTAATGCAGCTAGATTACAGATGAAGCTCACTATCATAAGTAACCTCGGAAATTTAGAAGCAGTGCTTGCATCCCTTTTTGCCTGTGTGGAATGGTGCACAAATGCCCTATTTCTGTGAAAAATGCCTTTATTTGTGATCAAGCTCATATTAACTCTTTACTAGATTATGTATCTCCCTAGATTGCAAAACAGGGGTCAGCACCATCCACTTTGCAACCGTGACTCAGTTGTCAGTGGCTAGATTTATAAAAATCCTGAAGATTTCTCTTGAACACCTAATTCTAGAAGAGTCCCCAGCTCGACTGATTGTTCCCTCTCCTTCTGAGCACGCTCTCAAGAAATGAAGCTGAAGGCTCTTCCTGTTTCCTTTGCACTTCTTTCAGATTTCTGTGACATACTTAATCTGGGTCTTGTGCCCTGTCAACTTTTAATAGTTATAATTGCCCAACTATCTGCTCTTGTGTGATCATAAAATCCTTTTAACATTTCACTTTTCCCCTCAAGAAAATGTATCCCGGTTTCCGGGACGTGACCTTCAGCTTCTTTCGTAAATACGCAGGCAGAGAATTCATTCAGGCTCCCAGCAACGGCGGCCTCATCTGTCACTGACTTCCCACTCATCCCCTTAATGGCCCAATGGATGCCTTGCTGAGTTGTGTGCTTTTAATGTCATAAAAGAGGTTTGTCCTCTGATTTGGTAATTTCTTTGCCTCTTTTTCTCCCCCGGGTCCTTTTAGAGTTCTCTTCCAAAGTATAGAGGATTTGATTTTCTATTCCTTTAACAATTTTGGGTCTTGAAAAAGGGAGGGGGAACCTTTTCTTTGCTGCATCATTCTAGAGACATTACTTTCTCACTTTGATCTTATAAAATGCTAAACAACTTTACCACTTATTAGTGGGACTGGCATTCTGGGTGATGCTGTGTTTTTAAAAACCACTTCCTTGCAATTTACCCTGACCTTAATTCAGTGGCTTGTCTCTTTTTGAATTAATGATTATACGCTGTATTTTATTTTCTGTCTTCCTAAATTTTTGTGTTGTCTCTAAACACCTCTAGCTCCTATTTGGGATTAAATCATACGCTTCATGAGATTTAATCACTGCTTTCCATATTCTCTCTTTTCTTTGAGTCCTAAATGTTATTTAATCCTAACCTGGCACTCCTTTCTCCCTTTTCAGGTTGACGCACACATTGAATTAGAAAGCAGCTTTGCACCAGATCCAGCCCTACTTCCTCCACTTGATGTAATCCTGTCCTATGCGTAGGTAATTAAAATCTCCCACTATTACTACCTTGCCCTTTTCTCGCTGTATGTGTGTGTGGTATTTCATAGTTCATTTCTGCAGAGACAGCCTATAATATTACTGTTATCACATTTTAAACTGATTTCTAATACAGAACTCCTGTCCTTCATCCCGGCTTGTTTCAGAAAACTCTCATTCAGGAATTATCGAATTTCCCAATAAACAAAGCCGCCTATCTTTTTCTTTCTGTTGATTCTTACAAATATGAGTGCCTAAATATAGAGTAGTCATTAAAAGGCTTACAAAAGCCCCGGGATTAATGGACTAACGTTAACAAGGTTTTGTTAAACAATAATTGAGCACTTTAGGTAAGCAATTACATATGGTGACTAGGAAATTATTAGGATATATGCGCACGTCGCATGTGTGCTGATGACCTTATAAAATGGCAGCATATTTTAAAAAGAAACAGAGCCCTGCGTATAAAGGAAATTTTGAAAACCTAGGAGCAGTCTTTGGATTGTTTGCTGCCACTGCTTCTAGGCAACAGGCAAGAGATGTTTACAATCTGGGCTCTCCCCTGCCCCCACCTCTAGAAGCTTTTCATCTGCTGCTGCTGCCGCTGTTGATAGAACTACAAGGCCCGAGCCTGATAATGCCCCTCCTCCACCTCGCTTCCATCTCCTGGAGCCCAGCTGTTAAGGCCTATCTAGCTAATCACCCCTTTACCACCAGGCTCGTTTGTGGAAGTTAATGTCATGTTCAGAGAGGACAGTGCTGCAGGGAGAGGAGAGGATTTGATTTCTCATTTTACCTGGGAGAAAAACAGCATCAGGAATAAGGTGCCTCTTTTGTCCTTGATGCTTGACTCCATTGTCACTCACCTGCCTGCCGCTGCTGCAGGGAAGCCGGGGAAGAGGGGTCCCAGGACCCCAGCTGAAAGTAGAACTTAGGATAGGGATCTTTGACCCGAGTGTCCCAAAACAGTTTTTCTCAAAGGGTATGCCCAACCTTTTCCAAAATGATAATCAAATAGAAGGGAATGGAATTTTCTTTTACTTTTTAAAAATGAGCAACCTATATTTATTTAAGAAAGGGTGGGGGGAAATTCTAACAGACAATAGAATATCAAATTTTAAAGGTAACTTATCTCTGGCCTCAGAAAACAAGCTTCAGTGCTTTTTTATCTATCTCGTGGAAGGCAAGAGGAAGATATCTGGCAAAAGGAAGAAAGACATGTCCGAGGGAATTGAGGAAAGAAAAATTGAGGACCCAGGCTGTTAGGCCAAGGTTGCTGCTCTAGTTGCCAGGAAACCTCCTTCACCTTGTTTTGATACCACTCAGAGCTGGCTCAGGCTGACCAGCTGAGTTTTGAACATGTCAGCTTGACAGAGGCTGGGTGACAATCTTTCAGTGGTGTTATAAGAGACAGCCTCCCTTTCTCCACTGGTGGGGAAGATAGTTTGTGTCTTAGCGTCTTTTCATCCCAACTTCCACTGATGAACGATTCGCTCAGTAGATAGTGCCCCATTAAATTAGGAAGTCATATAGTCTACTTGTTATAAATCCAGACTCGGGGCTGATGTCTGGGTTCCAACCCTGACACTGTTGCTTCTCCATCAGGTGAATACTTGCTTTTTTGTGCTTCAGTTTCTTCATCAGTAAAGTGGAAACAGTACCTCTTAGGGCTATTATAATGGAAACAGTACCTCTTTGGACTATTATAATGGTCTAATGAGATGATACACATAAGTTGCTTAGAACATTGCCTACAGGGGCACATGGGTGGCTCAGTGGTTGAGCGAGCATCTGCCTTTGGCTCAGGGCATGATTATTGGGTCCTGAGATTGAGTCCTACATTGGGCTCCCCTCAGGGAGCCTGCTTCTCCCTCTGCCTGTGTCTCTGCCACTCTCTCTGTGTCTCTCATGAATGAATGAGTGAATGAATGAATAAATAAATAAATAAATAAATAAAATCTTAAAAAAAAAAGAACATTGCCTAGAATATAGTACACACCCAGGAAACATTGGCTGTTATAATTAATATTCTTTTTGACAAATTAAAGGAAAGAATTAGTAATTAAAATGCATCTTCATACTATTTGCTATCATAACATTACCAAATTTGGTTGGTATTAAATATCACTGGGTCTGACGTTTTCCAAGTTCTGTCAAAATTAGAGGAGAATCCAATCTAAAATTTGTATTTTAAAAAATGAGCTTAAAAGTAGACATCTCTTCCTTAGTGATGCTAGGTTGGTACCTTTGCCATCCACATGCCTATAAATCCTTGTTTTCTTCAAACTCTGAAGAATATTAATAACACTTTCTAGTGTACTATGCTTTCATGAATGTCATATTTGATCCTCAACCCTGATGTTAAAATGGTATGGTGATTATTCCCATTTTACAGAGTGGGAATTAGGCTCACAGAGGTTCGGTGATTCTTCTGATTTTCACAGTTGTCAAGTGATAACAGCTAAGGACTCATAAGTCTTCTGATTTTCAGGTAAATTGAAAAGATGGAAAGAATGAATGAGATGGCGAGAGAGAAAGAAGGAAATATATATGTGTGCAGAATCATATATTATTTGTATTTGTACCCTGTATAGTCAGAAACATGTTGATGAAAGAAAACCACCACAGACCATAACATCTGAAATATTCAACATCAGGGCCTTAGTTCTATTTAAATATATATCAGGGGGGGACCTGGGGGGCTCAGTTGATTAAGCATCTGACTCCTGATTTCTGCTCAGGTCATGATCTCAGGGTCTTGACATCAAGCCCCATGTCAGGCTCCAGACTGAAGGCATGGAGCCTTCTTGGGATTATCTCTTTCTTATTCTTTCATTCTCCCTCTCTCTCCCCCTCCCTCTTTCCTTCTTTCACTCATTCTCTCTCTCTCTAAAATAAAATAAAATAAAATAAAATAAAATAAAATAATAAAATATAAAAAAGACACATCAGGGAAAGGCATGACCCCAACTCCTGGCCTTCCTCCACCAGCCCAAGTACAAACAGAAGTCTCTTTCTTAAAAACTCCTTGTCTTTTATCTCTCAAATTGTCTTGAATTTCAAACATTTACTCATATAATTCTAAGCAAAGATTTAGCAGGAGAACAAACTGAGAGTTTGGCTGGAAGTTTTGAACTACGATGCTCTAAATGCAACCTGTTTGGTTAAGGCTGTTGGTCATAGAGATTACAAGACACCTATACTTCAGAGCCAGTGCAGGATACCATTTTCACTTTAATGTAAAAGTGTTGACTTTAATCTATAGGCTTTATTTGACTTGGTCCCTTGTTACCTTAGAGATCAGCTATCTTTCTTTACACCCTCATAGCAACTGGGAGCTACTAAGAAGCATTTAGTCATGATTTTTAACTGCCAAAGGTAGAGGGTGTGTGTGTGTGTGTGTGTGAGAGAGAGAGAGAGAGACAAAGAGAGAGAGAGACAGAGAAAGAGACTTTATTTTCTTTCACAATCCATCCTCTTCAATACATTTATAAGTTCTTTTTATTTACACAGGATTTGAACTAAGGGTCTTTCTTAAGTGGGCACTTCAAATGGCCTCAATGAATACCAGAAGCCATGGTGTAGATTGGCAGTTACCTACCTTATATACTCTGGACCATTAATTGGATCAGATACCGGCTCTAGTGTAGAGATTTCAGGAGGAGAGATAAGTTAAAGTTTGGCCCTCCTCTCTGCTTGAAGATTTCCAAGGAAAGGGAATTTTAGATTATCATAAACCATATGTAACCTCACCAGAAAGGGAAGCTACAGTGAATCTAGGTTAAATATTATTCTGTCTTGAAATTGAAAGGGATTTCTGTCCTCTGTTTCTGGGCGTACTCTTAGATTTTTCTTTTTTAAGCATATTAATAAATATGATACTGACAGAGAATGAAGAAACATGTCCTCATTAAGATGGAAGTTATAAGAGAAAGGGAGATCTGGCATTGCCTGGGGATTAAGGAAAAGCAATATCTAGGAGGGACACCAAAGGACTTAGCAGGAAAGAATGAAATGTGGAGCTCTAAAACCAGTGAGATTATGGGAAGTGAGTAGGATTGCAGGATGATGTAGGAACACAGAGATCATAAAATAGAATTGGGAGGCATTATGAGGGATTTAGGATAATTTGTAAAGAATTTTATATTTTTGTGACTTGATGTTCATTGAATTATATAACTCTAAAATTTACTGATATTATTTTATATTAATTTTGCAACTTTCTTTTTTTTTTTTTTTAATTTTGCAACTTTCTTGTATGTTGTTCTATAAGAACTTGCAATTGCTGTGCTGAGCCATTCAAGTACATTACATCCCCAATTTGGAGATTGAGTCGATTGCAATTCTGCTTAAAAAATACCTTGTACTAATGTAGATAGGCATGTTTCTGCTATAAGGGTTATAGTATACTTTACATTTCCATCCCTAGGACCCAGATCATGTAATATCTTCTAGAGTGGTTAAAACCAAAGGTTTAATCCCTGATGAGTCTGTACCAAAGAAGATGGAGATTCTTGTGTTGAAAACAGTGAGATTAAGTGAAAAACTTACATTCTGAAAGAGACTCCTTCCCTCCTTGAATCTGAGAACAGTGGTAGCCAGACCATATCTCCCAGACAGGAAAGTAAAGCATTCCTTTTGGTAGAAGAAATTCTAGAGGTATTGAGCATAATGGTCTATGCTGATCACCTTACCTCATAGAGAACCAGAAAATAAGCCTAGGCTGTAGAAGAAGAGCATTCAAGCAACTTCTTAATACCCCAACTGAAATATCAACAGAAAACCAAGGTCCCCAGAAATATGAAGGCAAAAAAGAGTCTCATAAAGGTGGAAGAGAGAGCATAAAAAAACTGATGACAAAAAAAAAAAAAACAAGGAAAAAAAACCAATGACAAGTTTGAAGAATCATGAAACAGTTCAGACAGTAGAAATTTTTTGTTAAATTTTATACGTAATGTGTTCAAATAAATATTGAAGATGCTGCGACCTTGAAATAAGAAGAAAAGGGAAAAGAACATAAATACTCTTAGAAACAACTGCAGGGACAAAGCATCTAAAGGATTAAATTATGAAGTTTAGCAAATCTCTCCAAATGTAAGAAAAGATATAAAATAAAGTTAGGAGTTCACTGTAGGTGATGAACATTAAAAAATAGAGGTTAAGGGCAGCCCAGGTGGCTCAGTGGTTTAGCTCCGCCTTCAGCCCAGGGCGTGACCCTGGAGACCTGGGATCGAATCCCACATCGGGATCCCCACAAGGAGCCTGCTTCTCCCTCTGCCTGTGTCTCTGACTCTCTTTCTCTCTATGTCTCTCATAAATAAATAAATAAAATCTTCAAATAAATAAATAAATAAATAAATAAATAAATAACAGAGGTTAAAAAGGTGACGATAGGAAAAAAAACTAAAGACAGAAAATTTTCAAATATATTATTTTAAAATATTTTCTAGGATTTAAGGATATAATTTTCAGATTGAAAGGGACTGTTGTTAAGAAGATCTTGGCATATAACTGGTCCCAAAAAGATGATTCTAAAACTTTATGACAGGGGTTCCTGGGTGATTCAGTCAGTGAAGTTTCAAACTCTTAACTTCTGCTCAAATCATCATCTCACAGTGATGAGATCTAGCCATGTGTCTGGCTCCATGCCAGGCATGGAGTCTGCCTGGGATTCTCTCTCTCTCTCTCTCTTTCTCCCTGCCTCCTCCTCTCTCCCTCCCTCCCTCTGCCTCTCCCACACTCATGTGTTTGCTCTCTCTTTAAAAAAATAAATAAATAAGTAGAACTTTGTGAGAAAAAACAAAAAATAGTTTTCATAAAAGTATTGGGAATCATAATAACATCAGACTCCTCAAAACTAATTCTGGAAACTAGGGTGAAAAAGTAGAAATGCCTTCAAAACTCTGAGGGAAATTATTTTATTTTATTTTACTTTATTTTATTTTGTTTTTTAAATTTTTATTTGCGGGGGGTGGCATGAATGAGGGAAGGGGAAGAGGAAGAGAGAATCTCAAGCAGACTCCTTGCTGAATGTGGAAACTGATGCAGGGCTCCATCCCAGGACCCTGAGGTCATGACCTGAGCTGATGTCAGTTGCCTAGTCAACTGAGCCACCCAGGCACCCCAGGGAAATCATTTTAAAAGAGTATATATAGAATTCTCATATTCAGTTGAATTCTCAATCAAATGCAAGTATAATAATAAAGACAACATCAGATATGCAAAATCTCAAGAAATTTCCCTTCCATTTGTTCTTAGGAAGTTACAAGAATCTGTGGTTACCAGCAGAATAGTGTCAATGAAGTAGGGAGCAGATCTGGGGTGTAAGAAACTGGAAACCTTCACAAGAGAGCAATATGCAGAGAAAGAAAAGTAAGTAAGAAAGGAGACAAGGGGAAAAAGTAGATATAAAAGAATGTACATGAGATCATTATAATATTATACAGCTGAACCATGATGCTGTTAATATTGCTTTAATATTAAAATTGAATATTACTGCCACCAAAACTTATTACATGGCTATTGGGAAGTTGATGTAAGGAGAGGTGTGTGTGCATGGACAAGTGTATGCCTAAAGAAAAGTTGCAGGTGGTATAAAGGAGAGAGTTTTTCATTTTCCAAAGTAAGAAGTCAATAGATAATATCTAAAACCACAAAAGTCAAGAAAATCGTCAATGTATATTTAGGCATATGGAAGAAAATACTACAAGAAATAGTTAAAATGATTAAAAGCATTTGTCTTTAATGAGTTGAGAGATTGCTTTTCTTGTTCCTGATGTTGTTGTTAAAAACCATGTGTAACTATTTATAAATTTCACAGGCAAAAATTCAAAGCAGGAAATTTCCGTACTACTAGAATGAGTAGTGAGAAAAGAAGTCATAGGAAAGGAGGGTACATACAAGTCTACTTAGACCTAGAAGAGTTCCCAGAAAGCTATTAAAGCAAGGAGGACAGTGTTAATCAGCATCTATAAAGTATGTGGAATATGGTAGGCACTTAGTGTAATATTTGCACATATCCTGGAAGGGGACAAAAGGACTAAAAGGGTGAAAAGTAATATAAAATGGTCATGCACATCTCTGCATCTGCACAGATTGTTCATAATTATTTCACAAAACATGACTGCTACATTTTGCTTGAACAGAAAATTTAAAAAATAATTCTAGCAGATTGTTAAAGTGAGATATTTATTGAGAAAGAGTATTTCTAAATGGTCCCCATAATGTTGAAAATACTTTTTCTATGAATAATTTGCCTATAAACTTAATATGGAGGTAGCCAAGTCTTAGTCCACATGGAATCCACATTTGCAGGCAACAAAGAAATTACACACAAATTTATGAAAATTTCTTATAGAGAAAAATTATGTTACTTACAAAGGAAGCAGAAGTATCAAATTACAGATGTGTTCTGATGGAACAAATATCATGTGTAGAAGTCTGATAATTTTATTTGGTGTATACCTAGAGGGGTTTTTATATTCTCTTCCTGAAACCTAGTCAAGTCTTCTGTTTTTTGACATCCACACAGTACCTGATATATGGTGAGCATTCAATAAATTTCTTTTAAGTGAATGATTAAATAAGTGAATGAATAAAATTTTGGAAGGGATTTGGAGAAGTTAAAGCAAACTGAGAGAAAAGGGCCTTTTCTATTTAAAAAAGACTTATGTCATAGATTCTATAATCCTCATTCCTGTCTCTTAAAAGTCTCACTATCGTAAAATGTCTTAATTAGACCTCTAGCTTCAGAGTTTAAGATCATTTCCTCTTTTCTACCCACTCATTTTTGGATATGGAAACTTCTAGGAGAATGGATCATGGGCAAGCCTAAAAACTGGGCAAACTAGGAACGTGCTATGCCTGGAAAAATTTAACTCAGACATGTGCAGAGGTTTTTACAAACTTCTTGAACCTGGTGAGGAGTCAAGCACAGAGTTTGAATAACAGCTATAGTAGTCAGAGGTTACAAAACCTTTGAGAATGACAAATGAAGTCTGTTTGAAGGATGTGATGCTCAGATTAAGTAGTATCCAAGTAGAAAGGCTGTTTCACGAGGACTTGAGTCAGTGAGCTTGGCTTGTCTCTCAGACTGGGTGTGCCAGTGTTTTGCCTGGCTTGTATAGCTGCCTGCTTGTAGTAAATTACGTATCTTTTACTTGTGTTAAGATAACTTATATCCTTTGCATGTATGAGTCAGTATCTTCTGTTAATCACAGAGTCATCAGCTTTTTGACAACCATGCAATCAATCAAAGTAAGGCTTTTTCATATATGTGAAGACCACTCTATCAACTTTCTCTTCTCTGGGTGGAATACCTTTTCAAAATGAGTTATTTTAAAGCTATCTAATTATCACTGCTTCTACATACCTGCCACTAACTTGTTCAAGCTTGTAGAAAATTCTTGATATTTTTTCTTAACATTTTTTACTACAGTGTCTTCCTTCTCATTGTAATCCAGTAGAAAATGCACAATCTTGATATCAAAGACCCATGTTCAGATTTAAGTTTCAGCCTGTATTCTGGGTTCTTTGGAACTTATTTCACCTCTGAGCCTGGTTTTTAAGTGAAACACATAGTAAATTGAGAAAAATCTACAATGCAGTTGTAAGGATTATGGTAATGTGAGATGTGTTGAGAATAAATCTGATCCACAATAAAATGAAAGCTAACTTCTCTTATATTTGTCAATATATGATAGTTCTTAATATCTCACACTCATGCAAAGCATTTATTCTTAAATCTTTGTCACAAGATTTAATATTCAATGATTAAAACAAGACAGGATAATTTACCACAGAGGTTGAAAAATGGTCTTATTGAAAAGAAGTCTATGGTTCTCTATCCACTTGTGATGGTTTTGTATGTGACAATTTAGCTAAGTTGAAATGTATTTCCCAGAATTCTCTTCCTTGTATGGTTGCAGGTTAGGATTGGCTACAAGAAAATTTATGCAAGATTTGAAAAATGGAAGAGAAGCATCAGCTACTTTGCTTGGAAGGTCGTCACAGGACCCCAAATGGCTACGATTTACATACATTCACTTTGATCTACAGATTTATTTTGTTTATTTCCAGCAGGAGCAGGGTCTGCAGCTCCTTTGGCTTTTTCTGGATGTTCTCCTTCAGCTTCTCTGAGACCCAGGTCAGGAACATATACAACTTTGAAGTCAAGTGTGCAAGCTTTATATGCAGGTTACCACATGGCAAAATTTTCAAGTTAGATAGCTCCTTTGCATCCTGTTATGGTAATATAGATATAATGACCAGAATTTGCATAAGCATAGATCATTGTTTGCTTAGATGCAATGAGAGATAGCTGTGGGCAGTTTCTAGTTTGTCTTGTGGGTTCCTCTTTATTCTTTCAGATTCCAATTTGCCTTTCCTTTCAATCCACTTCATGCCCACCTTTTTATTCTTATATGTGTGCCCTGCTTACATCCCGTGCTCCAGCCAATCCTACCAGACACAGAGACAGCACATTTCCATAGATGTTATTACCAGCACTCACAGTTCAGTAAGTTCTAAAATAGAGCCCTCATTTCTTATCAGTCATAGTGGTTCTTCTTGCTGGATGGAATCCTAACATTATGCTATAGGTAAGTGGCTCACTTTTCTCCAAATTAGTCTTTTTTTGTATTTGTTTAGATAAATTTTCTATATCTGACTCCCTGAAACTGATCTTGCCTAATAATTTCATAGCCAATTTTATGTAAGGCACAAAAGTGTTGTTTGTGTCCATCTCCCATTTACATCTGTTGCCCTTTTTCCCCGTTAAATAGTACAGATTTCTTGAATTCTCAGTATGTGCCATGAACTATCTTAAGTAGCTTGCATTATCTCATTTAACTTAATTCACAGAAATTCCATGAGGTAGGTTACTATTACTACCCTACAGGGATAGGAATGACAAAACAAACTCAGAGTTGGCTTAATTTGATATTATTTCTGTTTCTGGAACATAGTTGATGGCTCATTTGAAAAACTACCAACACATCAGTTTAGAGAAAATCAGAAATGTTATTTACAAAGTAAGAAGACATTCCAAATTGCAGAGAAAGCAAATATTATTAATCCATCTAGGGAGAAGTGATATCTTAAAAATACTGAGTCTTTTAGTCTATAAATCTTTTACATTTCTCTATTTGTTTCCATCTTCTTGACTTTCTCTTAGCAAATTTTTGTGCTCTTCAGTACAGTACAGAAGATTTACACATCTTTGGTTAAATTTATTCTAATTATTTTCCATTTTCATTTTAATTATCTTCTAAGCCCAAATAATTAGATAATTTAGATTAAGTAATAAAACCCAAGATGACAGAGTTGAACTAGAAAAGACTTGCTCATTTATAGCAACATTTTCAAGTTGAGTAGCCCCTTTGCAACCATCTTATGGTAATATAAACATATGAACCAAAATATGGATGTGTAGATCACCACACTCTAAACAAGCCCACAAAAATATATCATTAGATGATACTCCAAATTTAGAATGCCTTCAATTATTTCTTTGTGAGTTGGTACAGGATGACAGAATAACAATGATCAAATACTAATGGGGAGGATGAGAAAATTGGTTCCATAGGCCATTCAACAAAGACCATAAAGATTACCCATCCAATGAATGGTGTAAATGGGACTCTCAGATCAAGGGTGGTGGAAGTTTCAAGAGCAATAGGAATATAGATTTCTTCATTGTTTCAAAATATGGGAGCACTTATGAAGGGTGGCCTAGGACTCATTAGAGCTTCTATCTGAGTGACTGTAAACAAGAGGAGCATTTTGAGAATCTAGTGTCAGTTCCAATATTGTGACAATGAGAAGATAGGAAGTGATCTTTCATCATGAGCCCTTAATCTCCTGTTCATCCAAATTAGAGTTTCTGCCATGAAAATGAGTAGCAAATGAAAGGTACCTTTCAGAGTGCATTGACAATAACATATACTTATTCATCAGTGTTAAGCTAGAAGCTATAGAATAACGGTGCATTTTCATTCTAGTCTGAAGGATTTAGCAATAAAGAAGCAAATGCCCTTTCTGTTGGAACCACTCATAATTCTTGAAATTAAAAGTACAATTAAAAACTGTACTTCACTTGGGCGAGATAGTTTCTAAGCAAAATATAAAAAATGTGAGCTGGTCTCTTTTAGCTGCAGTTGGCCCTCAAACAATGCAGGGGATAGGTATGCTGACCTCCTGCACAGTTGAAAATCCATGTATAACTTTTGACTCCCCCCAAATTTAACTACAAATAACCTGCTGTTGACCAGAAGCCTTACCAATATAATAAACATTCAATTGACACATATTTTGTATGTCTTATATAGACATATGTATATATGTATATTATATGCTGTATTCTTACAATAAAGTAAACTAGAGAAAAGAAAATATTAAGACAATCATAAGGAAAGAAAATACATTAACAGTACTATACTGTATTGATTTTTAAAAAATCTACATTATGAGGACCCCATTGAAAATGGGTTGAAATCTGTATTGTTTCATGCAGTTGAAATCTGTGTTGTTCAAAAGTCAACTGTAATCTATTTCTACAAGAAAGAGATGAGATCAGAAAAGAATTTACCAGTTTGTAAGCAGAATGTTATAAATCCAGAGATTACTGGCTTTGAAAATTAAACTATTCCTCATCTTCAGCTTCTCCAACCAGTCAAAGGTTCTCAGATTAAGATATAGGATGGGAGAGAAAATTAAATCAATATTAGTATACAGCCTTGAAGCATAGAGCAAATCAGAGTTTGGCTTTCACATCATTTATTTAAGATATCTGAGAGAATTAAGGAGGCGCCTAATAGAGCTCCTCCAGCTATAAAAAAAGAGCACCTAAAGAAAGGCTTTCCCGGTAAAAAAGCCTGATTTTTTCAACTGTTTACTTATGATGCATAAACCACTAACATTAGTAACAATTTCCTATGAACCTGGTGAGCTTAATTTTTAACATACACATTTTGAATTATACAAAAGAATCAGGTCATGTATGTTAGAAGGTTAATATTTTACTTTGGATAAAATACTCTGGTTTTTTGATCCTTAGGGGCAAAATTTTTTAACATAAATAAATAAATAATTAATTAATTAATTAATTAATTAATTTTGGGGAAAATAGTCACAATATGAAAGTTTACAGGCATAGTTCCAGAGAAGCCTAGTGATTCCAAGATTAAGAAGAGAAAGAGAAGTGTGCATTAGAAAAAATTATGATTGCTTTTTTGGGCCCATGAAATATACTGGAAAAAATACAGAATATTCACAATATTTTTGAGAAATTTGATTTACAAAAGTACTGAAATCCAGGATTGAAGAGGACTGGGCCTGCTGGAAATGTAAGAAGATCTCTGGATTCCCATGTGTCTATAAGCAAGAAAGAGTCTGAGAAAGCTTCTCAGCTTCCCTAAAGAGCATTTGAGACAAAATTATTTTTAGAAATGGCCAAGAAAGATAATTGGGGAAAGGATACTCAACTGGGTAGAGCAACAGACCAAGAGAGTATTAGACTGGGGAACCACTGCTTAGAAGGAGAATTGGGATTTTATCAAGGACTATACCTATCTCTAGAAGAAGAGTTCCTGGAAACATTTTCCCAATGGGATTTCAAAATTATTATAGATCAATGTCTACATATCTCATTCTTCTTTCTTCTCCTTTTCAAAAAGGGAGGCTTATTACTCTTTCTCTGTTCCAGCAGTGTGTGTTGTGTTTTGGGGAAATAACTAACCATTTTAACTCAGTTTCCAGACCAAAAAGGACCTCATCTGGACTGATGTTGCTTACAAGATCTGGACTTTGAGACTAATATTATGTGGCATAAGATTTTTAAAGGTTCTGGGAAGAAGGTGTTTGGTTTTCACATGGGGGAGAGTTTGCAAGTGAGTAATTGAGGCCAGAATATATACTGTGGTAGATTAAAAATTTGTCTCCAGTTCTTCATCCTTTTTTACATCCATATTCTTCTATGACCTTATCTGGAACATATAATGCTCTTTCCTTAGTTTTGATTTTGACATTAGCTGTGTATCTTGCATTATCTAATTACATGTGGAGGATAGTGCTGAGCCTAGGCCAGAAGTGGCATTATTATTTCTGTACTTGCCATCTTTGTATGTCTGCCATCTCCATAGAAGAGTGTCCCTGCTTCCCTGTTAGCCAGAATGAACTGAGTAAACCAAACCCAACCAGACCTATGCCTTAAAGTGGAGCCACCTAGCTGGATTCAATCTAGATTAGTATATCACCAGCTGACCTGCATATGTATGAGAACAGATTATTGTTGTTTTAAGCCATTGAAATTTGGAGTGGTTTGTTGAACAGCATTAATGTGTCACTATGTAACTGATACATGAGGTATTAGTACTTACAAAGGAGAAAAAGCATAGCTTGGGCATGACAGAGTATATCTGCTAGTACAGCCATCTACATGCCAGTGAAACTACCCATTTTAGTTTCTGACTCCTGTTCTGTTCACCCTAAGCCCTTTTCCATATTCAGATGACCTTAGTTAACAGTGTCATGTGCTGAAGAAGTCAAGAATGAAGTAGACCAAAAAATCCTCTGGGGAAAACAAACAAAACAAACCGAAACCCTACTATCTTCCAGAAAGCATCGTGAGTATGTGTTGAAGGCTGATGTTTTTTCCTATGGTATGGACTAAATGTGTGCCTGCAAAATTCATATGTTGAAGCCCTGTTCTGCAAAGTGATGTAATTTGGAGCTGAGCCTTTGGGATGTAACTAGGTTTAGATAAGTTCATGAGGGTGGGACACCATGATGCAAGTAGTGCCATTATAAGAAGAGGAGGAGACCAGAGCTCTCTCTGTCTCCAACATGTGAGAAGGGAAGAAGACAGCCTACTGCAAATCAAGAAAATGTCTCTTATCTGTCACTGAATCCACCAGCACCCTGCTCTTGGGCCTCTGAACCTCCATAACTGGAGAAATAAAAGTCTGCTATTTAAGCTATATAGTCTATCATATTTTGTTATAGCATCCCAAGCAGACATAGATATCCTATTATTTGATAATTACTTTAAAGTAAGGCATTAAAAGAGTAATATTACCTACATGGATGAATAAGATATCCTTCATCATATCCTCTTCAACAACAATAGTTTGGCATCCATCCATGAACAGATATGTCTTTGTGATATCTATGGGATCCAGCATAATACACGGCATCAAGTAGTCTCTCATACCCTTACACTGGGTAACAGGCAGATAGATATTGGTCTTGGCTGAGGACACCAAAGTGGTCAGTGAATTAGTTCTAACTCTTCTTGGCCATATCTGGAAGCCCTTGGAGAACACTATTTTAGACAGTCACCTATAGAGTAGAGAGCTTTTCAGATTCCATGAAAGAAGTTCCAGGACACTGATGGAGCAAAAAACTATAAATTTGGATGTATATAAGGAACTGTTTGCCTTTACACATATGACCCCTCCCCCAAGGTGCTCAGGACCAAGAGAAATCTTCTCAGCCCATGATTTCTTCCATGAGGAGGAGTGTGTGAGTGAATGCTAGGCTTCTCCAGCTGTGTGGGATGCTGCCAAAGAGACTCTCTCTTATCCCATTCAGACTACAAAGATTTGGGTGGGAGATAGTACTTTTGAAGAGCATTAAAGGAACATAAATCCTACTAACTGCATCATAAACTCCATCAATAACATCACTCATGAGCTGGTGGAATGCCTTGCCCTCAGATTCCCCCAATTATACAATGGGCATCCACAGCATTCTGCATACCTCACCCACAAACACTCCCACCCTATGACTGGCTCTCTGTGCATACTCCTTGTGGCAACAAGAATGAGCTTAGACAGGTAACGAGTGAGCACACACAGAATATCTGCATGCCAGGGAGAGACTACAAAATTGAGCTTTTCCTCTGCCATTGGGAAAGCAACAGGGAGGCTGTCAGCAAGTGGCCTGGGTACATTATGGGATCTAAAGAAGGCATAAGAATTCTGTTAAGAATTCTTAATTCTTAAGAATTCTGTTCCAAGAAGGAGGAAGAAATATGGAGCAGGCATATCCATAGAAAGTCTGAGAAAGCCTAAGACTCCCTAACAGGGCTGATAGAAGGTATTTTTCTCCCAAATTCAGTTAATAAAGACCGGAGGAGGTGACTGATACTTCAAAGATAGCAATACAAGACTTCAAGGAAAATGAAAAATCAAGGCAACATGTCACCACCAAAGAATCACAACAGTCTTCTAGGAACCAATCACAAAGATAAGGAGATCTGCAATTTACCTGATAAATAATTGACTATAGTTGTTTTATGTATGTTCAATGAGCTACAAGAAAACACAGAAAGATTATTCCACAAAATCAGGAAAACAATACCCAAACAAAATAAGAAGCTCAACAAAGAGATAAAAATCATGAAAAAGAACCAAATAGAAATTCTAGAGCTAAAGAATACAATGAATGAAATGGAAAATGCAAGAGACAACATCAACAAAGAGAATGGATCAGATGGGCAGAATAAATGAATTAGAAAACAGAACATTTGACATTATCTAGCCAGAGGAGAACAAAAAGAAGGATGAAAAAGAGTAAAGAAATCTTACATGACCTATGGGATACCACCAAAAGAAACAATCTGTGAATTATTGGAGAAAAAAGAAAACTTACTTGAAGAAATAATGTCTGAGAACTACCCAAATCTGGGGAGAGATTTTGCATATTCAAGTTTATAAACCTCATAGGTCACCAAACAAAATCAACTTAAAGAGATCCTCACCAAGACATATTATAATAAAACTGCCAAAAAAAAAAAAAGAAAGAAAGAAAGAAAGAAAGAAAGAAAGAAAGAAAGAATCTTAAAAGTATCAAGATAAAAGAAGTTACACTTATAAGAGAAGTTAACACTTATAAGGGAATCCCTATAAGGCTATACATGTTTTTTCAGCAGCAACTTTATGAGGCAGAAGAGAGTGGAATGATATATTCAGAGTGTTGAAAGAGAAAAAAACAAACTGCCAACAAAGAACTCTGTATCTAGCAAAATTGTTCTTCAGAAGTGAAGAGGAGGGGCACCTGGCTGGCTCAGTCAGTAGAGCATGTGACTCGATCTCAGGGTTGTAAGTTTGAGCCCCACATTGGGTGTAGAGATAAAAAGAAAATCAGAAAAGAAGAGAGAGAGAGGGAGGAAGGAAGGAAGGAAGGAAGGAAGGAAGGAAGGAAGGAAAAAAAGGAAGGAAGGAAATAAAGGAGTTATACTTTCCCAAACAAATAGAAGCTAAAGGAGTTCATCAGCACTAGAAATGCCTTATGAGAAAATGCTGAAAAGATTCTTCAAGCTCAAATAAAAGGGTGCTAATTAGCAGCATAAAAACATATGAAAATATGCAACACATGGTAAAGATAAGTATACACTCAAAATCAGAATACTATATTACTGTAATATGTAATAATATATAGCTATAATAATTTTTAAATGAATGTACAATATAAAGAAATTATGACATCAAAACTGTAAAAAGGATGGTAAAAGAGTAGCATTTTTGTATGTAAGAAAGTTATCATTAGCATAAAATAGAATTTATATCTATGAGATGTTTTATATAAGCCTAATAACTACAAAGCAGAAACTTAACAGCTGATGCACACACACACACACAAATGAGGAAAATAGAGTCAAAGCATGCCACTATGTAAAGTCACCAATTTATACAGGAAGGTAGCAAGAGAGGGAGAAATAAGGGAACTATGAAACACCTAGAAAACAACATGATGGCATTAGTAATAATATCAATTGATCATTATTAATATCAATAATTTCTCTAAATGTAAAGGAATTAAATTCTCCAATCAAAAGGCATAGAGTGGCTGGATGGATTTTTTAAAAAGGTACAACTATATACTGTCTAAAAGAGATTCACTGAACTTTAAGGATGCACAGATTCGAAGTGAAGGATATAAGTGAAAACAAAAAGAAAACAGGGGTAGTTAAACTGATTTTAGACAAAAATAGACTTAAAACCAAAAACTGTAATGAGACAGAGAAGGCCACTATATAATGCTAAAGGATCAGTTCATCAACAGGATATAATGACCATAAATATACATACACCCAACATCTGAGTACCTAAATATATTAAACAAATGTTAACAAATTTGTAAACAGAAATAACAATACAAATATAGTAGAGAACTCCAGTATCCCACTTTTGAGAATACATTGATCATCTAGATAGAAAATCAATAAGCAAACATTGGACTTCAAACATACTTCAGAGCAAATGGACCCAATAAACATCTACAGAACATTATATCCAATATCACCAGAATAAATATTCTTCTCAAGTGCACCTGGAACATTATCCAGGAAAGATCAATGATAGGTCCAAAAGCAAGCCTTATAAATTTTAAGAATATTAAAATCATACCAAGTATCTTCTGAATGAAAGAGTCAAAACTAAGAATCAGTAACAAGAAGAAAACTAGAAAATTCATGAATACATGGAAATTAAAAGAATATACTACTGAACAATCCATGAGTGAAGAAGATATCAAAAAGGAAATTTATAGGGGTGGTGGAAGGAGAGGAGGGTGGGGGGTGGGGGTGAATGGGTGACAGGCACTGAGGGGGACACTTGACGGGATGAGCACTGGGTGTTAGTCTGTATGTTGGCAAATTGAACACCAATAAAAAATAAATTTATTATTAAAAAAATGACATTTAAAAATATTTTGAAACAAACAAAAATTCAGACACAACATACCAAAATGTATGGGATGCAGTAAAAGCAGTTCTAAAAGGGAAGCTTATAGGGGTGCCTGGGTGGCTTGGTGAGTTAAACATCTGACTCTTGAATTTGGCTCAGGTCATGAATGCAGGGTCATGAGATGGAGCCCAGCATAGGGCTCTGTGTTCAACAGAAGCCTGCTTGAGATTTTCTCCCTCTCTCTCAGCTCCTCCCCAAGCTCACACCTCTTTATCTCTAAAATAAATCTATAAATCTTTTTAAATAATCAAGCACATTTAATTTTGACACATTTTCAATTATATAGAATCAAAGAAATTATATTTTTAGAGAACTGACATTATTATTTATGATAGCATGCTTTGGCTTTTGACCTTTAGGGGCAATTTTTCCTTTTATCACCCAACTAAAATATTTCTTAGAGAAATACAAAATAAGATTTCATAATAGAAAATTAGTCACATTACTTGAAAATGTGTATATGTTTAGAAAGCATCAAATACATGAAAACATTAACAGAATCCATCTGTTTGGGGGTTAGACATTTAAGTTGTTCATTTCTAGTAACTCAAGTCAGGTTCTTTGGAGAGTCTCATTCTCAGCCAATGCTGGAAAAATGTCAATGTATTATCACCAGAAACCTGTGCTTTAAATTGAAGCTATGGCAATCTGGCCGCATTAGAGCATGAAGCTGGACGTGCACATCTGAAATGGATCCATTTGACTTTTTAAAGGAAAAAGTTGAAATCCCCTGAGGGTGTTCTTACAAAATGTAAATTCGCTGATGTAAAGACTTCAGCATAAAACCCCTTATTTCACTTGATGGCATTTTAACACCATCCTTTCCTAAAGAAAGGATTAAAGCAAAGTGAAAGTAAACTAATAACTTGAGAAAAGAGGCAATGTTTATAGAAAATATAGTGCCATTTTAAGATCAACTGATGGATTGCTGCCCTTCAGAATTATAGAAATTCTTTTTGCTTCCAACTGAGCAAAAAGAAGCCTAAATATTTATGTTGAATATACTATGTGCTCTCTGGCTCTCTAGCTTGCCCTCTCTCACACACACACACACACCTGTGGTTATAAGACATAAATAATTCTGTTCTTCCCATTGTAATCTTTGATTAAGTTTATTTCAGGGGCCTGGACTACAGTTGCAGTTCTATAGCTATCCATGATATGTTGCATGGGGGCCAATTTCAACAGGCTAGAATGGAAGGGAATAGAAGTGAAAAACTGAAAAGCATAGGCTTGGAGCTGAGCTGAGCTAGTTTGATTCCTTTTCCCAGACTC
This sequence comes from Canis lupus baileyi, assembly GCF_048164855.1. NCBI lineage: Eukaryota > Metazoa > Chordata > Mammalia > Carnivora > Canidae > Canis > Canis lupus. Next base: position 25,667,135 of record NC_132870.1, on the reverse strand, counting down.
TTCACAGGCAGTCTGACATAGAGGGGTCATGATTTCAACCGGACCTCAAGGACAATATAAGATCCTGTATCTCAGAACTGAATCAGGATCTTATCATAGAAAAGTGATTTGAATTCTGGTTGTTGAAAAGAAGACGTGTGCTGTGATGAAAGTGCCCCAAGATCCAAAAGCATGCATAGAAAATGACAAAAGAATGTTGTTGTTGGATGTTGTTGTTGCTTTTAGAGAGGGATAAGGGCAGGGACTGGGGGGACAGAGGGAGAGGGAGAATCTTAAGCAGTTTCTATTCCCAGGACAGAGCCTGATGCAGGCTCAAACTCACCACCCTGAGATTATGACCTGAGTTGAAATCAAGAGGCTAGTACTTAACTGACAAGAGTCCAATAGTTAACTGACCCAGGCACTCCAACAAAAGAGTGTTTTAAAGATCAGGTAGAAGGTTATCCATTCACAAAGCAAACTAACAGTGGCAGGAGAGTAAAACAAATTAATTCAGTTTTCCCACAGATGCAGATTCCAAACCACTTAGTCACCTCTGGCTCCTTTTCTGTGTTGCCAACCAGTCATTAGCAACTAATGGCTTTAGTAGCCTAAATCCCTGATCAAACTATCCTTTCCTTTCCATTTCCAAGACTACTACTCAGTGTTTAGGCCAAGGACCAGAGGTACAGGATAATAAGTACCTGAGTACAGGATAATAAGCTCCTAAATTAACCTTCCAATCCTGGTATTGTCTCTCTCTGGTCCCTACATCATGATTAGATTATTTCTAAAACTCAGATTTTAACCTGTCATTACCTTGCTCTAAATGTTTAGGGATACTGGAAATAAAGTCAAAACTCTTACTAGCTATTCAAATCCAATACATCTTAAAAATTTAAAAACCTACTGGAGCCATGCCTAAAAACAATACTATGACCATTAAAATCTAGTCCTTAACAATCTACAAATTGTCTTTATGTGCATAATCTCATTATATCCTCAAAACAACTTTATAGAAAGGTGATATTAGAAATATCATTCTTACCATGTTTAGTTATCTCAGCATACATGGTTTCTGTCTTTTTGTGCATTGTGCTGGAGTGAGGGGAATATGACAAAGAAAAGAGTAGAGATAGATGTGCAAAGTTGCCTTGGATCTAGGGCAGGGCTGCTGTGTGCCATCAAAGGAGTCAACTTCTTGGCACCTCAGAAGAGCAACAGCAGCAAGTACTTGAATTTCTCAGGGCAAGTTAGCCTCTTCAGAGGAGGGAACACCTTTGCTATTATGCATAAGTAATTTGCTCAGAAGAAATTGGCAATATAAGATGTTAATTTTGGGGGTGCCTGAGTGTCACAGTCAGTTAAGCATCTAACTCTTGGTTTTGCCTCAGATCATGATCTCAGGGTCATGAGATTGAGCCCCCTGAGCCAGGCTCTGCGCTCAGCAGGATAAGTTTCTCCCTCACCCTCTGTCCTTCCCCCACCCCCATTCACATGCTCTCTCTCTCAAATAAATAAATAAATTTTTAAAAAAAGATTTTAATGTTCATGGGTTAGGGCTATTGCTGCACAGTAGGAGATTAGAATTATAAGAACAGTGGAATTCAGGCAGAAAGTACAGAAGTGACCTAGCCTGGATCCTTTTCTCGGTTTCCTGCAACTCTTTCTCACCAGCCCTGTCTCCTAATACTTCTTGACAGAATGACCCCTGACCTCAGATTGGGTCCCCTAGCTGTCCCCTCCAAATGTCTTGCTCCTTCAAATCTCCTTTCCTTTTTCTAATGTGACATAAAAGATTATGGTTAGCCTTAGATTATATTACTTGGTATATCTAGAAAGAAGTTTAAGAATACCCAGAAATAAAAACTGGCAAAAATGAAACAGTTGGATAAAAGATCTAGGGAAAAACTTGTCTTTCTGTTTTTCTTATATTATATCTGCCTTTCCTGATATGCCTGTTCCATTATCCTTCCCATCCACTGATGAGTCCCCCTTCATATTCCATCGTCCAAATCTAAATAATTGGCTTAGTTAATTACCAGTATTAATCACTTGCAGAGCACTTCATGCAAGGCTTCTCTATGAATCATGACAAGATTGCAGACAACCCACCTCTGTACCAAATGCCCACCTTTAGCCCAATATATGAGCTTAAACATAAGTTTTGGGTGAAACAAGTGTACCTAGAAGAAGGTGACCATGGCATCATGAGTGACACGTCCAGTAGGTGGCCCCTCCTGGATTGCCTCTTCTGTCGCTTGTACTCACCCATGTATTACACAAAGCCTTCAGAGAACAGCTCTGTTCTTTCTTTCCTTCATGAGTCCTCTCACCTAGCCCAGGTCACAGCATGGTATAGTCGCAAGAATATGAGGTTCAACATCACACCAATCTCACACCATCATATCTTAGCTAGGAGCTTCACAAACTTAAGTGGGCACAAGAAATCCTAGAAAGCCGATTGAAACACAAATTTCTGGGCCACAGTCCCAGAAATCTGATTCAATGGGTCCGGGTCAGGCCTGGAAATTTGCACTTCTGACAAACTCCCAGGTGATGTAGTTGCTGTTTGTCCATGGAACACACTCGGAGTACAACTGCCTTACTTCACTCATCTCCCAGCTACATGAGTTTGGACATACTACTTAGTCTCTAACTGTAGAATGAGGATGCTAATTGTATTTTACTGGACTGTTATGCAATTTACACAAATCTAAATATATTCTACTTTTGTATATACTGGCAATAAAAATTAATTGGTCCACTTTCCCTTTCCCTGATTTTTCTTACTTATTCAATCAACATAGTAATTCAGGGTCTGTGGTATGGTATTTCCTTAAAATGAATTTAACACTGATCGCAATTTAGATGTAAGTATGTTGTGGCTCTCCAATAAGGTTATAAGTCACTCAGGAGAGGTGGCATAGCCCCCACAAGTGCATTGTACACAGTATGCATTTCTGGCACTCTGTGGAGAGGCAGTGGGTGACAGGGCTAAGAACAGAAAAGCTTGGCACCCAAGTGCCTCCGTGTGAACCACAGCTCTGCAGCCCAGACTCCGTGTGACCTCAGGCAAATTATGTAGCCTCTTCCTCAGTTTTGTTTTGTTTTTTTTCTTCCTCAGTTTTGAATTCTGTAAATAGGGGATGACAATATTAGCTTCCTCAGACTTTTGCTATATTAAATGAGGCAATGTATGCAAGCACTTGAAAAAGTGCTTTACACATAGTAAGAATACAGTCTATGGGTGTTCATTCTTATTATTAAACTAATTTTGCCATTTCTCCCAGTAGAAAGACCAAACATCATAAAAAGTGAATCAAAATAGAAAGCAGAGGTAGTATAAAATGCACTATGAAAAAAAATTATTTTTCATTTTTAAGTCTTATAAACTAAAGTTCAGTTTTCATATTGTTCTGAGGTTTGTGTTCACAGATATAAATTCACATACATAAATCCACATCTTATATGCTAACTATTGCCACATGCTTAAATTCTAAAGGTTTAAATCTCCTTCAAATTTGTATCAACTGCAAGTATCAAAGATGATCTCATCATCTTCACTCTGGTACACAGCTACTTTGTTAAATACCTTTCCTGAGCATCCGCTACCTAGAAATTATAAAAAGTGGCCTTGGGGTATGAGAGAAAGAAAACTCATGTGCAAAGCTGTAAACCATTGAATCAGCTATTTGTATAAACACAATGAGTGGAGCATTAAAGTTACCCATTTCCGTAGTAGTTCCTTCACTCTTCACTGCTTTATAATTGTTTGCTTGCTCCCCAACCCCACCAAAATGTAACTTACTCAATCACATGCACTGTGCCTCTTCCAGGAGCCAGTAAGAGTGCGATATCACAGCAGAAAGAAAACAAATTTTATTTTTTTTTTATTTTATTTTTTATTTTATTTTTTTTTTTTTAGAAAACAAATTTTAGAGTCAGGCTGCTGTGACTTTAAGTCAGCTCTTCTTGAAACTAGCTATGTAAAAGTGGGAAAGTACAAAAAGGAAATAAAACTTGTGGGTAGTATCACTTACCATCAAAGTATCATAGTAAAGATAACATTTGATAATGTAAGTACAAGCACTTGGCTCAGAGTAGGTATATCAATTAATAGTAGTTACTATTCTTTCTTGTATTCTTGGCATCAACCATGGTGAGTAATATAGCGTAGGCACTTGAAAATGTTTCTTGAAATAATCAATGTATAAATTCAGCAGCTTGGTAGTGCTTCATTTTCAATGTTGATTAATTCCAGATTACAAATCAGCATGTTCCATAGCACCAAGTCACTAAGTCACAGCTCTCCCCACATTTTCCCTAGAAAATTATGACAGTTGCAGTTCACTTCAGTTCATTAAGTAAATGACCTAATTATTTTATGGGTTAACTCAACCCAAGAACTCAATATATAAGATAAGAAACTCTGTAGTCTTTTGCTTCTCCCCAAGATACTGTTCCTATTCTGCTTTGTCTCCAGGGGAGGCAATAAAAGTTACTTCATTGCAATAGGATAAACCCCACCTAAAAGCAACTTTATTTCAATAGAATAAACCCCATCTAAAAACAGCTTTGGAGGGAATATTGGTTGTGATTCTCTGGACACGTCATTTAAAGTATTTCCAGGCCTCAGATTTAACATTGGTCTAATAGTAACGGTAATATTCATTAAACTGTGCTATAATGAGACTTACGTGTCTATTTAGCTCTTTTCCTGACCCTTTCTATTTACTATAGCTAACTATTGAAGAAATCATGATTATCCTTTTTCCTTCTGTTTTGATAGTCAAAGTATTTATCAGCATGGGTTTCCTCTATGTGAAGCTCCCATTCACAGTTTTATACATTGCCTTAGAGATAGCAGAGTAGATGTGACATAGTCAGCTGGCTGTATGGTCAAAGTCACGCATACTTCCTAGAGTGTAGTATTGATTGGGACTGGGAAACAGCCTCCCAGTCACAGCGACATTCATTTAGAGGTGGCCACATGACTGTTTCTCTCCAAAGATGTGTATTCCAGAATGGTTAGACAGTGGGCATGGCTTCTTACTCTCTCTTCGCCATCTGCCAGCTGGATGCAGAGAACCTGAAGGCCCCAGGATATGACAGAGCTTGAATCCCGGACCGCCATGTAGGGAAAAGCCTCTGCCAAAAGCAAACAATTGCACCAAACCATTACACGAATGAGAAAGATATTTTTTATTGTGTTAAGCCTCTACAGTTTGGGGATTGGTTAGAGCATCTAGCATTACCTTATCACCGCTTTTCTCAGAATGGCTGTGGTATTTCTTAGGGTGTACATAAACCTGGAAAAAGACTTGGCACTGAGAAAGGAGTAATAGGCCTTTACATACGTAGTAACAAGTGGAAGTTATACATTTTCAACCTTCAAGTTATATGGGGCCTGCAGAGGTGTTTCATTGGGACTGCAGTCTTTACAAATACTGAATTAGCTGCCAACGTACTCTAAATAGCATATTTTGCATAAAAATCTGAATGTTCAGCCTCTTTTAAAAATTCATAGGATTTGACTACACTGTGCCCATGTTCCCGCAACGCACCAATCGGCCACAGGGGAAGAGGTGACCAGAAGGTTCGGACCATTTCCTGGAATCTCATCAGTTATTCTTGTATCTAAGCTTATGGATTCCATGAGATAGAGTCTAAACAGGAATACAGAAACCAGCACTATAACATAGGGAACTAATGATGCAGGCCATGGGGGAGAAGAGAGAATCACAAGGGATTATGAAATAAACAAGAGGTTAACATAGCACTACCACTTGGCCAGTGTTGTAGGAGCCTAGGGGCCATGGCCCAGTGAAGGGCAGTGGAACCCACAGGAGATGAAGTGGCTGGAGAAGCTAATGGAGGCAGAGAAAGGAAGGCAGGAAAAACTTGACTTCTCTCTTTATCTTGCTCAGCAGTCTTCTACCGTTGACTTCACCCTGCTGAACCCAGCTTACTCAGGAGCCTGGGGGATGCATCCTGCTGGGGTGAAACCTTCTATGATAGAGAACAGAGCAGGAAAAAGATCTAGGTATCGGAAGGCAAACCAGCCCAGAACCTGGATGCTCATCTGCTTTCAGCATTTCTATCGTCTCCCCAGTTTCTGTCAAGATTTCAGCTTGTCATGTCTGTTCGAGAGTGAAGGTACCCCTTTTAATGTCGTTCAGAGGAGTAGCAACTTTCCCACTTTTTCTCTTCTTATTTCAATGCATTAGTATTGAGGAAGAACTTTATTTGGCTTCCTTTTTTTTTTTTTTAAGATGTTATTTATTTACAACATCTTATAACATGGTGGGGGCGGGGAGGGCAGAGTCATAGGCAGAGGGAGAAGCAGGCTCCATGCAGGGAGCCTGACGGGGGACTCGATCCCGAGTCTCCAGGATCACGCCCTGGGCTGAAGGCGGCACTAAACCGCTAAGCCACCGGGGCTGCCCAGGTTTCTTAATTTAAACTGCCTTTCGTAGGACACAAGGATAATTTCTCTAACCTTAAGAGATATGTCAGAGCAAGATACAAAAATATGTACAATAGTAATAGTTACCGTCTACTGAATGCCTACTATGCGTCAGGCCCTGTGTGGCTAACTATAGCAACAATATTGCAAAGTTAGTATTATTCTTCTCATTTTACTGAAGAGAAACCCGAATCCCTGGTGGGCTAAGGAAATTTCCAAGGTCATGTAACTGAGAAGTAGCAGAATAGAATTGCAACCCAGATCAGCTAGACTACTTTAGACGCTGCTTGATTATTTTCATTATTCATTCTACGTTTCAGGGCAATTTTCTTATTTTTCTTCCTGTGGGATTCTTGGTATATGGTTATCTTGGTATATGCCTGCTAACCACCTGCCTTATTGTTTAGATGCCAGAGTGATGCGATTGCATAATATAACTCTGGTTGTATGTATAATAGCAAATAAATGCTTTGACTAAGAAACTTTATTGATAAGGGCCAACACACTTGTATGAAAGAAAAGTTTGGCTAGAACATTTTGTTAAGGAAAACTTGGATTCTAGTTGAGGATATACCAATGGATGCCTCCTAACACGTATATTATTACTGTACTGACAAAGATGTAGATACTGAGAGATACAGAATGGTTCCAAGAGAACATAAAATTTTTGGAGAATACATGAGAAGATTTAGAGATGAAAAAGATTCCACATTGGAGTTATGATGTAAGTAAAATAATAATAATTATTATTATTATGATACCAAACACAACCACCACAGTTTTAGTTACCTCAAAAATTAAATATGTGATATTTTGCTCCACTCCATTCTTTGTGAAATTCTTTCCTTTCTTTTTATTTTATTCAGACACTGTATGCTTTTGGGTCTCCTCCATCTTAAGCACAGTTGTTAAAATTCCCTAAAATGTCTTCTCTCATTCTGCTGGGAGGCAGTGTGGTGGTTTTGAGCATGGGCTCTGGGGCCAGACCTCCTGGGTATGAATGCTAACTCTACTCACTAGCTATTTGATATTGGGCTAGTTACGAAACCCCCCTTTAATATCTGCTTATGACATAGAATATACATTAAGATTGAAAAGTGTAATTTTGATGTCCATGATAAACAAGGATCTACATATTTACCAAATCCATACACATTCTCACACATTGGCTCTGTGTAATAGAAATCCTCTTTGGATAAGACAGAAAGGGCATTTGTGTATTTGCGAATGAGCAAGTCTAGACAGCTAGTTATGCTGTGGTTCCAGGAAGGTCCTGGGTTTTTCACTGGTTCAGTGAGGTCAAAAGGACCAGGTTCTTTCTGTCTACTTGGTTGCCTACACTCAGATTTCATTCTCAGGTGGTTTCTCTCTCTTAACAAGTTTGACACCCCCCCCCCCCAGTGGTAATCTGGGCTTTCTGCCTATTCAAGTGGCTTAGGGCAGGGGGAGTGTCAGGGGGTGGTGAGGAGAGGTCAAAAATAAAGAGAGAAGGTCCCAAATTCCTGATAGGGACTCCTTTCCCAAAACCTGCAGAAGTCTCTCCTGCTCTCTCACTAGTTCACATTGCCTTAGTCCTCCACATCTCTACAAAGGGGAGGAATTAGCATGATTGGTTAGCGTAATCAGCCTGAGGAGGAAGAAAATGACTACAGTGCCAGACTTCTTCGTGTATCCTGGTAAAGCCTTCTGAGGAAGTGAGAGTATTTAGTTAAGTAAAATATATTTTGTTATTATTAGAATTACTTCATAATCATGTGACTCAATTTGTGTATTTGGAACTCCTTGGCAGCTATAGATGAGACATTTTAATTTAAATTATTATTTTCATGTGGCCTATGATTGGATGATTTTAATTTCTGGCCTACAGGGGAGATGGAAAGAAAAAGATCAATTGCCATTCTTTGTGCACCTAATAAAAATGGTGGCCGAAAAAACAAACAAAGCTGAAAAAACAAAACAAAGGCTATACTAGAGATTACTATCTGAATATCAATTCTGTTATGGAAAAAAAAATACTTGGAGTAACTAATACACATTTCCCTTTTTTCCTCTCCCTCAACCAGAAAAAAAAAAAAATTTCCCCTCAATCATTCAAATTAGAAGACATGTAAAATTAGAATGGAATGGAAAGCCAAATGGATTCGACTGAGGTATCTTCATATTCATATCACACACAGAAAAACCACAAGTACGACTTAGTTGCCTAGGAATTAATATTAGAAAATGAAATATAAATGGCACTTCTCAGAGTGACTTTTAGAAGTCCAGCAGTGTTATAAAGCTCTAGAAGGATTTCATAGGCCTTTAAATCCCTCCAAGATGATGGTTTCATGTTTCAAGCATAACTTGGATTTGTAAATTAATTTTACAGGCCAATGAGGGTGTCTACAGTTTTTACAGAATTATTAATGAATGTGAGGGATGTAGCAGGCAGATATATTTGATTTTAGTAATCTGAGGTAGAATCTTAAAATTAAATTGGGTTGAATATTCTGGTGCCACCAGAAAAGAAAATTGATAGAAGGGGTAATGATGAATAATGCTATTTTATTTTGAAGAAATATCCAACCAAGTCATGAAGGGATTGATGTCAGATATAGTCATGTTTAATATCTACATTAATCACCTGGAAATGGGAGTACACAATATGTTAATGAAATTTGCAGATGATACTTAAATTGAAGGGTGCCGTTAGCATGCATAACAACAACATGGATAAATGATTTTGAAAGAAAATATGTGGGCAAAAATGACATTTTACTTAAAAAATCATATGAATTAAAAGCATATTTTTTTTAAGAAAGTCATTCTATAAAAGGAAGTGTAAGGCATGGATAACATATTAAAAGAATTTAACATTTCTCTATAAAATATTTGACTTTGGTAATAATGTAATGGAAGTAAAAGCTAACTAACATGTGAGGACTAGCTATGTTAAATGTTTACAATGGGAGAAAAACAGTTTCCCTCTATATTTCTGATGAGACCAATATTTAAATATTGAAAACAATCTGGTGTTTATCGTAACACCCAAATATAAGAAAACAGAATTAAATACATCTGAAATAAGATGGGCAATAAAAATAATTAAGGAGTTAGCCTGATGAACTTCTAAGAAAAGATTAAAATAATTAATTTATAGTCTGCAAACCTAAGAAAATTAAGTACAGGGGATAGTGTGTAATAACTTTTTTCACTAAGGAATAGGACAGTAAGACTCCACTCATTCAAAGTGCTAGGCATAAAACAAAACCCAACCAAAACAGAAAACAAAAACAAAGTGCTAGGTATTCCTTTGACTACTCCAGAATATCTAGTATTTCATGAAAACAAGAACTATGATGATGTTTGTGACAGAATGGTAAACAAGCAAGTATCACGTTATACAGATATTTACTCTGTAATCATTTGATCTATCCCAGGGGCCATGTGACAAAAGGAAGATAATGAAATAAGAATCTGTTATAATACCCATAACTGCTGAAAAGTCGGATAAATAGTTGTCCAAAAGCAGTTTGGGCAGTGTCACCCTGGCAATGAGAGCAGGTGATGTTTTTCTCTCCGGTTTTTAGGTGTGGCTACCAAACCAGTGTTGTTGTGTTATCCCTCTAACAAAAACTCAAAGAAAACAATAGCATTTTATTTTTCATATTTTTCACTCCTTCGTTCTTTGCAAAACTTATATACTTACCTTACTCAACAGTTGGTTCAAAAAGGTAGTATCTCACTCATGTATTTATTTTTTGGTATGATTTTTATTTTGTTTTGTCTTAATCCTGGGAAATACAGACATTGAATGAGGTCAAGTGTGTGCAACAGTTACAGAAGCGAGAGTCTGGTCCTATACACACAGGCAGCTCACCCTACTCAGGAAGAACTAATTTTAGCAACAACCAAAAAAAATGAGTTCTTATTCAATTTGGGGACAATGATGTCTTGACATTTTATGTCTGAGTCAAAAGGTGGATGATGCAGTTCCAACAAGTAATTAAAGGAAACATTCTTGCAATATTTGGTGTTTATCATCCACCTCTGTACCCTAGTTGATTTGTTCAATGAGCTGTAGTAGGTAGATAGAGGGGAGCACGTCATAACTCCAGGGTAAAATGGAAAAAGGTCTGCCTAATCATAGAACACCATATACCTGTGTTGTGGAGCAGTTTTAATGTGACAACATGCTAGCAAAAAATTACTTTAGGAGGATCTAGGTAACTGCTGAGTTAGTTATCATACGACCTTTAGTGTTTTGTGCCCTCAGGGTCCAATTCAATGACTTACAAGGCCTTTTGTGATTTGCGTCTTCAAAATCTGTAGTGTCTTCTCCTCCCTGTCTCTCCCAATACATGCACACACATACACCTGTACATGCACACAGACCACAAATTACCCCCACACAAAAAACTTGATATTTCCCAAACATGTCATACACATGTTATTCCCTCTGATTAGAATGCTTTTCTTCCCTTTATATGCCTAGAACATTTCTGCTAATCCTTCAAGGTGCAGTTCAAATGCCACCCCCCAAGGCAAGCCTCAGAGGGCCTTCCATCAATGACCTTCCTTGCTCACTCAGACAGAATCGATCCTTATTTCTTTTGTGTCCCCACAATATTTCATACGTCATCATACTGATAACAAAACAACAATTGCAAGCATCACTTATTAGGATCTCATTTGTGCCAGGCACTGTGGTAGGTATTTTCAATGTCTTCTTATACTTATAGTAACACCTCAAGTAGGTATTGTTCTTTCAACAAATAGCTTGAGACCTAGAAAAATTGAGGAATGTGTCCAATGTCATACAACAGCTAAGAGAGCTCCACTTCAGCCACTTGCTCCAAATCTGCACTTTTCCCATAATCAGCTTGCCTCTTCTGCACGTCTTACTTCTTGTCCTTATAATTGAATTTGGAAATTTTTTGTTTGTAAGAAGGCCCTAAGTCATTATCTTTTAAGACCAGGCTCTGGAGCCATATTGTTTGCTTTTAAATCCTGCTTCTGACTCTTATTAGTTGAATGACCTTGACTGATATATTTAGCTCCTCCATGCCTCAGTTTCTTTATCTGTAAAGCAAGGGTAGGACAGCTCCAGCCTCATAGGGTGGCTTTGAGGATTAAATGAGTTGGTGCTTACAATAAATATAACAGCACCTGTCCTGTTATAAGTACTCCATACCCCATTGCAGTCCTCCATAACTGTTAGCTATGATTATTGGCTTATGTATCTCTCTTTCATAGAGTCTATGAACTCCTCAGAAGTAGAAATAATATCTCATTTATCTTTTCATATCCTCCACCTACCACGGTGTCTTGCAAATACCAGCAACTTGCAATGTAGAATGACAGAAGTAGATTTATGCCAACAGTGAGTAAGTGTGTGGGGGAGGGGTCAGAGAAGCAGGGAGGAGAGAGTCATGTGTATGACACCAATATATGGTTGCTATGAGTCACTTCTTCCTGACAGGGGAAAGAAAGAAAGAACCTGTCAGCTGTGGTAGACTCCAGCGCTCCATAATTGCACTCTTCCAGCTGGGAAGCTACGATATATGCTGCAGAACCAATTCCCCCTTGCGAAAGGTACTGAGCAGATAGGGAAAACTCTCAAGAGCTAAGAAGGCATGCTAAGGTGTCAGAAGCTATTCACCAGCAGCTGCTACTGATCCCCTGCCCCCTTCACCCGGAGCTGCCAATTCTGCTTCTTCATGCTGTGCCTAGACCAGCAATCCAGAATTGGTGCCTGCTATATGCAATGGTAAAAAATCTCAGAGGAGGGATATGCTTCTGTGATTAAGGTCAACAGACTCTATATGATACTCTGCTCTCCTGCTTGCTGTTCTGACCCTTTCTACTTTGATATATTCCCTGATTTCTGCCCATTTGTCCAGGCTTTCAAACTGTCCTCCTCCTCAATCCCTCCAAAATGTCTTATATTCTTAGCTCCTTGTGCCCTCTTTCTGTCCTCTTGCCTTATGGCTGACTCCTGAACACACTGACACAAGATATTTATCCTTGCCATGTTTCATGCTTGATGGCACTTCCTAGTCCTAATCCTGTGCCCGGCACAGCGACACTGATAACCTCCCTAGCTGTGAGGAAGCAGATTTGCATCTGTTCCCAAGGAATGGACACTTCACACAAAAAACATTCTTATGAATGAAACTATATAGAATAATAAATAGACAACAGTTAAGGACATGAGAATCAGAGTCAAAAAGACATGATCTGGAGTCCCAGATTGGTTATGACCTCCTCTCTGACATCAGGCAAATTACTTATGTGTTATCTCAGTTTCCTCATCTGTATAATGAGGCACATAATGACCTTTATCATGTGGAATTGTTAAATTCAAATATCTAATTAATGTTTACAGGAAGTTAAAATTAATATTGTTATTAATTAAAAATAGATTCCCAAATTACTGGTTCAGAGATGAACTATGGCTGAATATAAAGCTCAAAAACTTAAAAATTGTCATTATGCAAGTATTTTATTTTATTTTATTTTTTTAAATTTTTTTTTATTTATGATAGTCACACAGAGAGAGAGAGAGAGAGAGAGAGAGAGAGGCAGAGACACAGGCAGAGGGAGGAGCAGGCTCCATGCACCGGGAGCCCGACGTGGGACTCGATCCCGGGTCTCCAGGATCGCGCCCTGGGCCAAAGGCAGGCGCTAAACCGCCGCGCCACCCAGGGATCCCTATGCAAGTATTTTAGACTTAAAAATGCTCTTAAATATCCAGTCACCTTTTTTAAGAGATGAGGATATTGTGAGCCAGAGAGCAAGTTCATAGCTCTGTCATCAACTAATTGAAGGAAGAGTTCCCATCCTATATCCCAAATGAATACTTAAAAAAAAAACAAAAAAGCTTTTATCTATTTATTCACAAGAGACATAGAGGGGCAGAGACACAGATAGAGGGAGAAGGGGGCTCCTTGCAGGGAGCCTGATGTGGGACTCGGTCCCAGACCTGAGATCATGCCCTGAGTCGAAGGCTGATGCTAAACCACTGATCCACCCAGTTATCCCCCAAATGAAGGCTTTTGACCTGGATTTCATCATTGAGATTTTGAATGTCTTCATTCAGTGTACTCACATCTTCATTCATCCACCCATCCAGCCATCTATCCGTCTTTTAGGAAATATTTGCTATAGAGCAATTACTACAATGGCAATGACACCTATCAATCTCTATTCGGAATCCTGGGAATTTGCCATCTTCACCCCTACCTTCATGGTGCTCTTATTCTTCCTCCCTCTACTGCTTCTCATATCACTCTATGTATCTGTTTCTGTCATTAGAAAATTCATTAATGGCATATCTGCATATCAGAAGTAAGCCTTTTAGAAACACATAAACAGCAGCAAATATCAAAGAAAGTTCTCACTTATAGAATTGGACTTCATAGCTAAACCATTTTCATCAAAACATCACTTATAAGCTTGTAGGTAAACATTTCTTCATGCAAACATAGCAAACTATCTTTTCCTCTATTTGTCCTATCTTGCCTTTGGTTTCCTTTCTCTCCCCTTAATACAGTTAGGTACACAATAGAACCTTAAACAAATGTAGAACCCTGAAATTTGTGTGTTTTAATGGATTGTAATCCAAGCAACAGCAGTGGCTCAGTTTTATACCAGTTTTGGTCCCTCAGCATTTGGTAGGTGCTCAGTAAATGTATTGGTAATGTCAATAAAGATTCCATGTATAGTTAGAAGATTGTCTGCAAAATGGTTAATTAATGACTATTGTTAGCAGCTGAAACTGACAGATTTTTGAGTTTAATTTTTGCCTTTGTCTAGGATAAGTGTGCTTTGGGATTAGTTAGCAGGTAGGGTAACTGTCTGACTGGCAACTGATAGTAATCAATGCAATTAAAAAGGAGTTGTCCCTTTCAGCATTTATACCTCAAAGTGTCCCATTTATGACAATGCTATGTTCACTGAGAAAGCTTTTTGACATCTTAAGAACCTTAGCTATTTGGAAGCTGAAAATATTCAAGGTAAAAAGGATGGGAATCTAGGTGGAAATTTTAGCTATGTGGAAGCCACTCACAAGGGGATTACTGAAGTGTTGGAATGACACAATCTGCCTGAATCACTCCTGAGCAGTCTTGTTTGATATAGCACTGGGTGACTAAAAGGTTTCCCCTTTTGTCACAGGGCAAAATTCATTTATGTATGTCTTTGTTTATTAAACAAACAACTCACAGATGTTCTTGGTCTGGCAAAGAAGAATCAATTTGTGAATCAGATGCTCCTCTTAAACCCCAGCAGAATATTCAGGCACCTAGCTTTCTTCCTCTCATACTTTCCCAGCTTCCTCTCCCTAGTAAATCCATCCTGTTGTTCAAGCCAGAAGCTTTGGCATTATCCTCAATTTTTTTCTTATAGTCCCCTACCTAATTAGGTCCTGTGGCCCCTACCTTCAAACTCTATGCAGAATCAGGCAACTCACCACCACCACTACTACCTTAACCTATTAATCTATGTTAATCCCACAGTTTCCTACCAATTTCCCTGTTCTGTTCTTGCCTCCTTTAATATAGTCTCAACAAAGAAGCCAGAGCAACTCTGTTAAAAGGGAGTTTGTTCATTTCATTCATAAGCTACAAATCCATTATTGTTTCTCATCTCCCTCAGCGTAAATGTCTAATTACTTACAATAGCCAATAGGTCCCCATATGGCCTGGCCCACGTTACTGCTGTGACCTCATTTCCTATCCCATGCTCACTCTACTGCCATTCCTTCAACACTGAGCAGGCACACTACTGCTTTAGAAACATTGCGCTTACTATACCTTTTACCTGGAGTCCTCTTTCCTCAATATCTTTATGGCTCATGGTCTGATCTCCTTTGAGTGTTTACCCAAAGATTATCTTCTCAGTGTGACCTTCCCTGGTAGGGAAGTATAAACTTGGTATAAACTTGTACTTCATGACATGTACTTTCTATCTCCCTTTCTGTGCTTTTATTTTTCTTCTTTGCATGTATCACTATCTAATATACTATGTATTATGCTTGCTATTTGTCTGACCCCCAATGAAAATGTAAAGAGCTATGAGGGTATAATATCTGTTTTGTTCACTACTGATGCCCAGAAATGTACCCAAAACATAGAAGATACTATAAATATTTGTTCAAAAACTGGATGAATAACTTTATAGACAGAATCTGGTAAATGAATTACCTTGATAGCCTATTCAGTCAATGATCTCTTGGTATCCATTTTGTGGCAGGTTATGGTTTCCAAAGATGGTTGCAACAATATCTCCTCTATCATATGTTCTTCTATAATGTAATCTCACTCGTTCATCAAATGGTCGACTGGGCTCATAACTGTTTCAACTAGTAGGGTCAAGATAAAGCCACGGATTGATGATAAAACCCTTTATTAAGACCTCAGAGGGCAGCCCGGGTGGCTCAGCAGTTTAGCACCACCTTCAGCCCAGGGCCTGATCCTGGAGACCCGGGATTGAGTGCCACATCAGGCTCCCTGTATGGAGCCTGCTCCTCCCTCTGCCTGTGTCTCTGCCTCTCTCTCTCTCACTCTCTCTCTCTCTCTGTGTTTGTCTCGTGAATAAATATATAAAATCTTAAAAAAAAAAAGACCTCAGAAAGACTAACAGACATACTACGTAGGCCCTTCAAAGAGAAATACATCTTTCCAATGAATTAAGGGCATGCCTACCAGAAGGTTTCTATCAAAAATTAGGGTTCTTATGAAGGTTAAGAGCATTGTTCCACAGTAGTCTGACAGGGAGCCTCTTTAGTTGAAAGATCTTTAGAATTAGAGACAACTGGAGAAACTGTATTCTAATGGCTGGACTCAAGGGATTACACTTAAGGAGCCTCATCCACAGCTGGACCTGATTTAGATAATGAGCCACTGGATTTCAAGCTAATACCATAATACAGGTTTTGAGGGAAGGGGTCAATGTATTTTGCTTGTAGGGGGAATGTGAATTGATGTAGCTAAAATGCAAAACATAGCCAAGTGCATTTTTCTAAGGTGACTGCAAGAGTATCTCTTGTCCTACCTAATCATCTACAATGTGATCTTGGTACACTCTTTATCAAGAGATGGAGGCTAATTCCTCTCTCCTTGATTACCCTAATAAAGTATGGTGGGATATTTTCTGTATGACTTCCAGGACTGTGTCCCAAAAGGCAATGCAGCTTCTGCTTTGTAGCTCTTGGTCTGGAGTCCTGAATTACCATGTAAAGAGATTGACTACTGTTTGGCTGCCATACTATGAGGAAGTCAAACCACATGGAGAGGCCACACACAGCCTCCCCACCTAGCACTCTTAGTCTTCAAGTCACCTCAGCTCAGGTCTCAGACATGTGAGTGATGAACTTTCAGTTGACTCCAGCCCCCAGCTGCCAAGTCCCTTCTAGGTTTCAAGTCTTTCCAAACATAGTGGAGTAGAGATTAGCCACTATATTCCATCTAAAATCTTGACCCACAGAATCTGTGAGAAACATGAAATGGGTGTTTTGAGCAACTATGTTCTGGGGGATGTTGTTATACTATGATAACATCTGGAACAAATCTCTTGTAATGTCACTTTGCAACTTTTCTACCAATAAGTAGAGTCTATTTTGCATCCCTTGAATCTGGTCTAAGAATGAGGCAGAACTGAAGGTGTATCAGTTCAAAGCCTAGACTTCAAGAAACCTTGTGTACACTTCTGCTCTTGGAACCCTGCCTGCACATTAAGCTGGAGCTAGCCTGATAGAAGATCAGTGACCTAGACTAGCTTACAGATAATGGATCATGGGAGAGAGCCCAGCCTTGACCCCCGGAACTATGTCCTTGACCTGCTGTTGACCGCAGGGGCATAGGGGAGCCCAGTGAGGACCAGAAAAACCAGTCAGCAGACTTGTAGACTCATGAAAATAAATGCTTATCATTTTAAGCCACTGAGTTCTTTCAGAGTGGAGAGGAGTAGCAGAGTAGGGAGGGTCACTATACAGCAATAGCTAAATGATATGAGAGGAGAAAGACTTGGGTAACTGAGCTCATGCACATTTTTGAGTGGAAAAACTATGGCTAGAACACAAAAAATAAGGGTCAGTGTTTATTTCTGGCCAACAAAGTATTCCCAGTCTTCTCATCCCTATGCTTCTGCAGTCATAGTGCAGGCCAAGAGAACATGCAGGATGAACTATTTCCTCTATGTCATCCATAAAGGGGATAAAATAATTCTCCTCCTTGCTCTGCTACTCTACTCCTTGCATCAAATCCAATGAACCTTGGGGGACTTTATAATAACTCACTTCCTCTGTGGGATCACACCTAACACATACAATGACATAAAGTGCTATACAAACAGTGTTACCAAGCTCCTGAGCCCAGAACTAGAAAGAATGAATAACTTTTAAAGTGCAGCTGAAGAATTCAAATTTTTTTCAAAGCCAAATTGGAATATGGAAAAAGATTTTTAAAAATTCTAAATTTAGGTGCAATGGTTTTCATGTGTTTGGAATCTGGCAAACCAGCTTCTTCTCTGTCCTACTTTCAAAGGTTGCATACAAGAGGAAAAAGGAAGTTTTGTTTAGTTGTAGAGGAACACTTTATGGCCCTCCCCTGAAATAATAATATATGTATGTTTATATCATCCAAATGTCAGGAGGAAGAATCGAAAGTATCATTTTTAAGAGCATCTATTTTTAAATTGACATACATTGTTTTCCTTGAAAAACTAAACATGCAGTCTTTTTATATAGAAATAATTTGTAATTTACTAATACAGAAAGGTGTCTTTTACAAAACACAAACTTTCTATCCTTGGAGTAAGAATGATACAATAAGGAAAGTTAAGTCTATGTCATAATGAAAGTAAGAATAATGCAAATAATGCACTACGAATTCAGAGATATTTTATGTTTCTTCAAAATGATGATATTTTAATGATGACTTTATAAGAATAAAAGTAATATGCAAACAATAACTTGCCTTTTTTGTTACTACACACACTATAGCTGGTTAAGCCCACAGTCAACTAACTCCCAACTCATCACTGGTTATAGAACATGAAGTTAGTATATGGGTGACTGTGTGTTTTCTCATTCTTTTTTCTGAGTCAATGCCTTCTGGAGAAGAGGGATAGGTTTGACATAGAAGGAAATTATATATATTATATATGTATACAATGGAATATTACTCAACCATTAGAAATGACAAATACCCATCATTTGCTTCAACGTGGATGGAACTGGAGAGTATTATGCTGAGTGAAATAAGTCAATCAGAGAAGGACAAACATTATATAGTCTCATTTATTTGGGGAATATAAAAAATAGTGAAAGGGAATAAAGGGGAAAGGAGAGAAAATGAGTGGGAAATATCAGAAAGGGAGACAGAACATGAGAGACTCCTAACTCTGGGAAATGAACAAGGAGTGGTGGAAAGGGAGGTGGATGGGGGGTGGGGGTTACTGGGTGACGGGCACTGAGGGGGTCACTTGATGGGATGAGCACTGGGTGTTATGCTATATGTTGGCAAATTGAACTCCAATAGAAAAATAAAAAAAAATAAAATAAAAAAGAAGGAAATTATTTTTTATATTAGTTTTATTGAACTCCAGTTTCCTCTAGGATGTTCAGAAGGAGGTATTTGGCCTGGAACTCAAAGTAGTTGATTCGACTGATATTTGTTTCAATCATAAAAGTAGATGACTCTGCCCTAAGAGTACAGAATGTGAGGAGACAAAGGAGACACCGTAAAGAACTGCAGTGTTGGAAGGTGATCAGAGAAGGACCCAAAGGAGTTGACTTGGAATATAACAAGGATCAATTTGTCCAAGGTGGTAAATACCAAGAAGGCTGATAGAAATGTGAGAGAAGTCCATGGTATCTGATGACTAGGACACCACTATAAGGACAGTAGCAAGCATCATTCTGGTGGGATCATAGGGGTGGTAATCGGAGATCTGAGATGTGAATATTGTTGAGGAAACATTATCATGGGTCTGAAGAAATTGTTAGGAAGTTTGTATGGAAAGGAAAGAAAGAAGAAATATAGGAAGACTAAGATCAATAGGGCCTCTTCCAAATCACTGATAAAATGTCCATCAGAGCAGAGACAGCAAAAGGATTCCTGAAGCATGCTACTGAAATCCTCCACCCAAAGTTTCTCCACCATTAGTTAAAACACATTTATGGTTTTGGTTCTGGTTTCAACATGTTTTGATTTTTTTTTTTTCCCTTTCACTCCGTGACATTTTCTAGGCGCAACCGGGTGGCCTACAGTATACTTACATTCACGTCTCCTTATATTCATGTCTCCTTTGTCTTTCATTTAAATTCCCCCACCGCATCCCATGGACTTCTCGGCAATTCCTTGGATTCTCTGCAGTCCCTTGGGATTTTATGCTACTTTGCTCTCCCAACCCCATCTTTATCTTTTAAGCCAAGAATCTTTCTACTTTCACTTTCCACATATGGCCTTGTCTCACAAAAGTTCAGTTCTGTTTTTTACTCCCTTAGTTTAAAATCTCAAGTTAACTAAGTTTATACACCAGACATACATGAGGCTGCAAGTTTTGTTTCTCACACCATACCCAGTATATGTTCCAGTGAATTATAAATCACTTTCACCACTGATAACCCTTATTCTATATTTTATCCAACAGAGGCTATAGTACACACAGGGATTATATTTGGAAATGTTCCTCTCTTCCTCAGATCTTATATCGGAATTTCCCTCTTCTCTCTCCTTCAGTTTTTAAAACTATTACTGCAGTTCTCATAGCTGTATAGCTAATAGATAAATTAATTGTGATTTTTTTTTGCTTAATTATGAAAACTAGTTTATTTCTGGCAAGCAATGGGACATGGAACAGGAAGGACAGCAGGCAGGAACCCGAAGCAGGTGTACAGAGCAAGAGGGGGGAAAGAACCAGAGTTTAACATTTCTCCACAGCCACCTGAGTCAGTCCTCACTTGACCCCTGTACATTGTGAAAAAAAAAATCTCTCTGAGATTGGTTTATCAAGAATAAGTCATAAAAAACTAAGCCTTGCCTAATTGGTTCTGAGCCCCTCTATAATAGGACCCTTATCCTCACGATTTCTATATAATTTAAAATTACTCTGCTTACCTCATTCCCAAAGCTGGCTTCTCCATAGTTCTCTATAGAAATATTCTAATTTGACTAAAGGATTACCCTAAGATTCTTGACATTCTGGCTTATTCACTTCTTTGGGTTTAAATCAGTAAAGTTCTGGGATTTTATTTTATTTTTTTAAAGATTTTATTTATTTATTCATGAGAGGCAGAGAGGCAGAGACACGGGCAGAGGGAGAAGCAGACTCTCTGTGGGAAGCCCAGTGCAGGACTCAATTCCAGGACCTCGGGATCATGACCTGAGCCAAAGGCAGATCCTCAACCACTGAGCCACCCACATGCCCCTCCCTTCACATTTTAAAAAATGTTTTTACTCGTTACACATTTGAAGAAGGCCATGAATGTTTACACACTTCGAGTCAGTCTTATACCAAATGAATCCCTGGACCCTGCTTGCTCTCAGTTGTTCAAGCGTCAAAATTTTAAATCACATTTGTTTTATTGAGCCCAGAAGTGAATGATATCATTTTAACAGAAGCCTCTGAGAAGTATAATTGTGTCTGAGTTAAACTGGGAAAGTTGTCTGTATTTGACTGAAAGAAGAAACTTGGAAAAGGCTAAAGTTTGGAAAGACTTCTGAATAATTAAGAAGAATGATTGCTAAGCCAAGTACCATATTCTTAGTTGTGGAGTCTATAGAAATTGAGAGTGGGAAACAGATGGAAGTTGAGGTGTAGACTCAATATCACTGGGAATGTCAGATCAGAAATTATTTTTGGAAGTGTAAAAGGAGCTTTGTGTGTGGGAGGAGCTCAAGAGGTGGGATATGAATCCCGGGAGGTACTAGACAAAGAATGCAAAATCAAGGCTTGGGTGGTAAGTTGGGTTTATCTGCTTCGTGGAGGAGCTATTCGATATTTCTCTAAGTACTGATAACACATTTTGTCAAATCCCATAGCTTTTGAATTTTTAAATTCGAGTGCAAACCCAGATGATTTATAACTGTTTCATAGCAAGAGCAGGGAGTTTTTACGTGATTTCCTTCACTTATGTTTCTCCTTTCTACCTCTCTGGTGTTCTAGAGGTATCACATTTATCTAGATTTAATTCTCCTGTGGATTTTTGGCTCCTGAAGATCACAGAGTAGACGGAACAGCTATCCGGGAAAGGCAAAATAATAAAAGGATTTACGAGACTTAAGGACCAGAGGAAGAGACTGAATGCAAAGAAAGCTGCTGTGTGTGCGTGCTTGACAGGACTTGCAGTGCTCATTCAATCTTGGGGATGAACAAAGGGCTGGCAGGTGAAAGAGAGCAGCAAACACTGTCAGGCCAGGTGTTCGGCATTAAAACTCGGCTGTACCAGGGATTCCAGATGGCTTGAAAGAGAGGTGTGGATGAAATGACCCAGAGAAGTCAGGAGATGGGAGAGGAAGG
The DNA here is from genome assembly GCF_048164855.1 of Canis lupus baileyi. Lineage (NCBI taxonomy): Eukaryota > Metazoa > Chordata > Mammalia > Carnivora > Canidae > Canis > Canis lupus. The sequence continues at coordinate 25,645,180 of NC_132870.1, read as the reverse complement.
CAATAAGCTACATTTAGGGTCCTTGCAATTAGAGGGATTTCAATTGCTTGGCAGGTATCTAAGCGATAATGAGTGTTTGAATCCTTCTTGAAGAGCAGATAGATCTATTTTTTGAGGAAGGATTGTCTAGCCTCTCGTCTGCAGCTTTGCCCAAGCCCCTCTCAAATGTTTTCATTTTAGCAGAGCATGAATGTATTTAAATGACTTTTAATAGCAGAATGAAAAGCAGGAGTTTTCAATTAAACATATGCTACATAATCATATGTATTATCAAAATATGGGAATCTTAAATATTAAAAACACATTGTGCATGCTGAAATATTATATAGAATCTATGTATTATATATACTATAGGTATAATATGCGACGTATTTTAGAGATTGAAGGGCCACATTTGTTTCATTATGGTATGCTGGTGAGGTTTTTCTATTTTTCTTTCCTGGAAACATAAACATCCTAAATAATAATACATATTATGTGTGTATGTGTGTGCATATCAGTAGCAAACTGATTTATTTATCGCATATGGATTTTAATTTTGCTTAACAAACGATATTCTTCATGATTTTCAAAAGTAGCATAAATATATACATTTTCATATGAGAATAAGTGAATTTAAAAAAAAATTTAATATAAATTTCACGAATATAATTCTAATTCTTCCCACTGCTATTTTCTTATGTTGACTTTTTTTTTTTTTTTTTTTTTTTGCATTTTGACTGAGATAGATGCTTGACCTATTTATTTGGAGATTTATTTTTTAAAAATATTAAACTATTTTTTTACAAGACTCCATAACAAGGACAAAACACAGGCATAAGTTAGCTCTAAAAATGCCAAAAACTGGCTTCATATACTTATATACTCTATGTAATTCGAAAGCTAAAGAACAGATTCAAAATCTTAAAACATAGGTATTGTCACCAGACATAAAATATTGAAGCTGTAAAAGAAAAGATCATATATCCCAATAAGGTTAGTGTGAATATGTAATTTAGTATTTACTTTATATGCTCAGAAATTACCACAAAGTACTAAACATATTGCAAATGATTATTGGGTGTCTTGAGTGTCTTTTATTTCTGCACATCTTGGAAGGGAAGTACTAACTGCCCTTTGTGGAGGATCACCTTTTAAGGATTTTTTGTATGGCAAACATCCTGGGGAATTAGCCATAATTCCTCCAGAGTAGAGGGCAGATATGATATCTTCCCATTATAAAGCGTTCAGGGGGCAGCCTGGGTGGTTCAGCGGTTTAGCGCCGCCTTGGGCCTGGGACGTGATCCTGGAGACCTGGAATCGAGGCCCACGTCGGGCTCTCTGCATGGAGCCTGCTTCTCCCTCTGCCTGTGTCTCTCATGAATAAATAAATAAAATCTTAAAAAAAAAAAAAATAGAATTCAGGACTTTTAAGTTTAGAGATCTTCTGTAATGCAACCTACTGGGTGTGAAGTTGTCACCTGGCCCCATTAGCATTATTCTGTGGCGAATGGAGCTTGAGGACCCAGCACAAGAAAATGTTGATATTCTGGCTGTTGTTAATTGCCATGAGTAAGAAAGTCCTTTCTCTCTAACCTGGGAAATGCATGAGTGTGGGGAAGCATTCGTGGAATTATGGTAAGCCAGCTTGTTACCCAGAAAATAGAGCAGAATCTCAGATCCTTCAAAGTCTTTGACAATTATCATTGAGGAAAAAACTACAAGTAACCTGAAAGTGAAGAAAATCTTTACTACAAAACAACTTAATCATAATGTACCTCACAGTAATAAAATAGCAAGTGTATTAACTTTCATATGGTACAAAATTTACATAGTTGTGATAATATAATGTGCCCTATTTTTTAAATAATTGTAAAGTTCTAAACAATGGGTACACTATATATGTGCACATGCATTCTAAATTTTAGTGATGCTATAGAAGATTTAATACAAAAATCTGAAATGTATATTTTAGGGGTTTATATTATAATACCTATGGAATTTGCAATACATTGCATTCAAAATGTGAAGGACATACTTTATATGAGTTGATAATGCAAAACATGTGAGTTATAGGACATTTAGGGTACTAGGGTACTTTCAAACAGAAGTATTACTAGGTTATATAATGAAATAAAGTATGTTAACTTGTTTTTTCAATGATCACCTCTTCCCTTTTCAGCTTGATCACTGTATATTTCTCATACTAGCTGTCCTTTTCTTCCATACCTACAAGTACATGCTCAAGATTTTTCCTTAAGGAAAACTATGGGTTTATTTTTCTTGGAAATCTTATATTTTAAAAGGGCTTCCTGAAGAAATGAAAATTCTTTTCAGGCCAGTTTAATCAATCCAAGATGGTGGAAACTCAGGTGGATAGAATGAAACTTTTCCACATATACTGACACCGACATCAGTTTCTTACTCCAGTCCTTGGAGGCTGTTCCTCCCTCTCTTGGGCTCATAATTACATAAGTTATGTAAAAAAATTCAACATGATAGGTATAACAACCAGTATTTGGAATCAGAAGACCTGGCCTACAAATCTTACTCTAGGACTTAATAGTTGGATAAACTGAGGAGAATATCTGAACTGCTCTGAACATCTTTTCCCTGATCCATAGATAGGAAAATAATAACTGAACTTCCTACTTATAGTTGTGATGAGAATCAAATTAAATGATGTGTCTGAATGTTCTTCTAAATCATTCAGTCATATACAAATATATTATAACCAGGAAGTATAAAAATGAGCAAATAACTTCTGGGGCAGAACTGAAAAATGGACATATCTAAATACTTGCCAGAATCTCTGTAAGTTCATATTGCTATGTAACTCTAAAGGTTTATCAGCATCACACATTTAATACTACTGTTGTTTGATAATCGAGCAGTTCTGCACTAAGAATGTGTTGAAAATTCTTGTTTTATGTCTTAAGAGAAAGATGCCAATATATGGTTGTTTTTCACTGCTAGTCCTTGATGAAGTTATTCTACTAAAGTACTCAACTGAAGTTAATTCTGAACAATCAATCCTAGACATAGTGTGTAAAAATTGCTAAGTTTGTGGATGAAGAAAAATCCTTGTAAACAACAGATGGGGGAAAAAAAAGACACCTGTAAAAAATAAAAACACAGTGGCTGGATATTTCTGTTCCACAATGCTAAATTCCGGAACATAATATCAAGTTTCATAGGGCAAAAATATGACTTAAGAATTCTATGGCAAGTTAACTATTTGTAAGGAATACAGCAATTACACATTCTCTAATATGTAAGTGCTTGGAAAAAACCACACTCTTATCTTTATTGAAAAAAAGTTATTAGTTATGACAATAAATGTCAAACTTTACAGTTAAAAAGCTAAAATTCTTATTTGGGGTTAAAATATATTTATATATACAAGCAAATTAAATGTCGAATAATGAGGGAGGCAAAATGCCTAAATGAACCAGTACCAATCTACATATTTTAATGTTATCCAACAAAAAAATCACATTAGAAAAATATTTAATAATACCAGTGAGAAAATTTATAAAATAATATTTAAAGAAAAAAGTAGGAAAAAATGAAATGTGGATATCATTTAACTTCCATCAAATATATTAGGCATAGAGAAGGCAGGAAGACTATCAGTGTGATGGCAGTAGTAATTACTAGGTGGCATGATTATTCATGATTATAAATTTTATGTTACTTTCAGGGTAATGCTTAATATCTAATATGCTATCATGGCTATGTCTACCTTTATAATCAGAAATTAAAGAAAGGAACATGAGAGAAACATTGACAAATCCTATAACAAATAAGAATATGAAAAGCAGACCTGCAAAAGAGATTGATAATAAACAAAGATAGAAGAGGAATTGCCAAGAAAGGAGACATTATGAAGATGTAAGGAATGGCTAATAATCTCAAACACTGCAGTGAGAACAAATAAGATGGGGGTAAAAAGAGAATCCATTGGAAAAGTCTAATTGAAAGAGTCTTGGGTGGACTTTTCAATAGTAGTCCCAGGCTTTTAACCAGAATTGTTTGCCAGATTCTTGGCTACCACAGCTTGAGGAGTGCATGGAGGGGGGAAAGAAATCATCGTCCATTCTGTTGAGGAACTTGGCTTTGAAAAGGAGAAACACTGGGTTTTGGCTAAAAATTTTTGTTGTTATCCCTTGTTTGTTTGAAGGTATGAAAAGTCAGGCAAGAGTTGAATAATGTTATCATAGTGGTTAAAAACAAAGTGGTTAAAAAATTCCATCTGATCTGGACTCAAATGAAGCAGATTTCAATTTGGCTTTCAGGAAGATGGTAGCCTAGAGAGGAATGTACAGTAGATACCATCCTATCCAATGTTATTAGAAATTTTAATTGATCTCATTTCAAATGTTGACTTAAATGGGGACTCATAAAGTATGACAGATATTTTAAAAGTTTATTTTAATGTAAAGCATATACGAGCACACTTTTCTATCACACTCTACATATAGGTCAAAGAGTTTAATTCTTCAATGGCTTTTTGAAATAAATTACACTCATGAGACATCATTTATAATTTTTCTGTTGTGAATTCTTAAAAGTGGAGTTAAACTTAAAGCCCTCAGAAAACAAAAGCTTTCTCAAACTTGTACAAACTGTTTCTGGCCACATCTAACTCATCTATAATTTATGATTTAACTTTATCAACACTTTCAAAGCATTCAATTTAATTTTCATAGAAATAAATTGGGGTTTTTTGTTTATTTCTTTCACACATACTTAAATGGTTTATAAAATATTTATTTAAATTTAAAATGAGAAGTGAAACTGAATAAAATAACTTTGGGGGCAAACTCGACTGACTCCTGGTAAACTGTTAACTCAGTTGGAAGGTACAAGAGGGCTCAAGGTTACAGGATGGTGGTTGATCAGTCAAGAACATTAGCTGTGTTTTATAGAGGAATGGAATGTTGGTTACTGGTGTTTTGGGTGAGTGGAGCTAGGACAAGAGAGTCTACTGTATAGAAACTAAAGTGGATAAATATTGGACCAAGGTATGCAACAGAGGTATGTATGTGACAGAGAAGATATGTTTCTTATCTAGAGCCTAATAGTAAGAGAACATTATAATTAACTGTAAATCATATACCTTAATGATATGTGGGACTTTCTGATGTATAAAATGATAAAAACAAACAAAAACCTGGAGCCACATTTACCAGATATTGAAATATTAAATCTTTATAATATCTCTAATAAATCTAAATATCTATTGCGTAAGAAATGAAACTTTGAATGCTTCCTTTGGCTTGAAGTTGAAGAGACATAATTTGAACAGAAATCTTTAAAAAGATAGGGTGAGAATCAGATTCTGGTGATTTTTATTTTTGAGAAACCGTTGTAGAATGTTAGTTGGTTTTTTTTTTTTTTTTTTTTTTTTTTGCTATTTCCTCATTGCAAATTTCCATGAGGCAAAATGGACAATAGACCAAGATATATAATTTTCTACTGTGATTGAAATCAAGATCATTTTGTTAAAACTGCCCCATTAGTGTGTTTTCTTGGTAGCTATATTTAAGCAAAGGAGAGAGGGGTACATCCTATGATTCCTGTATACATCCTACAGGACTACTGAGGCATGTACACAAAGCAGGTTTTGGAGCCAAGGCAAAGAAGCATTTTCCAAAACAAGTGGTAGGCCAGAGGGGGAAATTAAGCCATCAGCTGGGAAATGAAGAGAAACAGTAGAGAGCCAGAGAAACTGAACGATTGGTTTGCCAAACTGGAAAATCTAGAGCAGACAGCAGATTGCAGAGACAAAAAGAGATCAGGCTGAGACAGATGGTAGCTATGGGAGCTCAAGGGCCAGTTTCCAGTGTTATGAACATTGAATACTACTGCTACATTTCTGTTTTCAGTGGTCTGTACTTCCTTTATCTGGGATCATCCCACTGGGTCTAAAGGTGAAGCTCCTGTTTCTTGCTGCTCCCTTTCTTCTTTCTGAGTTGTCAGATGTCATCACAGCACATCATCTTCTGTCCCTCATTTTTACTGTCATCTGCTATTCTTGAGAACATTCTTTCTCACCCTTAAACAATTTATCTTAGTTTATTATTCTATTCAATAATATCTTCTTATTTTATACCATTTCAGTATTTCAGTGAGGATGAGATTTAGGGTGAGGCAAGTACAAGATTTAAGGAGGCATATACTCTCAGGGTCATGCCAGTTTCTCTTCACTGCCAACCACTTCAACCCCTTGATAACCTCCAAGTCTTATATTTCCAACTCTTCTTTCCTAGTTTATCTATCTATCATCTATCTATCTATCATCTATCTATCATCTATCATCTATCTATCTCTACCCCCTGGCTAGAACGTAAGCTTCCTTAGGGCAAAGATCTCTGTTTTGTTCACTGACATCCTAAGAGTTTACTATAGAGCCTGACCCCAGTCAGTTTAAATATTTATAAATGAACATAAAATATAAAAAGTAGTTTAGAATTATGCTTTACACCATAATACATTTTAGTTTTCCATAGTTAGATATTTTTTAAAATCAAAGAATTAAAATTCATAAGAAAGGGCATTTGGGTGGCTCAGACAGTTAAATGTCTGACTCTTGATTTCAGCACAGGTCATGATCTCAGGTTTGTGAGATTGAGCTCTGCATTGGGCTCTGCACTGGTCATGGAGCCTGCTTCAGATTCTCTCTCCCCCTCTCCTCTTGCCCCTCTCCGTTCTCTCCCTCCCCTCTTTCAAAAAACAAAAAAAAGGAAAGAAAATAAAGAGATTCATCAAAAAATGTAAGTGTATGTGTTTTGACTGTGGGTCTGAGTGGTGATTTTCTAAATTCAAAATTTCTAAATTTAAAAGCAATGGGGAAAAAGCACAAGGAAACCAGACTAGATCACATAAAAATTTAAATTTCTCAATGGCATAAAACTGTAAATGCAGTTTAAAAAGAGACATATATGATAAATATTATTTATCATGAGCGATTCAAAGAATTAATGTCCTTACCATGTAATAATAAAGTAGCTAAACAGGCCACAAAAAATGAAAAAGCTCATAAACTTAGAGAAAATATTAAATTCTATTAAGTAACACAAAAATACACATTGAAATCTTAATATCATTCAAACTATCAAAGTAAAATAACAATAAATGTAAATTTAACAATCTTAATTAGATTTAATAATAATTCAATATTTAAATAAACGATTAATAGATTTAATACAGTTAAATTGAGAATAATAATAATTTTAAAACTAGGGCTATAGTGAACTAGAAACTGATTTTTCTCCCAAGACAATTTGAAAATGTATTTTAAATTTTTAAAAATTCCTATTTTTTCAATGCAATAATTTAACATCTGAGGATCATTTGGAATTCAAAAGAAAGTTACAGTTCAAAATATATATATATGAAATGATTTTATTTTAATTTTCCTAAAAGCAAAAATTGGTGAGGTTGAGCCTAACTTTACAAAAATAGAAAGTGAAAGAAAATTTTGTGTATCCACAACATGAAGAATCATGCATCCATTAGGAAATTTTTAAAAAGAGGCTGTTTTTAAAAACAGGCTTTGATAATATTAGAAATTCATTGCCTAATAATTTTAAAAAGGATATAAACTTGTAATCAATGAATGCTGTCAATTCAGAAAAAAAATGTATAGAAAAAAAGATAGGAAGGAAATGTAGCAAAATGTATACTGTCATTATATCTGGATAGTATCGTACTGTTACAGGCATTTTTTTGATTTTTTAAAGTGTTTATATTTTTCAAAGTTTCTCCAATGAGCATATTTGATTTTTATAATCAAAAATAAGCTTTACTTTACTTTTTTAATACAGCAAAGATACAGATATAATTAGCAGAACATCACAAGCAAATCACCATACCTTGGTCATGTCCTATAGAGTTAAGTAAAATTATATCTTTATAATTCTATCCATATCCATATTCTCGGGGTAATCATTTCTGTTGACCTATATTTATTAAATATATTCCAGACTCTTTTTCCCTGCATTATTGCTCTCTCCTTCTTATTGACTTTACTTCTATTTCTAGATGCAGTCTGACAACTCCATCTCTTTCCGTCACTACCATTGTAAAAAATGATATGGGAAATTGCCTGAAAGGGCTCCTGGCGGCCTCTTCTTTCTGCCTACTCTTGAGTCTCCTTCCTTCAGGAAGTAAGCTTATCTGGTTCTTATGCTGCATGTCCCAGATTTCTGCCTCTGTCCAGGTCCCGCGTCATAGAAATATAAGAGCCCTATTTGGAGAGAGACTGTGGCAATTCAGGCTAGACTGTCCCCACTTCTATTCTGTCTGGGTACTAAATGCTCCCCCTCATGACCACTTCAGGTCTATAATGATCTATTTCTAACCACTTAACATCTGAGCCATTGCAATTTTCAGGGCTTTGCCAACTGAATGCCTGATTAGCTTCACTTACACCACTGAGCATCTCCCTCTGCCCCCCTAACTAGAATACCCCAACATCTGGTTACTTCCTTCTCTCCCACCTCCTCTTTTCCTCCTTTTAGCCCCTCTTTTCTCTTGAGGGGATCCTTCTGTCATTTGATATTATCACCGGACTACCTGAATGATCTGGAACCTCCAATCTCATCAGGCACCTCTTTGCTTGGATATATCTTCATCCCTGGGAATTGTTTCTTCACAATAATATTTACACAGATCACAAAAACATTAGAATTTAATTACAGCTCAGTACTTTTCTTCAAATCAGAGGATGGCTTTTGAGACTTTGAGGCAGGGAAGAGTTAAGTCAGGAGAATTTCCACTTTCACATTGCATTTGTATGCTAACAGGAAATTATGTTATAATCAAGTATTTAAAGATCACTGGAAAAAAACCCTAATGATAGGATCTTTGTTACTGTTACTGATGTTGTTGTTGTTATATTTGAATCTCAGATAAGCATTCATCTTCATATGTTTAACAAGTTGCATTAATTAATTGCGTGAATATGATCTATCACTGAGATTATTGTCCCATTCATGTGAACAGAAATACCAATATCTGAATTTATATCAGAGCCAATGAAACCCCAGTTCCTTATGTATGTAGAACTTAATCATCAGAAGCATAAATGGCTTTACTATGCTTCCCTCAAAACTTCATTTGTTTTATTCTTCATCCAATTCCAAATACTTATTCATATTCTGTACACACATCCGTGAGATATTCCTGCTTAATGAAACAGCAGTATCAATAAGCTCTATCACTTTATTGAGTTTAGCAAACAGCAAAATATCTGATATATTAAGAACAATATGCTGGTTGTTATCAAACTTCTGCCAATATATCTTATAACTACTATTTTGACAATTCTAAGTTTACACTTATACATATGTGCTTACCAAATCTCAACTGGGATGCAACCTTACAACCTTAGGAAAATCATAAAAATTCGCTAGTGCTTTTCCATGTAATATAAGCAACTATAGTTTCTTTCATCCAATTATATATTTTAATACCTATTTTTTTTTTGCCTACTTCAGTTGTGTTTGCTATCATTTATATTTACAATCTGTCCTTAATTGTCACAGTCTTTCTCAAAAATGTACTCTTACACACTCCATGGTAGGGGGACGGGGCAGAGGCAGAAGTCTCTGTAGTGTGAAATGTAAGAAGCAGATGAGCCACAGGCAAAAGAGCTCAATTCGTGACACAAGGAGACTCCAGAGTAGGCAGAAAGATGAGGCTGCCTGGGCCATCGTAAAGCAATCCCCACTGCACATCATTGATACAGGAGGAAACTAAGATGAGTGCCTGTGGAAGGAAATAATCATAGGGGTCTATATATCATTCTTCTAGAGAGTGTTCTAGGTATTGTTCTTCCTACCCTAGCATGATTTTTTCATGTTTCACAGCACTTTTTTTTTTTTTCATGCATATTTTTGAGATACCACTCTGCTACTGGCATGGCTTCTCTCTCCTGGTCATCAGCAGGCACTGAGTCAGGGATGGTACCAGAACTGAAGCCAGGTCCCAGGTCCACTTGTTGATAAGCATACCTCTTAGTTCACTAGGTGCTACAAGAATCTGTCCCAGTATTGGCTGTCATAAATCACAGTACTTAGGTGTATGAAACTTTATTAAATTCTTTTTGGAATGAGATGGAAAACACTTATTTAGGATACTCTATCAAGGTAACATTCAATGCTCATAGTTATCAGGTGGGGTTCCCCATGGAGTACAGAATCCTGCGTGTTCCTACTCAGAGCACTGGGGAAAAAATCCTTCCAGGAGGCAGGAGTTGTAGGTGAAAGCCACAAAGCCACAGAATTAATAACTTTCTGTCATCAGTGTTTTTAATATGGCTGAGTAAGTTAGAGGAGTTATAGGAAAATTTCTCACTAAGGCGAGCTCTCTAGGAGTTCAACTCCTATTAATGGTTCCTTGAAAATAGTCTTTACTGTGATCTGACAATTGATATGAACAATGTTCCTTATAGATAATTTTTTATTGTAAAATTGTGGATGTGGGTAGGGCAAAATACAAGGCCTGAAAACTACAGAAACAATAGAATAGGATATTCAGAGTTGAAGTGTAGACTGTGTTGATAAAATAAAACCATGGTAGTTGGTGAAGTACTGTAGCCATACTGTCATTATGAAATATGGCACCATAGGAACTGCTTTTGCGTGTTATTTATACAGTGAAGCTGGCCTTTAGGTGAGGATGGTTATTCCAACTGCAGAAGTACCTTGAGATGAGGCTTGTTAAAAAACGGAGATCACGACCAGTCCAAGGTTCAGGATACTTGGTCTTGTCAGCTCATGTAGGGAAGAAATGAAATGAAGTTTTTAAAGTGATATCCTCTGTGGTGGGGAGTGTTCCTGTAAACAGCCCTCCCCTATTTCACCACACTCAGGCTTACACTCCATTCCCCTGCCCTCCCCTGCTCCGTGCTTGCTCTGTCTTTTGAAGGGTTTAGCCAAAGCCTCACCTCCACTTCTTCTACTTCTCCCTCTTTGTCTTAGTTCTCTGACCATCAACTCTTTCCTGTTAAACCTGCCTTGTCTTTCAAATCTATCGCTTTCTATTTTACAAGCTTTGTTCTATAGCCTACAACTCTTAGCCCAAAGTGAAAGACTAAAGTAGCTTCTTAGCAATAGGAAAAAGCACTGATGAGGAAAAGGGTAGAGCTGCACTGTTGCATTGCTGCGCTAAGAGATAAGAGCTATTACTAGAAGCTCTGATAGAAATATGGATATGGAAAATAATTGTAACAAATGGAAGTGTGAGGGGTGCCTGGGTGGCTCAATCAGTTAAGCATCTGCCTTTGGCTCAGGTCATGATCTCAGGGTTCTGGGATGCCCATGTTGGGCACCCAGCTAAGCAGGGGGTCCGCTTCTCTCTCTCCCTCTGTGCTCTCTCTCTCTCAAATAAATAAATAAAATCTTAAAAAAAATAAATGGAAGTATGAGAAGCTAGTCTGGTTTAAATTTCTTTCCTTCTTTCTATGTATGTATATGTAAATGTATGTATCTATATTTATGTATCTATATAGATTTTTAACCAGTTTGTTACATTCTTACTCATTACATTTATTTTCTGTATAGGCAGATATAGATGCAGATAGGTATAGAGAAACTACTCTCTACAGTAGTGGGTTGATGTTTAAGCATCAAAATTTGTTCAGTAAACAAAAATTCACCAGTTGGCTTTATGATATGCACATGACCAAAATTTTCTACAATATATTGTTGTACCAGGATTCATACACACAAATGTAACATTTTTTTTTTTTACATTTCAAAGCACTCTATGGGGCGCTGGGGTGGCTTAGTCAGTTAAGCATCTGACTTTTGATTTCAGCTCAGATCATGATCTCAGGGTCATGAGATTGAGCCCCACATTGGGTTCTGTGTGGAGCCTGCTTAAGATTCTCTTTCTCCCTCTGCTCTGTTCCTCCCTTCTTCTTCTTCTCTCTCTGTGTCTCTTTCAAACAAATAGACAAACAAACCACCTTGATACATTTGTATTCATAGTATTCATTTTAATTTTTCAACAATGTGCTGAATTTGAGTATTCAACTGATGTCAATTTGGAAAAAAAAGAGCATTTTGGTTAAATTAGTTCCAGAGGTATTCTTCTGAATAAATTTCTTCAGTGGTTACTTGCCAGTAAGGAATTAGATATTTCCCCCTCAGTTTAGGCTCAGATTAATCTAAGAAATATCATTGGCAAAGCAATTTAATTAATATGGACTCATAAATTATTCTTTCTTGCCCATTATACATTTTACTTATTTACAGGTATATCTCAGATATAGTGGGTTTGGTTCCAGGCCACCACAGCAAAACAAATATTGCAATAAAGTAAGTCAAATGATTTTTTTTCCAGTATGTATAAAAGTTATGTTTACATTATACTGTAGTCTATTAAATGTGCAATATCGTGTTTAAAACAACAATATACATTCCTTAATTTTAAAATACTTCATTGCAAAAAAAAATGCTAACAATTATCTAAGCTTTCAATGAGTTGCAATCTTTTTGTTGGTGGAGAATCTTGCTGCTATGGTGAAGAATGTTCACTGATGAGGGTGGTGGTTGCTGAAGGATGGGTAGCTGTGGCAATTTCTTAAAATAAGACAGCAATGAAGTTTGTTGCATCAATTGACTTTTCCTTTCATGAACACTTTCTCTGTAGTATGTGATACTGTTTGATTGCACTTTAACCAAGGTAGAATTTCTCTTAAAATTGAAGTCAGTTCTTTTAAACCCTGATGCTGCTTTATCAACTAAGTTCATTTAATATTCTAAATCCTTTGTTGTCATTCCAGCAATCTTTGTATATCTTCACCAGGACTATATTCCTTCCCAGGAAACCACTCTTTGCTCATAGATAAGAAACAACTCCTTGTCCATTTAAGTTTTATCCTGAGGCTGCCACAATTCAGTCACATCTTCAAGTTCTACTCCCTTTTTATCATTTCTTTTGTTTTAGTTTATTTTTTTAAAAGATTTTATTTATTCATGAGAGACACAGAGAGAGAGAGAGAGAGAGATTGAGAGAGGCAGAGACACAGGCAGAGGGAGAAGCAGGCTCCATGCGGGGAGCCCAATGTGGGACTCGATCCCAGATCTCCAGGATCACACCCTGGGCCGAAGTCAGGCCCTAAACCGCTGGGCCACCCAGGGATCCCTGTTTTTTTTTTTTTTTTTTAAATTCCAGTTAGTTAATATATAATATAACATATATTATATATTTCAGTAGAATTTTGTAATTTATCACTTACATTTATACACCTCTCAGTGCTCATCATGACAAGTGCTCTCCTTAATACCCATCACCCATTTAGCTCATTCCACTGCCCTCCTCCCATCCTGCAATCAGTTTGTTCTCTATAGTTACGAGTCTGTTTTATGGTTTGCCTCTGTCTTTTATCCCCCCATGTTCATCTGTTGTTTCTTAAATTACACATATGAGTGAAATCATATGGTATTTGTCTTTCTCTGATTGACTCATTTTACTTAGCATAATACCCTCTAGCTCCATCCAGGTCATTGCCAATGGTTAGATTTCTTTCTTTTTGATAGTTGAGTAATATCCCATTGTATATATCCATTCTTTATCCATTCATCAGTCATGGACATTTGGGCTCTTTGCAGAGTTTGACTATCGTTGATAATGCTGCTATAAAATTCAGGGTGCATGTGCCCCTTTGAATCAGTATTTTTGTATTCTTTAGGTAAACACATAGTGATACAATTGCTGTATCCTAGGGTAGTTCTATTTTTAACTTTTTGAGGAACCTTCATACTGTTTTCCAGAGTGGCTGCACCAATTTATATTCCCACCAACAACTAAGAGAGTATTTCTTTCTCCATATCCTCACCAATACCTGTTGGTTCCTGTATTGTTGATTTTAGCCATTCCGACAGATGTGAGATTATATCTCATTACAGTTTTGATTTGTAGTTCCCTAATGATGAATGATGTTGAGCATCTTTTTCATGTGTCTGTTAGCTATTTGTATATATTTGGAAAAATTTCTATTCATGTCTTCCACCCATTTCTTAACTATATTATTTGTTTTTGGGTGTTGAGTTTGATAAGTTCTTTATAGATTTTGGGTGCTAACCCTTTATCATATGTGTCATTTCTCCATTCCATAGGTTACCTTCGAATTTTGTTGATTGTTTCCTTCACTGTGCAGAAGCTTTTTATCTTAATGAAGTCCCAATAATTCATTTTTGCTTTTGTTTCCCTTGCCTCTGGAGACATGCCTAGTAAGAAGTTACTATAGCCATTATCAAAGAGTCTGCTGCCTTTGTTCTCCTCTAGGATTTTGATGGATTCCTGTCTCATATTTATGTCTTTCATCCATTTTGAATTTATTTTTGTGTATGGTGTAAGAAAGTGGTCCAGTTTCATTCTTCTGCATGTTACTGTCCAGTTTTCCCAGCACCATTTATTGAAGACACTGTCTTTTTTCCATTGGATATTTCTTCCTGCTCTGTTGAAGATTACTTGACCATATAGTTGTGGGTCATTTCTGGGTTTTCTCTTTTGTTCCATTGATCTATGTATCTGTTTTATGCCAGTACCATATTGTCTTGATGACTACAGCTTTGTAATAGGAGGTCTGGAACTGTGATGCCTTCAGCTTTGTTTTTCTTTTTCAAGATTGCTTTGGCTATTCAGGGTCTTTTGTGGTTGATGCAAATTTTAAGATTGTTTGTTCTAGCTCTGTGAAAAATACTGGTGGTATTTTGATAGGGACTGCATTAAATGTGTATATTGATTTAGCTAATATAGACATTTTAACAATATTTGTTTTTCTAATGCATGAACATGGAATGTTTTTCCATTTCTTTGTGTTGTCTACAATTTCTTTCATAAGGGTTCTATAGTTTTCAGAGTACAGATTATTTACCACTTTAGTGAGGTTTATTCCTGCATATCTTTTGGCTTGTGGTGCAATTGTAAATGGAATTGATTCCTTGATTTCTCTTTCTGCTCTTTCATTATTGGTATATAGAAATGCAATATATTTCTGAACATTGGTTTTGTATCTTGTGACTTTTCTGAATACATGTATCAGTTGTAGCATTTTTTTTTTTTGTGGAGTCTTCAGGGTTTTCTAAATAGAGTATCATATTGTCTGCAAATAGTGAAAGTTTGACTTTTTCCTTGTCAGTTAGAATGATTCTATTTCTTTTTGTTGTCTGATTGCTGAGCCTAGGCCTTCCACTACTGTGTTAGATAACACCGATAAGAATGGAAATCCCCGTCTTTTTCCTGACCATAGAGGAAAAGCTCTCATTTCCCCACTGAGAATGATATTAACTGTGGGTCTTTTCTATATGACCTTGATGATGTTGAGATATGTTCCCTCTATCCTTACTTTGTTGAGGGTTTTTATCACAAATGAATGCTGTACTTTGTCAAATGTTTTTGTTGTTGTTGTTGTTGTTGTTTGCATCTATTGAGAGGATCACAAGTTTCTTATTCTTTCTTTTGTTAATGTTATGTTTCATGTTGATCAATTTGCAAATACTGAACCATCCTTGCAGCACAGGAATAAATCACACTTGATTGTGGTGAATGATTCTTTTAAAGTACTGTTGGACTCTATTTGCTAGTATATTGTTGAGAATTTTTGCATCCATGTTCATCAGGAATATTGGCCTGTAGTTCTTTTTTAGCAAGGTTTTTGTCAGGTTTTGGAGTCAAGGTCATGCTGGCCTTATAGAATGAGTTTGGAAGTTTTTCTTCCATTTCTGTTTTTGTGGACAGTTAGAGAAAAACAGGTATTAACTCTCTTTTAAATGCTTGGTACAATTCCCCTCAGAAGCCATCTGACCCTGGACTTCATTTGGTGGGAGATTTTTGCTTAATGATTCAATTTCTTTGCTGCTTATCAGTCTGTTCAAGTTTTCTATTTCTTCCTATTTTATTTTTGGTAGTTTATACATCTCTAGGAATTTATCCATTTCTTCCAGATTGCCCAATTTATTGGCATATTATTGCTTGTAATATTCCTTATAATTGTTTTTATTTCTGTGGTTTTCATTATATCTCTCTTTCATTCATGATTTTATCTATTTGAGCCTTTTCTCTTTTCTTTTTGATAAACTTGGCTAGGGGTTTATCAATTTTATGAATTCTTTCAAAGAATCAACTCCTGGCTTCTTTGATCTGTTCTACTGGGTTTTTGTTTGTTTGTTTGTTTCTATATCATTTACTTCTGCTCTAATCTTTATTATTTCCCTACTTTTGCCGGCTGTAGGCTTCATTTGTTGTTCTTTTTCTAGCTCCTTTAGGTCCAAGATTAGGCTACATATTTGAGATTTTTCTTGCTTCTTGAGATAGGCCTGTATATAGCAATATACCTCCCTCTTAGGACCACTTTTGCTGCATCCCAAAGGTTTTAGACCATTAAGTTTTCATTATCATTTATTTTCATGTATTTTTTAAAATTTCTTCTTTAATTTCCTGTTGACCCATTTATTCTTAAGTAGGGTGTTCTTTTTTTTTTTTTTTTTGGGTGTTCTTTACCTCAAATACCTCCATGTATTTGTGGTCTTTCCAATTTTTTTTCTTGTAGCTGACTTCAAGTTTCATAGCATTGTGTTCAGAAAACATACATGGTATCATCTCCATCTTTTTTGTACTTGTTGAAGCCTGACTTGTTACCAGTATGTAACAATCTATTCTAGAGACTGTCCCATGTGCACTTGAAAAGAATGTGTATTCTGCTACTTTATGATGAAATGTTCTGAAAATATCTGCTAAGTCCATCTGGTCCAGTGTGTCCTTCAAGGCCTTTGGTTCCTTGTTGATTTTCTGCTTAGATGATCTATCCATTGAGGTAAGTTGGGTGTTAAAGTTCTCTACTATTATTGAGTTGTTGTCAATCTGTTCTTTTTGTTATTAATGTTTGTTATTAATCATTTTATATATTTGGGTGTTCCCAAGTTGGGTTGTAAATATTTACAATTGTTAGATCTTCTTGTTGGGTAGACCCTTTATTATGATATAGTGCCCTTCTTTATCTCGTTACAGTTTTCAGTTTAAGATCTAGTTTGTTTGATATAAGTATGGTTATTCTGGCTTTCTTTTGATGTCCATTAGTATGATAAATGGTTCTCCATTCCCTCACTCTCAATTTGCAGGTGTCTTTAGGTCTAAAATGAGTCTCTTGTAGGTAGCATATAGATGGGTCTTGTTTTTTAAATCCATTTTGACACTCTATGTCTTCTGATTGGAGCATTTAGTCCATTTATATTCAGAGTGATTATTGATAGATATGAATTTAGTGCAATTGTGTTACCTGTTGAGTTGTTTCGTCTGGAGATTTTCACTGTTCCTTTATAGTCTTTCTTGCTTTTGATCTTTCTTTCTCAATTACAAAAAAATCCCCTTTAATATTTCTTGCAGGGGGATGCCCAGGTGACTCAGCAGTTGAGTGTCTGCCTTCGGCTCAGGGTGTGATCCCGGAGTCTGGGATCAAGTCCTTCATGGGACTCCTCTCTGTGAGGAGCCTGCTTCTCCCTCTGCCTGTGTCTCTGCCTCTTTCTCTGTATCTGTCATGAATAAATGAATAGATTCTTTAAAAATATATATTTCTTGCAGGGATGGTTTAGTGATCACAACTCCTTTAGTTTTTGTGTGTCTGGGAAACTCTCTCTCTTCTTCTATTCTGAATGACAGCTTTTCTGGAGAGAGTATTCTTGGCTGCATATTTTTCCTATTCAGCACATTGAATATATCATGCCACTTTCTTCTGGCCTGCCAAGTTTCTGTGGAGAGATTTATTGCTAACTTTCTTTGTTTTCCCTTGTAAGTTGGGATTTCTTTTGTTTTGGTGCTTTTAAGGTTTTTTCTTTATCCGTACATTTTGCAAGTTTAACTACAATATGTTGTTGTTGGTCTGCTTTAGATTTTGATGGGAGTTCTCTGTACCTCCTATATTTGGGTGTCTGTTTCTTCCCCCATATTAGGGAAGTTTTCAGCTATAATTTCCTCAAATAAACCTGCCCCCTTTCACCTCTCTTTTTCTTCTAAGATTCCTATGATAAAATGTTAATATGCTTTATGGAGTTGCTGAGTTCCTGAAGTCTACATTTGTGATCCAATATTTTTCTTTCTTTTTTCTTTTCAGTTGCATTATTTTCCAGAATTTTATCATCTATATAATTTATCCATTCATCTATTTCTTCCATCCATTTGGTCATTATATCCGGTAGGTTTCACATCTCAGTTGTAGCATTTTTTTTTTTTTTTTAATTTCAGCTGACTAGTTTTTAGGTCTTTTATCTCTGCAATAAGATCAATTATCTCCTTGGTATCTTCTATACTTTTCTCAAGCCCAACTGGTAGCCTTATGACTGTTGCTTTAAATTCTGGATTAAGTATATATTACTTATATCTGTTTTAATTAGATCCCTGACTGTGATCTTTTCTTGTTCCTTCTATTGGGATGAATTCCTTCATCTTGGCATTTTGTCAAGATCTCTGTCTTCTGTTTGTTAGGAAAACTTGTTATGTTTCTGGCCATTGGGAGTAATGGCTTTACAAAGAAGAGGTCATAAAGTACCCAGGGCCTGGCTTTCAGGAAGTGTCTCTGGTGTATGCTATGTGCACTCTGATGCTGTATTTTGATTGATCTTACCTTCAGGTCAGCCCTCTACAGAGTTTCTCCTTACCTGCAGTGGGGAGTTATTGTACCTTGGACAGAGCATGACATGTTTGAGCTAGGTGTGCTCTGGTCTGTTTGTTAAAAGTGACCTGATGTGGGGTATCTGGGTGGCTCAGTTGGTTAAGCATCCACTCTTGATTTTGGCTCAGGTCATGGTCTTAGGGTCATGAGATTGAGCCCTGTGTTGGGCTCCACACTCAGTGAGGAGGCTGCTTGTCCCTCTCCCTCTGCTCCTCCATATACATTTTCTCTCAAATAAATAAATTAATTATATCTTTTTAAAAAGGAAGTTTCTTAATTCAAAAAATAAAATAAAGTAAACCTGATTCTATTTCTACTAGAGCTGAAGGTTTGCAGCACTCCCTGGTCAGTAGATATGAGGTGGAGGGTGATGTTTGTGCTGGTTTTCTGAGGGAGGGGCCTGCTGCACTGGTTCTCAGGCATACTTGCCTGAGAAAGGCAGCATTTGCAGAGTGCAGGGGCACGGGGTTTGGCATAAGCGATTTAGGCAACCATTCTTGGTGCTGTGCTGCCTACTGAAATTATACTCAGGGGCAGGAAGAAAGAAATGGCACACACTGGTTCTTTTGTCCCTGGAGAACCAATGTCACCTCTCCCAGTTGCAATCTAAGAAGGGGGATCCATCTCTCCCAGTGCATCCCAGGCGATCCTCAGATCCTTCTATCTGCTTCTGGGCCTCCACCCCTCAGGGCTCCACACCAGCCATGCCATGGATCTCTAAAACTCCAGTCTTTGAGCTTCACTGGTTGTAAAAACTCACAAAAAATCAGCCTCTCTGATTCCCCCAGTCAATAGCTTTGGGGAAGTGTTTTCCTTGATCCCCTCTGTACTGTGCTCTCTCTCTCTCTCTCTTTCTCTCTTTCTCTCCCATGTCTCCATGATCAGGGCTCCTTTCCCTCCACAGAACCCATAATCTGCCTCTCCCTTAAATTATCCTCCACAACTCCTACCTTCCATGATGGGGCCTCTTCTCTCCTTCTAGTTGTGCAGTTTGTTCTGTCAGCCCTTGGATTGATTTCTTGGGTGTTCAGAATGATTTGATACATATCTAGTTGAGTTCAAGGGACCAGGCAAGCCTAGGATACTCCTACTACTCCATTTTCAAGTTTCATTTCTGATTCTAATTCTCTTGCTATTTCTACCACATCTGCAATTACTTCCTCCACTAAAGTCTTCAACCCCTCAAAGTCACCAGGAAAATCAGAATTAACTTTTTCTAAATTCCTGTTTATGTTGATATTTTGACTTCTTCCCATGAAACCCAAAATCTTAATGGCCTCTTAATGGCATAGAATACTGAATCCTTTCCAGAGGTTTTCAATTTCCTTTGTACACACATCCATCAGAAGAATCACTATCTATGGCAGATATGCCCTTGAAGAAACTGTTTCTTCAATAAGAAAACTTGAAAGTTGATGTTGCTCCTTGATCCCTGAGCCACAGAATGGATGTGTTAGCAGTCACGAAAACAACATAAATCTTGTACACTTCCATCAGAGCTGTTGGGTGAGAGGTGCACTGTCAATGAGCAGTAATATTTTGAAATGATTTTTTTTTGTCTAAGCAAAAGTTCTTAAAAGTGAGCTTAAAATAGTCAGTAAGCTATATTATAAACAGTTGTGTTATTAATTATCCAGACTTTGTTGCTCCATTTATAGAGCACAGACTGAGTAGATTTAGTTTAATTCTTAAGGGCCCAAGGATTTTCATAATGTCAAACAAGCGTAAATGGTACATGAGCATAAATGAACATAAATTGTCAGTGAACATAAGATCACCAGCTGCATTAACCACCAACAAAAGGGTCAACCTGTTCTTTGAAGCTTTGAAGCCAGGCATTGACTTCTCCTCTCTAGCTATGAAAGTCTTAGATTTTATCTTCTTCTACTAGAAGTTTGTTTTGTTTGCAACAAAAATCTGTTGTTTGGTGTAGCCACCTTCATTAATGATCTTAGCCAGAACTTCTGAATAACTGGCTGCAGCTTCTACATCAGCACTTGCGACCTCACTTTGCACTTTTACGTTATGGAGATGGCTTCTTTCCTTGAACCCCATGAACCAGCCTCTGCTACCTTTCAACTTCTCTTTTGCAGCTTCCTTATATTTCTCAGCCTTAATAAAATTGAAGAGAGTTAGGGTCTTGCTTTGGATTTGATTTTGGTTTAAGGGAATGTTGTAGCTAATTTGATCTTTTATTCAGACCACTGAAACTTTCTCCATATCAGCAATAAGTCTCATTCTCTTTCTTATCCCTCTTGTGTTCACTGTAATAACATTTTTAATTTCCTTCAAGAATATTTATTTTAGGGATCCCTGGGTGGCGCAGCGGTTTAGCGCCTGCCTTTGGCCCAGGGCATGATCCTGGAGACCCGGGATCAAATCCCATGTCGGGCTCCCGGTGCATGGAGCCTGCTTCTCCCTCTGCCTGTGTCTCTGCCTCTCTCTCTGTGTGTGTGACTATCATAAATAAATAAAAAAATTAAAAAAAAAAAGAATATTTATTTTACCCTCACTAACTTATTTGCCTGTTTGGGTACAGGAGGCCAGCTTTCATCCTGTCTTAGCTTTGACATGATTTGATATCTGAGTTCAAGGGACCAGGCAAGCCTAGGGTCCTCCTACTACTCACTAAGTTTAATCATGTTTAGTTTTTTCCTTAAAGTGAGAGACATATAACTCTTTTACTTGAACACTTAAGGCTATTGGTTGGCCTAATTTTACTATTGTTGTGTCTCAGGAAATAGAGGCCCAAGGAGAGGGAAAGTGGTGAGGGAATGGCTGGTCTGAGGAGTAGTCAGAACACACTCATCATTTATTAATTTTGCTTTCTGTGTGGGTACAGTTGGTGGCACCCCAAATGATAATAGTAACACCAAAGATCACTGAACACTGATCACCATAACAAATATAATAATGATGAAAAAGTTTGAAATATTGTGAGAATTACCAAAATGTGACACAGAAACACAAAGTGAGCAAGTGCTTTTGAAGAAATTGCACTGGTAGACTTGCTTGAGGCAGGGTTGCCACATACTTTCAATTTGTAAAATATGCAATATCTGTGAAGCATGTTACAGCAAAGCTCGAAAAACAAGGTATGTCTGTATAATTTAAGAGTAATGAATGTTGGGCACCCCAAGTGGCTCAGTGGTTTAGCATATCCTTCAGCCTAGGGCCTGATCCTGGAGACCTGGGATTGAGTCCCATGTCAGGCTCCCTGCATGGAACCTGCTTGTCCCTCTGCCTGTGTCTTTGCCTTTCTCTCTCTGTGTGTCTCTCATGAATAAATAAATAAAATATTTTTTTTAAAAGAGTAACAAATGTCTATAATATAATAAATTTAGAATAACAATTAACTATAATTTAAGAATACTAAGAGGAGAGTCCCCAGGATGCTAAAACAATAGGATCTGGTGCTTAAAATTTTCTTGTTTCAGTGTTTCCTAGAGCATGAATGGAATGTGCACATACATGGCCTTTAAGAATGTAACAGAATGAAACATGACTTCCAAAACAGATTTGATAAAAATGAAGTAATTACAAAGTCCAGAATAACTAAAAACTCCCTGCTGACGCCTTCTGACTCCACACTCAAGCACCATAGCACAGCCTATAAGACCATGAGCATCAGGCCATGCTGAGCAATGTATGAGATTTGCTGGAAACACGGCTCTTTGAGAGATGTATGAAGATGTAAGCACAAAATCCCAGCTCCACTAGAGAGCACTAATGACCAAACTTATTGCTGAAACTTTTGCAGAGATAATTTCACTTTTTATAAGTCTTCTCAATGCAACTTAACCATTTGAACTTTCAAGAAGGAGCAAAAGCTCTGATATATATGTGATTAAAATAAGATCTTTAATAGAGAAGAGTTTCAGCATTCTGTGTCACATGCTGGTATCTGACAAAAAGAATATGGAAGTAGATCACAAAATCATTAAAATCATCCCTCCCTCTTTTTAAAATTTTTAAACTCCAAAGCGCCATAGGACTTAAGAATTGCAAATAACATCAATACCAAGAGAGGGAAAGTGATAAATATACCTGTGTGGAATGTGGCATGATTTCACTTCTGAAGATGCTGGTGTGGTATGGGTCCATTATGTTATGCTCTCTTCTTCATCAAATAGTAAATGTGTATTTTCTGTGGCTCATAAGCACTCCCTTAGTCTTCAAACACCAAAAAATCCAGAAAGCAATACTCTGTTGTGTCATTATAGAACTACCAAAACCACTGGGTACAAATGATGCTGGTAGACATTAAATACATCACATTTCAGCAACACAAAACTAAAATAATATAGCAACTTAAAAATCTCTTTTTAACTAAAATGATTTTTTACCTTTATTTGCATTTATTTTATGCTGAATTTATTCATAGGATGTAAGTTTTTGAAGAGTTTCTTTAGGAATATCTCCTGTGCAATCTGTTCCTGTGATTTGGAAACAATTTGTTCTTTTTCATGAAATCACCTCAATGTGTCAGGGCAAGATCATACATGGGTTAATCTGCTCATGATGTCTGTGAGTAGGCAGTATGTGATAGGAGTTTTGTTCACCTACAAGTGCTCAGTGATCAGAAAATCTATATCTAAACCATCAAGTTCAGTATCACCCTGCATGTGTAAGCATGTGCAGCAAAAATTCACTCTTCTGGGGCCACTTACCCTGTGTCTACCTCACTGGTTGGTGTGGGCACATACCAACTCCACCATTAAAATGATGAGTTAGCTTCTGTAAAATGATATTTTTCAGATAGCTGGTGGCTTTTCAGATGCCTGTCCTCAATGGCCTGGGCAGTTTCAAAGATGCTCTTAAAGTGAACACAAAGACTTGAACTTCTTGATTTGCATAATTTTGTGGAGTTTTCTGGGTTAAGTGAATAGCGAAGTGTTTTCAGAAATCACCTTAGGCCATTGTGGGAAAAGCAAAATGAAATATTTTTGAAGAATATATATTTATTTTAAAAGATTTTATTTATTTACACAGAGAGAGGCAGGGACATAGACAGAGGGACAAGCAGTCTCCCTGCACGGAACTTGACATGGGACTCAATCCCAGGACCCCAGGATCATGACCTGAGCCAAAGGCAGATACTCAACCACTGAGCCATCCAGGTCCCTCTGAAGAATATATTTTTTATTTCATCATATGAAATGTTGAGAAACAGTGTTCTGTTGAGAAGTCTTGTATAGAAATTTGGATGGTTGCCAGAGTCAAAATCCACAGATAATAATTAGGAACTAAAATTTTCTATAGTTCAAATGAGTATTGGATATACAATTTCTCAGACTTGTATTTCCACTCAGGATCTTGGTTATGTTCTCCTTCCCTCTCTTCCATGTCTCACACATATTTCATAGTTGGCTCCACACATCCTCCTCAAATCTGTTCTCTCTTCTATATTTCCATTTTCATTGAGATACATCAATCCATTCAATCTATTCAATCCATTCAGCTAGAAAAATGTGTCATCACTCTGTCCCCATCCAACTAGCCAATTCCTAGTGATTCTGCTTCTTAAACCTACCTCAATCCTCTCCTCTCATTTCCAGCCTTCCTATGATACCTAATTAAGTCTTCATTTCTCTCATTTGGATTTAGAAATTATTAGTCAGTTTATCTCTCTGATTCCAGTCTCTTCCTTTCCAAATTTACCTTTCCTATTAGCATAAGTGTTTCCTCTCACAACTAAGTTTAAGTAATTCTCTACTTAAATAGTCAAAATCTTGTATGGGTCCTTGCTGCCTGTGAGAATGCTCTTTATAATTTTTAATGTTACAATATGTTATAATAAGTGCTAGAGTTGACACATGCAAGATATGTCAGTGTTGCACAGGTGGGTGAAATCAACATTAATCTGTCATGCTGCAAAACCTCCTGTATCTGGGCAGCCCCAGGGGCTCAGAGGTTTAGCGCCACCTTCAGCCTAGGACCTGATCCTGGAGACCCGGCATTGATCCCATGTCAGGCTCCCTGCATGGAGCCTGCTTCTCCCTCTGCCTGTGTCTCTGCCTCTCTCTCTCTCTCTCTCTCTCTGTCTCTCATGAATAAATAAATAAAATTTAAAACAAAAACAAAAACAAAACCTCCTGTATCTGCCCTACTGCTTGTAGGAGAGATCACACCCTCGAGACAGGGGACATTTTAGAATGGAGTGGGTGCTCAATTAATCTGAGACTAGGACACAAGTTTTGGAATCAAATGGTCAAAAATTCAAATTTCTGATTTATTTGTATAATATGTATATTTGGGCAAGTCATTATACCTTTCTAAGTCCAGCTTTCACCTATAAAAAGGGGATGATTATGCCAATATTATAAGAGTTTCTCTGGTGATTCATTAAGACAATTGATTTAATGCCCTGAACACAGTGCTTGGTGCATGATAGGTATTCATAAATGTTTTGTTTGCTCTGTAAAGACATGTAGGAATACAAGAGAATATCTTAAAGTAAAAAGTTATTCCAAGCAGGATAAAGCACACAAAATATTTATCCATGTGAAAATATATGGCCCATTTGAGAAATTTCAAGTGACTCTGGAGCCCAAAAGGGGGAGAAGTAGATAGGAGTTGAGAAGAAAACAATGGATTGTTTATAAAGGGTCTTATGTTCTACTTTACCCTTTGTCTCTTTTTCTCTATTGATATCTTCAAGCCTTTTCAGCTTTCCTGTCATTTTCATTCCCTTCATAACTAAGCCTATGGACTTAGGAGACATATTCACTGTTTCTGCCTTCTCAAGCCACTTCAATCTAGCATCTAGCTTCACCACCCACTGACATCATCATCATCAACACCACTAACAACTTAATGGCCACATCAAGTGGACACTTGTCAGCCCACAGTCTTCCTGAACTCTTTGAAGGATTTTGCTTTATTACCCACCTTCTGGAAGGTCACTTCTTCCTTGGTTTCAGTTACTTGTTTCAGTTTCATTTATTTTTATCTCCCTGGACCTTCCTTTTCAATCTCTTTCAAGAGATCTTAATCCTCTGTTATCTCTTGAATATGAGATTCTGTCCTTAGATCTTTCCTTTCTTCATTCTGGTTCTCTCTTGTAAAACTTATCCTCAAAGTGACTTCAGGCACCCCATAAGTACTTAGGATTCTCTAATCTAATATATATGTGTAGCCCACACCTTTCTATTTGTAATTTCCATCTCTCCAATAGACTTGTAAGAGCCCTGTTATTCTTGTTCATGCCTCTGAATTCCTGTCTAACTGTGGTAGTTTGGCTTTCTGTTCTCAATTCTTTGCCTCTTTATGTATTCACACTCTTTACCTTGTGACTTTATGGTTCCTCCTTTAATGACAACACACTTCTGGGGCCCCTGGGTGTCATAGTCTTGAGTGCCAGACTCTTGGTTTCAGCCCAGGTTATGACCTCAGGGGCATGAGATCAAGCCCTGCATCAGCTCCAAGCTCAGCAAGGAGCCTGCTAAAGTTTCCCTTTTCTTCTCCCTCTGTTCCTTCTCTCTCTCTCTCTCTCTGGTGAATAAATATTTTTTTTAAAAAAGCACACTTTTCCCAACATATTTATATTATACTTAGCAAAGTGACTTGTGTTGACCGATTGGAGCAGAAGTAACAGTCTATCAGTCAAACCTAGTCATTCATAAGAGGTATCATGTGTTCCAACATCCCCTCCATAAGCTTTCAGACTCTGTCATTAAGTATTTCCACTAAGAAACCAATGTCCCGGGCAGCCCGGGTGGCTCAGTGGTTTGGCGCTGCCTTCAGTGTGGTCCTGGAGACCGGGAATCGAATCCGGAGTCAGGCTCCCAGCATGGAATGGAGCCTGCTTCTCCCTCTGCCTCTCTCTCTCTCTCTGTGTGTGTCTCTCATGAATAAATAAAATCTTTAAAAAAAAAAAAAAAAGAAAGAAAGAAACCAATGTCCCTCCACCCTCTTACCCAGAATGAATCTAGTGAAGCAGAACCATCCCAGCAACCCTACAGATGTGTAGTGAGGCAGAACAGCAATACCCAACTTACAGTTTTGTGAATGAGATAACAACAATGAATATTTTTTAAGCAACTGAATATCAGGGTGATTTTTTATGCCATATTTTCAAACTATAGCTGAGAAGGATACTAGCTACTGTTCAACCCATGTGCTGGGATGATAGAGAACATAAAAACAAATGCAGATTGATTTATAGATTTGATGCTGTGGTGTTAAGGGAGTTCTTGCCTGATTACTAGTATTTCCTCAATGGAGAGTGAAGAGACATAATTCATTGAGAAATAGACTGGATATTGGAAGAAGAGTGGGAAGAAATTGAAGTTATCAAAGTCTTGAAACATGGCGCTGCATGGTATGGGAAAACAGTTGGCTTTTTATGCAGGCTAGTACATTTATTCATAAGTTTATCAGTCGTACAAATTTTGACTTTTGTGACTCATTTTTATGTTAGCTACTTACTTTTTAAAATGTGAATCTTATAATTTTCTTTTGTATTTGTGTAAGATTTTTCATATATGAAGACACTATGTTTGGCATGTTCCTTATAAATATTTTTTCCGTTTGGGAGGTTGCCTTATGCTTTTGTTTATAATCTTTGCCTTATTAAATATTTTATCATATTTATTTATACAGCATAGAGGATGTTTATTTTAGTAGCTAAATCTATCCATCTCTTTTTGTGTTTTATTTTCCATGCTTCCATTGGAACTTCTGTAGAAAACTCAAGAAAGTAAAGCTTTTTTTTAGCATCAGAGAATTTTGGAACAGGAAGCCATCATTTTCACAGGATGAATTTCATTGAGGAAGACAAGGTTTAGAAGGGTGAAGAGACTAGCTCAGCAAGTGGTACAGCCTAGGGGAGAGAGCAATTTTGTCTCACTTCCGGGCAGCGTACAATATTAACTGACAGTCCCCATCCCATCTCTTTTGGTAATATCTAATATTCCAAGTCTAGGAAGCCTCAAATTTCACACATGCTTTGTATGGCATATAGATTGTGAGAATAGAAAGGTATCTTTGCTTGGTGGATGATCTAGAGGATTAGATTTTGGGGACCAGTGCCTTTCTTCTGGTGTTATTGGACTACAATTCCTATCAATGACACTTGGCCCTTATTAATCCTCTCTGTGTCTCTGCCAAAGTATCTCATGGATTCTTTTAAATTGAATCTCAAACTGGACCAAATATATTAGGCATTTATTTAAACATGGGGTAGAATTCAAATATCATTAAAAGTTTAAAGCATAACAAAGTGAGATTATCTGCCGTGAACTTGATTGTAATATTGTTAGCTTATTCATGAAATTCTATGCAGGTTGTACTTTTGGAAGGAAGCTCACCTATATAAGAGTATTTCCCTTCCGTTGTTAGTACAAAGAGCAGAGAAAAGGGAAAATAATTTTTGAAAGTTTTGGAATGGAGAAACTAACACAGAAAGTTAGAATATGGTCTTAGGAGCAAGGAGATACTTTTGTCTATTTATGCAGACTTCAAAATAAGAGTTGCCCCTCAAAATCCTTCCTTGATGAAAATTAGTCAGATATTAAGTAAATTTTCTAATTAACCAGTCCTTTGCAGTAAGATCTTTAGAAAACTGTTGATTCAGATGTTCAAAAGAAAAGCTTGTATACTCTTACTCAAATATGCACATCAAAAACAAGGGATCATCCTAATTGTCCTCAGTTGTTACATTTCAAAAATTCATTCAATGCTAGTCAGAACAATTGCAGCTGTTAAGCCAGGCAGGTATAACTTTCTACACATGATATATAAATGTCTAAACCTCTATCCCACTAACAAGAGCACCATAGCACTTTTACAAATAGCTAAAAGCATTTTCAGCTGGCAACAGTTCTTACCAGGTTAGAAAGTCTTCACAAAAAAAAAAAATAAATAAATAGGGATCCCTGGGTGGCGCAGCGGTTTGGCGCCTGCCTTTGGCCCAGGGCGCGATTCTGGAGACCCAGGATCGAATCCCACATCAGGCTCCCGGTGCATGGAGCCTGCTTCTCCCTCTGCCTGTGTCTCTGCCTCTCTCTCTCTCTCTCTCTCTCTGTGTGACTATCATAAATAAATAAAAAATTAAAAAAAAATAAATAAAATAAAAAAAAAATAAAAAAATTCTTCACTAGTCCTAGTATCTACACTGCGGTGATGATTATGCATTTCTTACCTGTCAGTGTCTGTATCCTAAAGATGCCCAATATCATTCCTATGAATTATCACTTAATTTTTATTAAAATTCTCCTTGTCAGAGAATTTTCCTTTTTGCAAACATAGCCTATCTTGATCTTTGCTAATTAATATAATGAATTGTGTGTGGATACCTGTAAGTTTGTATGCACCTGTGGACCATGTGTACTTAGAGACTTTTGGCCTAGTGAGCTCTGTTCTCTGAATCTGAGCAGCTTTTTTTTCTTAGTTGTGTATACTTTTGTGAAAACAAGAGTCTTCAGCTGATGAGAAATATATCCCAGAAAGGAGTAAGACCCTATGTGCTAAGCTTTTTATTTTTTTCTGATTTTTCTTTGTAAGGATCTATTTTTACTTTCTTTGTGTGACACTGAATAGAGCAGCTTTGAATTCTATACAATGTATTTATGTAGCCAGAGGTAGAGGTGATAAGTGCAGGATGTCATAAATCTATATGTCATAGATTGAGTTCTACTAGGTAATGTGTATAACAGTGACGCTATGATTAGCCTAGCCGCATATCTGTATCTATGCAGTATTTCTTAGTTGGGATATGGATGACATTTTGCAAAATTCAATTCATTATTGGGCTGAATTTACAGGAATATCCACAGGATGTCTTCATCCTTGATCACTGCCGACAATATGCAAGTAATACCCTTCAGTCATTGTGAGAATCCAAAATGTCCCTACATATTTTTGCATGTTTCAAAGGGGGACAGGTAACACCCCAGGTTGTTAAATAGAAGATTTCATAAAGATGTTATAGCTACATTTAATAAAATTTTTCTGTCAATTTTTGTTTTATCATTAGATCTTCTAATAACTCATCTTAAAATGCTATTTTCTTATAATACCTAAAATGTAGGGCATCTTTCGCTCTTTCAAAAGGCACTATTTCAAAATGGGGTTTGGGCTTTTTCTCAGTGTTGGCTCCACCTTGGATTTGCTCTTTTCTGCCACTGACTTTGGGTAAAAATTTAGAGAGATTTCTTGGGAAGAGAGTTCTTTGCCCTTCTTGTGTTTTCACTTGAAGATTCTCCACTTCTTACACTCTATCTACTGCTCTTCAACTCGTGGTTTAAGTACCTAATCTCCAACAGGTGAGAGACTCTGGGTTCAGTTGAATCACCTTTCACCTGAAGAAGAGATGAAAGATCATGAGCAATGTTCCTAAATACATGCATTAGTAGAGTTGCTAGACAGGATGGAAGAAATATTCCAAGAAGAAATCTAGAAGGATGAAGGGAATAAAAATCAAGAGTTAAAATTTGCCAACTAGGGAATATGTTATAAAATAGGCAGTAAAGAAAAATCTGAACTACTGGTGCTGTATAACAGAAGGATCATCTGGAAAGTAAAGGAGCACTAAGGAGGGCTCGTGGGCATCCCAATGAGGAAACCAGCTCCTAATGCAGGAACAGAGAGACAAAAATGACACTAGTTGACTCCATGCTGAGGCTTCTGCACTAGCTCTAGTTTAGATCAGAACTGGTTCCTTGAATCTGTAATGGTTTCTGTTTTGTTTGGTTTTGTTGCTATATTGAAACTGAAAGCATGGTTCAATTTATGAAGTCCATAAACTTACTCTATCCACTTCTGCTTTTTCATATCGCCAATGAACTACACTCTGATGACTTCAGAGATATAGAGAACCTGGAATTTTATAAGGAGGTAAATTAATCTAATTAGATCTCACAAAGCCCACATGAAATAGTATTCTTTAGTTTCATTAAGCAGAACGAAGGTGGATTTCTTTCAAAAGAAATAACTTTTACAAAAAAAAATGTGAGTATAGCCTTTATATACACATATCTGCATGGAAACCCAAGAATATGAAGAAAATGACTATAATGATTTATAGACTTTCTTCTCCATGACAAAACTTTGCCAGAGATGATCTTTTACTTCTGTAAAGATTACAGATCACTAGAACACAGTAGGGCAGGTACATTTTACAAATGAGGAGAGTTGAGAGAGTTTGAGTACTTGGATATCAGATGGAATATTTTGTATAGTCAGTATTCCAACATAGTCTGTGATTTCTAATTTATAGGTCTTAATATTTTCTTCAGTGCATGTAGATTAGATTAAGACGGGAGTAAAGTTGTCAGTATTACTTTTATGGGAATGATTTATTCCAGCTAAAGAAGGATATTGATAGTATTATTTTCATATATTTTGCAAAATTGGGAAGACTAGCTGAGAAATTTTGAAGACTTAAATTCTATAGATATCAGCCACGAATTCCTTAAATTACTGATCTGTGTTGATAATATTAGAACTCTCAGAAAGTAGATGAAGATATAAGTAGAACACTGTGGACTTCATTAAAGAAATAATGGAAAACTGATTAGTGAAGGAAGGTAATAGGAACTTTGCAAGTAATCATGTAATTTTGAGTTTAAATTGGTCTGTGACAGGGACATTTATTTCAGTACTTTACGTATGGTTAAAAATAAAATTTGGAAACTACTAGAATGTTCCCTTGTATGGAGACTTGAACAAATTGTGATACATGAAAACCCTGGAAAATTACATAGTCATTCAAAAGAGAGCATTTGATGTATGTCAATTGTCTGGGACAGAATCCATGATTAGAGTGAGGGAGAAAAAGCAAGATGCAGAGATGAATACATAATAGGATCTGTTACTCAGGTTGGATTCTCCAGGAAACAGAATCTCAGAGTGTAGACTTCAGGGTATTTATTAGGTACTGGTTTAGAATCAACACCTGTGGAAAGGAAGGGGAAAAGGAACATTGGGCAGAAGGTGAAACTGGACTGTAAGGCAGACCTGGTGAGAGTCTCAGCTGACCCAGCAGGGAGGTCCTGAACTAAAATGGGCCATCAGAATGTCCCTGATCAGAATGGCCTAGTACTCAGTCGCTTGGTGGGCTCAGAAATTGGTGTTACCTTGGGTGAGGCAGCTCTCTGCCCTTGGGGCAATCCCTGAAGGAACTAAAGGCTGAGGGCATCCATTGACAACATTCTTAATGCTTAGCTCTTGGTTGAAGGGGGATCTTGAGGCTGCCTCTATCACAATACGCAAAACAAACCATGCCCAAACTCAAAAGGTGTAAGCATGTTTGTAAATGACTATACACGCAAGGAGAAAAGTCGAATATAAATCTTGGTGCTGAGGAAAGGAATTGGACTGGAGGTAGTACAAGGAATCAAAGCTAAACAAAAGGTAAACATATTAATAACAAAAAAGACGATACAATATCTTATTTAGATAAGTTAAAAATATATGTAGTGCTTAGCAATATTAAAGGATGGTCATTGGGCAGCCCTGATGGCTCAGCGGTTTAGCGCCGCCTTCAGCCATGGGCATGATCCTGGAGACCTGGGATCAAGTCCCACATCGGGCTCCCTGCATGGAGCCTGCTTCTCCCTCTGCCTGTGTCTCTGCCTCTCTCTCTCCTCTCTGTATATTCTCATGAATAAATAAATAAAATCTTAAAAAAAAAAGGATGGTCATCTAATAGTATTTATCTCAGGGTTGTAACATTACCTTTCCACTGTGCTTCTCTATGCTGTCTGAGTAAAAATAGAAAAAAAAAAAGACTAATAGCAAATTATGATCATTAGATATACTTAATTTAAAAACTTAAAGTTTTCAGAAGATAGATTTCAAAAAATTTAGCTCACATAGCAAGACACTCTAAAAGACAAGATGGTTTTAGAAGTTTTGGAGTTGCAAAACCAGTCATAGTCTTCAGAAGTTAAAGTTAATGAATTAAGTCTTCATATACAACATGCATTGTTCAAATATTTCTTGAGTGCTCATTGGTGGGAATGTGAACTGGTGCAGCCACTCTGGATAAGTATGTGAAAGTTCCTCCAAGAGTTAAAAATAGACCTGCCCTACGACCCAGCAATTGCACTGCTGGGGATTTACCCCAAAGATACAGATGCAGTGAAATGCTGGGACACCTGCACCCTGATGTTTCTAGCAGCAATGTCCACAATAGCCAAACTGTGGAAGGAGCCTCGGTGTCCATCGAAAGATGAGTGGATAAAGAAGATGTGGTTTATGTATACAATGGAATATTACTCAGCCATTAGAAACGACAAATACCCACCATTTGCTTCAATGTGGATGGAACTGGAGGGTATTATGCTGAGTGAAGTAAGTCAATCGGAGAGGGACAAACATTATATGGTCTCATTCATTTGGGGAATATAAAAAAATAGTGAAGAGGAATAAAAGGGAAAGGAGAGAAAATGAGTGGGAAATATCAGAAAGGGAGACAGAACATGAGAGATTCCTTACTCTGGGAAATGAACAAGGGGTGGTGGAAAGGGAGGTGGATGGGGGGTTGGGGTGACTGGGTGATGGGCACTGAGGGGGGCACTTGATGGGATGAGCTCTGGGTGTTATGCTATATGTTGGCAAATTGAACTCCAATAAAAAATAAAAATAAAATAAAATAAAATAAAATAAAATATTTAAAAAAAGAAAAAAAATTCTTGAGTGCTTTCACTGAGCCAGAATCTGTTTGAGGATGTTGAGTTACATCTAAAAGGAAGGCAGGGGATCGCTGGGTGGTTCAGCGGTTTAGAGCCTGCCTTCAGCCCAGGGCCTGATTCTGGAGACCCGGGATCGAGTCCCACGTCAGGCTCCCTACATGGGGCCTGCTTCTCCCTCTGCCTGTGTCTCTGCCTCTCTCTCTTTCTCTCTCTGTGTCTCTTGTAACTAAATAAATAAAATATTTTTAAAAAATAAAAAAAATAAAAGGAAGGCAAACAAAAATTCCTGTCCAGAGGATTCCATCCAGAGGATGCCTGGGTGGTATAGTTGGTTAAGCATCTGACTTTTGGTTTCAGCTCAGGGTATGATCTCAGGGTCATGAGATTGAGTTCCATGTCCAGCTCACACTGAGCTTAGAGTCTGCTTGAGATTCTCTTTCCATCTCCTTCTGTCCCTCATGCTTGTGCTCTCACTCTCTTTTGCTCTCTCTCTCTCTCAGATAAATAAATCTTGAAGACAAACAAACAAAACTTCTGCCTTCTTGGATCTCACATTCTATAGGGATGAGAGAATAAGCAATAAGAACAATAAATGAGTAAATTCTATGGTAGTTTCGAAGTTGTTTAAGTCCAGTTTCCAGGAAACAGAAGAAACCATCAGATTCTGCAATTTGCATTCAAAGGTGTTTTGGAAAACACTCTTGAGAAGAACAGCTAAGAGAGAAGGAAGTTGGCACAAATAGCTCAAAGTGACCCACTGTGTAACCATAGCTTAAAGATGAAGAGAGACTCACTAGACTTTTTTGGGAAGTATTCTCCTTCTTGGAACATATCTACAAGACTAGTAGAATTTACAGTTGAGATCCCTTCAGACTATATCTTGGTTTAGGGCAGGAGAATTAACACAGTGCTAAGTTAAGATGAAGTAAATGCAAATGGTTTCTTTCTCTCTTTTCTGAAATTACAGAAAAGAACATTCTGGTCAGATCACATGCTATATACCATGTGCCTGACGTGTTATTAACCAACTTGGGCAAAGATGCCATGTCTAGTAAAGAAACTGCACTTGAAACTTTTTCTAGGCTAACTTTCCAGTAAGCAGTCCACTGTAAACCCAGGATCTATCTGGATTTTGTAGGGGCCCAACTGGTGAGTTAAGTGGAGGTATAATGTGGGTCACTAATCCTGAACCTATGACATCTTTAGTAATGGCAATAATCTCTGCTTATTTTCCCCTGGTTTCAGTATAAATGCACCCAAGACCATTGTGAGGGGCAAGTTTCAGACACTTGGCCTTTGTCTTTCCCACAATAATAATGCTTAGCTTATAAGCCAAGCAGCCAGTGGGGAATATTTTCAAAAATTAAGTATGTCTATTTCAATTGTGCATTCAGAGACCAAATGAGTCTATAAACCCAGTAGTCCCTGTGAGCCCATTGTAAGCCACACTAGAGATTTGACTCCCGCCCCAAACAGGAGGACCACAATGGTGCTTTGGTTTTCCAGGTAGCTATAACAACCTGGACCTTGTGTCAAGAAATCTTGAAAGGTTTGGGCTCTTACCCCTCACTCCAATGTAAAACTACCCAAGTAAGTGGCATGGCCCACTGGGGAAGGACTGGGAGAGCTGCTACTGTGTACGCTTGACATGGTATTGCAAGTTTCTTCCCTCTAAGGTATAAGTCTCTCCTGTAATCAATAATTTCTAGTTATAAAAACTGGCTCACATCTGAAATCTGGATAAAAGATTGACACATTTTTTAATTACGGTAACTGCCTTCAGCCTCCTGATCAACCATCCTTTATTTTGGCTGTACGTGTTGAGCAGTAGCTTTGTTGGCTGCCTCTATATCTTACCCAGAAACCCACCTCTGTAGCTCTCTGCAGGTCCTCTCCTGGCCACCAGTCTGATGTTGCCATTCATTATAGTAATTGTCCCAATTAGTTTCTGACAGTTCAGCACTGCCACCTTGCCTCTATTAACTAGAGATCCTTTGAGTTCCGTTGCTGTCAGTGAGCCCAGTTATTAACAGTATCTCCTACTGTCCTCCCTGGCCTCTAGAGGACAGCCACCACTGAACGTCTATCTCGGCAATGCCCATGTTTCTCTCACTAGCACATTCCTTACTCCTTTGGTTAAATGGAATTTTCTCCCATACATCATAGTGATCTAGTAAGTTTTCTGACCTATTTAGCATAACCACTCAGGCATGCCTACTTCTGTAAACCCTTTGATCCCTCTACAACTGTAAGTGACAGCAACTCTAGTGCTTCTACCTGCACAGTATAATCCATCACTTTTTCTAAGCTTCTGGGAGCCCTCCCACTACTCTATTTTTCCCTCTCTCAGGGACTTTGCATGTGTTTTAAATCCTGTAACCTGGGAGAGTGCTCTCACATCAATAAACTCTCTTTTATCCAGCATCCTCTGCATGTAATCCCACATGTACCCTCCAGGATGCCTCCAGTATATATTGGCTAGTTTTTCCTTCAGCTCACAATCATTTTGCTGTGTTAGCCAACTCAGCATTTTCTCAAATGTGTTAGGGTGTGATTTAACCATAGTTATTGGCTTAGTGATGGGAGAGGATTGGGGGAGAAGTAGGAGCATATCCTGAGAAGCGCACATTTGGTCTTATAGGGAAGACAGCTCAAGCAAATTAGGCCAGAGTGTCAAATCATAAGGAGCAGTGTATCATTTTAATTGTCTCAAGGGGTTAGGAGTATCTGGAAATGGGAAAATTCTACAACCC
The DNA here is from genome assembly GCF_048164855.1 of Canis lupus baileyi. Lineage (NCBI taxonomy): Eukaryota > Metazoa > Chordata > Mammalia > Carnivora > Canidae > Canis > Canis lupus. The sequence goes on along the minus strand of NC_132870.1, from coordinate 25,609,124 downwards.
AGATTTCCATATCCCAGGTTTCAGAGTTCTCCTTCTGAATCCAGGACCTGACTGTGGCATAATAGATCTCCTGGAGCAGAGGAATGTACTTTCTAAGAAGCTCTACTCCTCTTTAATTAGAAAGTGATTATTCAGCTTTCACTCTCCACTAGCCACAGGAGACCCTCTAAATTTCATACTGTTAGATTCTCCATGCTTCCAATGTATCAATGATCCCCGGAAATAACCAGCATATTCCAAAGTCCTTAAAATTATTATTTTTGAGATTCTAAAACTCCTGAGAAATTATACCTGCCAGTGAACTCCATTTAATATCTAGTTCCCAGTTATGAACATTTTAATAATTTCACCACAACCAGATGCCTGTACCTAACAATGTTTAAGCTACTCCTACCAAGGAACTTTTTATTGCAGCTCACTTGCTGATGATCCAGTTCTAAACATCTCATTTTAGACTTTGCCCCCTAGAATCAATTCCAGTATAATTATCATAGGTCAAATATTATGAGACTCTGACATTTGCGTGCCAAGGAATATTGGGTATAGGTCCCGGGAATGACAACTATGAGGAATGAGAGAAGGACTGAGCCCAAAGGGAAGCTGAACTATGATGCAGTTACTGCAAGAGACTCAGCTAGCTGACCTTCCAGGGAGTTGTAGAGTTTGACTGACCCTTCAAAGTTGTCCCAATTTGAGGTATAGGGTACAGGTCATTAGCCCTCTTGACCAGACCAATCAGGTTCAGTGGACTGCACCCTAGCAGGGACATAATCCTAAGTGAAGCTGCTCTCTTAGCTGAGAGCAACTGTTGGAGAGGAATTCGGCTTAGGATCACAACTATCGCTGCACTAAGGAAATGAGACTCTAGGGGAATGAAAGTAAAATGTAGGCAGTATACTTCATTTCAATAGAAAAGTTTTTGATAAATTTTATATGGGAAAATCAAAGTAATTATGAGAAAAAATCAAACAGGTAAAAATCAATAACAGATAACTGGAAAATATTGGCATACATAGAGATTAAATGACATCCTTCTAAGTAACACATCAGTCAAAGAAATCTCAAGAGGACATTAAAAATATTTTGAATTAAATGAAAATGAAAATATAAATTACCAAAATTTATGGGATGCAGCAAAAGCAGTGATTAGAGGGAAATTTATAGCATTGAATGCATACGTAAGAAAAGAAGAAATATCTAAAACCCACCAACCTGAGTTTGTACCATAGAAACTGGGAAAAGAAGAGCAAGCTAAACCCAATGTAAGTAGAACAAAAGAAATACAGACATACCTCATTTTATTGTGCTTCATTTAATTGTGTTTCACAGGTACTGCATTTTTTTTACAAATTGAAGGTTTGTGAGAACTCGAGTCAAATAAGTTTATCAGTGTCATTTTTCCAACAGCATTTGCTGCCTTTATGTCTCTCTGTCACATTTTAGTAATCCTCATAATATTTCAAACTTACTATATTTGTTACAGTGATCTTGATCAGTGACTTTTGATGTTACTATTGTCATTGTTTCAGGGCACCACAAACCGTACCCATTCATTTCAGTGAACTTAATAAATTTTGAGTATGTGCTGACTGTTCTAGAAACCAGCTGTTCCCTTATCTCTTTCCCTCTCCTCAAGCCTCCCTATTCTTGGAGACACAGTAATAGGCCAACCAAGATCCTGCAATGGCCTCTAAGTGTTCCAGTGAAAGAGTCAATCAACACAGCAAACTAATTGTTGTCCATAGCCACTCCAACCTTCAGCAACCACCACCCCAATCAATCAGCAGCCAGCAACATAGAAGGAAGACTCCTCACCAGCAAAAAGATTATGACCTACTGAAAATTCAGATGATGGTTATCATTTTTTAGTAATGAAATATTTTTAATTAAGGTATGTACATTGTTTTTTAGACCTTGCTATCGCACTCTTAATAGACTACAGTATAATGTAAAAAGCTTTTATAGGCAGTGGAAGCCAAGAATTTCATGGCTTGCTATATTGTGATATTAGCTTTATTGTAGTGATCTGAAACTACCCTGAAATATCTCCAAAGTATGCCAGTAATAAGAATTAGTGCAAAAATCAACAAAATCAAAAATAGGAAATCAGTAGAGAAAAATCGACAAAACCAAAATCTGTTTCTTTGAAAAGAACAGTAGGGTAAGATTGATAAGTCTCCAATTAGGCCAAGAGAAGAAGAAAGGACACTAATATTAGAACTAATATCAGAAATGAAAGAGGGAGCATTATCATAGATACTATGGACATTAAAAGAATAATAAAGAAATACTAGGAAAAATTCTATACTTGTTTCTAAATATTTGTTGAAATACAAAAATAGCCTCAAGTACATTCTTGGCAGGATCCTTAATTCTATCGTGTTCACTAAGTTTGGCCATGCTCACCATGCCAGTTATCCACTCTGTATCAATCCAAACACATATTCCCTCTATTCTGCTCCTAAGAAGCTAAAACTCCACTGCAAAGGTACAAACTTACTCGTTTTTGGTCAAGTATCAATATTGCTATTAACCAATTTACTCTTCCTTAGCTTACTTATTTGAAGTCAACACATGTTCACTGAACATTTAAAATATTCTAGATATGCTGTTAAATCTTGGACTCTCCTCCATGCTTCCTGGAGTTAATGTTTCAAATATTTACCACTGATTATACACCCTGCAACTACCTTCACTCCCTCACTTTTACTAGGGTTACTGAATTAATGAAAAATAGAGGTAATCAGAATTAAAAACTCTTTAATTCCCACTACACTACCTCAGAATCGCCTTTATAATCCCTTATTTCTTCTCTTTACTTCTTCTTCTCCCTTCTTTGCTCTTTTTTTTCAGAAGATTTTTTCTACTTTTTCCCAAGGCTGGTTCTATCATTTGGGCTTCTGATCCAATTGTTAACTTTATAATTATTCCCTCTCTTGTGTATTTTATATTACTCTGATCTATTCATACTTTTAAGAATTGAGTTACTTTGGGGCACGTGGGTGGCTCAATTGGTTAAGTGCCCAGCTCTTGATTTTGGTTCAGGTCATGATCTCATTGTCATGAGATGGAGCCCCACGTTGGTCTCTGTGTCAGGTGTGGAACATGCTTAGGATTCTCTCTCTCTCCTTCTTCCTTTGCCTCTTCCCCCACCCCGCTTGCTCTCACACATATACTCTCTCTGTCTCTCAAAAAAAAAAAAAAAAAGAAGAAGAAGAAGAGAAACTGAGTTACTATTGCATGCCTTACATTATTTACAGCATTGAACAAAATAATTTTTCTGTTCCCTTATAGTTTACCTTCTGTGAGGAGAGAACAGTTTTTGAGTATATGTTGTTTATATATTGTTAAGGGGTGATAAATACTATCATGGAAAATTAAGTAGTATATAGTTAGAATTCTCCAGAGAAATGGACAAAGATATAGATATAATAAGAAATTGACTCACACTACTATGGAGGCTGAGAAGTCCCACAATCTGCGATCTGCAAGCTAGATACCCAGGACAGCAGATGGCATATGGATCCAGCCCAAGTCTGAGGCCTGTGAGCCAGGAAAACTGATGGGGTAAGTTGTAGTCTGAGCCTAAAGGTGATGTCCCTGCTTGAAAACAATCTGGCCAAGAGCCAGTTTTCTATTCCTCTGCCTTTTTGTTCTATACAGGACTTCAGTGGATTGAATGAGGTCCACTCATACTGGGGAGGGCAATGTGCTTTACTCAGCATAAAGATTCAAATGCTCATCTCATCCAGAAACACTCTCATAGACACACACAGAAATGGCATTTAGCCGTATATCTAGGCATATACCATATACCTATGAACCTGTCAAGTTGACGCATAAAATTAACCATTACAAGTAGGGAAGGGATATACAGAGTGCCAACGTGTAGGATGACATTTTATAAAGAGTAGACAGGTAAGTCCTCACTAAGGAGTTATTTGAGTAAAAGCAGGAAGGAAGAAAGTGAACAATCGACATAAATGCTGGGGAAGAGCAAGCCAAGCAAAGGGAACAACACTGCCCGATCTCAAGGCAGAGCAAACCTGAGCTAATCCAGGAATAGCAAGGAGACTGGAGTAGTTAAACATGGAGGAAATGAGGGAAAAAGAAGCCAGATTATGTAGACCCTTTGTATCCACTATAGGGACTTTAGCTTTTACTCTGAGGGAAGTAGGAAGCCACTGAGATTTTCACATACTGGTATGAAAAATCTGAGTTTTGTTAATAGGATCACTGTAGCTACAGTGTTGTTGATAGGCTGGAGAAGAGAAGGATGAAACGAGACCAGTCATAGGGGTCTCTGGCCGAGAGATGCTGGTGGTATGAAGCAGTGTATTAGCAGTTGAGGTGGTAAGAGGTGGTATGTTGCTGTTGTTGTTTAATGTATTTTGATAGTAGGGAAACATGACAGATAAAGAAGAGTCAAGAAGGACACCAATATTTCTTTTTTTTTTTTTTAAAGATTTTATTCATTTATTTGACAGAGAGAGAACACAAGCATAGGAGCAGCAGAGGGAGAGGGAGAAGCAGGTTCCCCCCTGAGCAAGGAGCTGACTTAGGGCACAGTAGCAGGACCCTGGGATCACAGCCTGAGCCAAAGCAGACACTTCACTGACTGAGGCACCCAAGTACCCCTGTATAGCAAAATTTCTGATCTGAGCAACTGGAGTGATGTACTTGCCATTAGATGAGGCTCAGTTTTGCTGGTTTTAGAAAGAGAGGTGTTCAACTTTAGAAAATTTAGGTGGATTTTTCAAATTTAGGGTCTTTGGGACATAGATAAAATTTAAAACCACGAGATTGGATGGGATCGGCAAGGGAATAAGTATAGATATATAAGAAAAAAGCATTCTAAAGAGTAAACCTTGGGTCATTTCAGGGTGAAGAGGTTCACAAGGCAGAAGGTAAACCAGGAACATGGTTTCCTAAAAGCCATTGGAAAAAAATACTAAATGCTGTTGATGGGACAAAAAAGAGGAAGACTGAAGCTGATCTTGGATTTAACATGGTACAAGTCATTGGAAATCTTGACAAAAGCCTGACTGGAGTCAGTTTAACAGATAAAGGAAAGAGGAAAGTTGTAGCATTGTACATATAATTATTTCAAGAAATTTTGCTATCAAAGGATGAATGAGCTCTAGGTAAAGCAAGGAATAGGTTTAAAACGGGAATAAATGTTTTTTACATACATATAATAATGTATATTTATTGTACATGCATGTGTATATAAATGTATATACAATATGTATACTAATGGTAATAGTATAGTTGAGATAAATAATTTGATCATGAAAGAGAGGGGAAAACTGCAGGAATGAGGTTCTTAGGTGGGGCCAGAGTAAATGGAATTTGGTGAAAATGTGGAGGGTTTGACTTTAAGTAGGAATACATAGAGTTTATTCCACTAAGAGGAAAGGAAAAATGTGTACTGTTTCTAGAAGATGAGTAGATGTGATGGTGGGAGCTCAGAATTTTTATTCTCATAGTTTTCATGAACTCAATGAAAGTAGAGAACTAGAATAAAAAATAGGGAGTAGGTGTTTGGGGCTTGAGAAGAATATGAAAGAAAGGAAAGAGGAAGAGTAAAAGTAGCATAATTGCTTTGCAACATTAAATGCCCACTTGACTAACTGCCATGAAGTTAGAGTGAGACAGAGATTTGTACATTTTTTTTTTCCAGCCTCCACTGACACCAACTCTTTCCAATTTCAGTTCCAATGTTGGGGCGGGGGTAGTGTTCCCCTGCCAACACAACACAAAGCAATTCTTGGATATCACCAGGGCATCTGAGCATTGAATTTCACTCAATACTGACGCTATCTTACTGGAGATAGCATCAGATTCCCTAGGTTAAGGGTGCAGTTGCACAAATCTGTCCCCCCACCACCGCTCACATGCCACCTGTAGGCCCAGGCTGTTACCTGAGCTTCTGATTGGAGGTTTCAGACAGGAAGACAACTACTGAAATGCGGATGTGCAGAGGTATATGGAAATGAGAATGTAGAAAATGAACTCTGTCCTGGGAATCAGGACTTCTCATTTTGACTGGCCAAAATAGTGATAAAGTGCATTAGGGGATGAGTCCTGATGATCCCGATGAGTTCTGACAAGGAGGAGAGTATTAGGAGGTACGCAAAGATTGGAATTTTTGAACCTCTCTTTATCATCTTGATAGAGGTGTGGAGACTAGAAAAAAGATGGTCTTAACTACATGGTTATCCTGTAACCACAAAGCCTTTGAAATTCTCCTTTGATTGCAAAATGTCCTTCTTACTGCCAAATTTGTTGGTTTCTATATGGGGCAAGCTCAAATATATAGCTGGCACCTCTAGTTTCTGTTTTTCCATACAAAATAAATAATAGTTTCCCTTAAAATAAATTATAAAATAACCATGATTTTGGCACATGAGTCAGCAGACGCCAATTGTGGGGTTGTACTCATAGTAGTAATAGTAAAAGGAAGCTGCCATCTCTTCCCAAACCAATTAGTGGTGAAAATAAAACTGCTCTGAATACAACCCTGGGATTGCCCCTGGCCACATCTTTCAAAGCTTTTTTGGATTTTTCAGCATCATTATTTCTGTGGACCACTTAGCAGTTTAGGAATACCCTTCCTTTTGGGATTTCCTGTCACTATCTCCTTTCCTGATGACTCTTTCTGAGTCACCTTACTTGTCTTCGAAACTTATCAGTCCCTTGAATAAAATCTAGGCATTTCAAAAATTTTCTACTGGTCTCCATCCTGTTCTATTTTGTAGCAAGAATTTGAGTCTAAAATGCTCTCAAAAGGGGCACTTGGGTGTTCTGTCAGTTAAGGGGCCCACTCTTGATTTCAGCTCAGGTCATGATCTCAGGATCCTGGAATCTCAGGGTCCTGGGATCAGCCCAGTTGTGTTTTGGGCTCCATACTCAGCGGGGAATCTGCTTGATAATTTCTCATCTTCTCTCTCTGCCCCTCCCCCTGCTCTCTCTCTCTCTAATAAATAAATAAATTCTAAAAAAATATAAAATAAATAAAATGCCCTCAAGGGACACTATGTGTCTCCTCCCTCCAAATCATATTCTCCAATGGAAGTCAGAAGGACCTTAAAAAAATACAAAATAAAACTGCTGATAGTAAATGTCCTATACTCGACATTTAATGGCCTCTTTTCACTACTACACAAGTCCTTTTTCCTCAAGATAACGTTAAAGACTTTATGCAATTTGACTCTATTCTTCTTCCAGGATTTCATTACCTATCACTCTTTCTCTTCTTGGGAGACCCTTTATGTGGGCCACATTCGACAACACACTATTTGTGGGCACTGATATATGCTGTGTTCCCTTAGCTTTTGCTTACACTACTTCCTTTCCACCAAATATTCTTTTCCTTCTCCTCCATTTGTTGGTCATTCCAATTCAGAGAAGATTTCTTTTGTGAGGTCTTTCTGAAGAGCATCCCAACCCTCAAACTGTCCAATCATTCTTGTTTGTTGTCACGGCCTCTATTTACCCTTCCAGGATAGAAGTTATCAGGATCTGTTTTTTGTTGTTGTTGTTGTTTTTTGTTTTTTTTGATGCACTTTACCTTTTTACTTAAATTCTTCCTGTTGAAAAATAAATGGGGTAATTGTCCCTAGATATGTATGTGTGTGTGTGTGTGTGTGTGTGTGTTTTCTCCTTGTCTAACCACTCTCTGTTAGATTATTAGCTTCTCCGGGGCAGTTTTGACTTCCATCAGGACCTCACACTATGTCATGCACATAACTGGTGTTAAGGAATGTTTATTCTATTAAAATATGATAGGAAATAATTCAGGATGGAAAGGGAGAGTGAAGAGCACCAGCTGAATAAGGAGATGACAGTAAAACTGAGTTCCACAGGTAAGAATTTTTGTCTTTTGGGAACATCATAAAAGTTCATTGAATGAAAAAGGCTAATGTAGGAGATTTCACACGTATATCTCAATACTTAACCTGAAGCAACATTCAAGTGTTATAAGAAAAGTGGGGTTTAGTCACATCCCAATTTATGTACACTTTTGAGAAATGGTGGCTATCTTTCTCACCATCATCCTTTTAAAAACTTTGAACAGACATAAAGGAGAAAAATGTTTTCCCAAGTATAATATTACAAAATCTATTCAGTTTTCCTTTTCCAAACTTTTAGGTTTAAAGAATGTTCAGACTCCTTAATTCTGTTCAATTTTTTAAATCAATCACTCTTGTGCTGAATATTTTTAAATGAATATGACACTTTGCATGGATCCCATAAATAAACAAAACGTGCACAGCTTTGTTTATGTTAGGAACCTTCTGCTAAGTGTTGCTTCTATTTATTTACTTTTAAATTATGCCAGATTTTTGCAAATTTGAGTCAGTTTGGGGATCAACTTGAAATTTTAAAGACTGGCTATTTATTTTGCTTTTCATACCTTGCAAATATAGTTAAAATAATGGCTTTAAGGGCCAGCAGAAGATATAAGAGGAAATTATTTATGGTGGATTTAATTATGTAAATAGATGTGCTGTACCATAAAAATGTTACCACTTCTCTTAATTTATTCTAACTTCCTCATTCTCTCTGCTTTCTCCTCATATCCAGAGTTTTTAACCCTACCCATTATAACTGAGCTTAGATGTATACTTTTTTTTTTTTTTGTATAGGACAGCACAAAAGTTCTGAGGCAAATATCAGAGTAGCCATATGTAAAACTTTGTTCAGAAAGCCATGTTGCTAAACACAAGCTCTACTTATAGAAAATTATAACTGGAATTATAATTCACTAATTCGCTCATGATAAAATGCTGGCATCCATAAACTGACTTCTTATCACATATAGTCTGGCATGATTCATGAGAGTTAAGGCTGGTTAGCTTTTCAAGAGAGCAGAAACAAAGTGATGGAGTTATATAAGGCAACAACAGACATCGATACATGTCTCACCAACATCTATCCAGTCCCCCAACCTCCTCCTTCCTTTTTTCTCAATTGAACCAGGATTATGTTCAGAAATTTCTTATCCTCCACACAGTCATATGCTTCAGGATGATCTCATCACTAGTTCCAGGGATAGTAGGTACTTATAAGACTAAGTCAATCTCATTCTTTTTGAGACTACAGGTGTGGACATGTGACCTAATTTTGGCTAATGAGATGTTAGTGGAAGTCAATCTTAGTGCTTCTAGATTTTACTGCTTTAAAGATATAGACACCAATAGAGATAGTCCTTTTCTTTTCTTGAAATCTTTTAATGCCTGGAAATGATGATTGGAACTACTGCAGCAGTAACTGTGAGGGAAACCTGCCTGACGGAAGAGCCAAGGTGATGGGGATGACTGAGGGAAGAGATGGAAAGAACCCGAACCACCCATGACACACTGATTGTTCCACACCTGAAGCCTGTCCCATCTGGGACTTCATCATTTAAGCCAGTGTAATTTTCTCTTACTGTAATGAGTGGAAATCTGATAATGCTCCTTCTCTCTATGGTGAAAGAATAAAGTTATGTTGTGTATAAAGGAAGGATATACATATCTGGGTTTCTTTTCAAAAAGATTATTGGTCACTAAAGTATCTAGAAGTTAGCATTCATTGGACTTTGTTCAAGTTTTGGACTCTTGAAATTTGGTAAAGAAAGAAGTGAAAATTAATTTTGTCATTGGGTAACATTTATTTTTCTTTTTTTTTTAAGATTATATTTATTTATTCATGAGAGAGAGAGAGAGAGAGGCAGAGACACAGGCAGAGGGAGAAGCAGGCTCCATGCAGGGAGCCCAACGTGGGACTTGATCCCAGGACTCCAGGATCACGCCCTGGGCCGAAGGCAGGTGCTAAACTGCTGAGCCAGCCAGGGACCCCTTATTTTTCATTAATATAGGGTAGCAAAAATTATAGGAATAGAAAACTCTAAAAATTGAAAAGGAAATGCCATCATCATCATTTTAAGAGAGCTAAGTTACTAATAGGTAAAAACAATTGCTCTTTCAAGCAGTGTTACCGTTACAAAATGTTAGTAGTTAACAGAGACTAAGGTGCAGGCACTGGCCCCTCTTTCAAAGAGTACTTGTCCCCAAAGAAAGAAATGTAACATTATTTACAACTATCCAATATATATTACACTTTTAATCATTTTCTTAATTTTTAATTAAATATAATTCCTATTTCAGTTGTGTGAGTTAACACAACTAAAATCGGCATGCTATTTACATCCTATTTGAAAAAATATTTCATGTTAGAATCTGTTTTAGGTACAATGAGTCTACCAAAAAAAACAGGGAAGGGAGTAAAGGATAAAATTGAATATGATTTTAAGCTTGATATAGTCTTGGGGGCATAATTTCAAGGATTGGATGTTAATTTTTTAATACTAATTAAGTTCACTGTGGCAACCACTCTTCTTTTTTTTAAAGATTTTTTTTAAATTTATTTTGAGGGAGAGAGCACACATGCACTCGTGTGAGGTGGGGGAGGGGCAGAGAAAGAGGGAGAGAGAGCATCCGAAGCAGACTCCCCGCTAAGCCCAGAGCCCAGTGAGGGGCTAGATCCCACCTGAGCCAAAGTCAAGAGTCAGACACTCAACCAACTGAGCTATCCATGCTCCCCTGTCACTGTTCTCTTTAATTGACTTATAGCTGGGATAACTGACAAGGCCACTTCTGGTCCCTAGAATGCCTTTGTGCAAATTAGACTCACCAGAAGATGGCTTGGCAAGCAGAGCAATGGGCTGGATTCCAGCCCCTGCTTGTCCATTTGGCCACGCATTGTTGTGCAGTGAACAGCTAGCACAAATGTACTCAGAGGCCCTGAGTTGCAAATTCCAGTGTTTAGGTGGACAAGTGTTAGATAATAGAGAGTGCTAAGAATGCAGGCAAACTAGAGACCTAATCACAGCTCTAGATACTATTTTCCAGAAGGGAATGTAGACACAGGGTTTTCAGATCTCCCAATTTTTGAAAAAGACTGGAAGTCTAACTCAGATAATACCATGAACCCAAGCAAAAGGTATTTGAGGCCCAAATTCAAATTGTAGCCTGGTGGTCTGTGACTCTGACTTAAAGGAAAGTGTACAGCCACAGCTGCTTGCTCAGATGCTGCAGTTTTCCTGAGCCTTTTGGGTTCAGGAATGTCTCAGCTCCTGGAGGAGATGGTACTACTGAGAGAAGTGGAGCAGAGGCCATGGGCTTCATCCAAGGCAAGTCTTAAGCAGGGAAGACCATTGATAGATATATGGAGGGGAGGAAAAAATCAGTAAATGTGATTTTAAATCTGAAGAAAAAAGAAAAAGGAGTGTAGAAAATTAAGTCCCATGTGAGGAGGAAGGGAGGGAGTTGTGATTTTCAGGTAGTTTGCCTTTTATAGTACTGTTCTACTAAATAGCTCCAACACTCTGCTAACATTAATTAAACCTCACAAACCCGGTGAGATAGGTAATTACTATAATTAAACTGATATTCCAGATCAGTAAAATGAGACTTAGAATGCCCAAGGTCATAGTGAGATTGTGTGGCCCAGTTTGGCAGACAAACCGCATGTTATCACAACACATTACTCTCCTAAGGAGAGCTTCCCTGGCTCTCTCGTCCTTTCTCTCTCTGCATGTTTAGATTAAGAATATAATGATAGGATAAATAAACTTGATCTTTGAGAAGTTACACTGCAAGTTGATTAGGGGAGCTTAAAGACAATATGGAAAAATATCTAAAAGAATGAGCCACATCCCACAGACACATAGAATATGCAAATTCCATTTCAATTAATTTCATCTATTTAAAATACTGCCACTTAAATTGCTGGTTTCGCTAAAAACATCAATAAATCAAGAAATCGATGCACCTAAGGCATTCTCCATATTACACAACAGACTAGAAAGACTGTCATTAGTTTGGAAAGAACGTGCCACAGACGGACAGAAGGAACTCTTCTTGTTGCTATAACTATGGCATAACAAAGGTCAGCACTGGAAAAAAACAAAAAACAAAAAACAGGAACAAAAAATCCCTTCCTGGACTGAACATTCACAACTCAGGGACATTACCCTGGATTCTCCCTCTCAACAAAGAAAGAGAATAATCCTTTATTTTGAGAAAAGTTAATTGAAGATAAACTAAACAATGGAAACAGACATTTTTAAAAAATCAAGCATAAAAATGGTTTTAATTTGAAATATAGCATCTACAGTAAGATCAGACGCCTGTGCTTTTGCAAGTGGGGATATCCAGTTTACCCGGAAGTCAAAATCTCTGAGCTCAGGAGAAGAAAATCACAAACATGTAATGAAAAATGTCTCTGCTATATTTATAAATGTCAGATTCAAAAATGGTGACCTCAATGAATATTGTTTAGTAGAAAACGGTTTAAAATGAATTTATTTTCAAAATGTTATAAAGCTTAAAAAGTATGACTGTCCCAGCCTTAATTTTATGTCTCTAAAAAGTAAAGTTTAGAAATAACTTTATTATTAAAATTCTTGGGAGATTTTTTTTGTTTGTTTCGAATAATTGGGCAAGTCCTGTCTGGTAATTTGAGGATTCACAAGCCTGGTTACAAAACGTCCAGTTTCTGAATATAAATTCATTTTATCTTTATTTTTTTATTTAAAAAAATTTTTTATATAAATTCATTTTTAACAAAAGCCAGCCTCTTGTCTTTGCACTGAGTACATTGGTTACCAGAATTATTGGGTTTGAGGTTTTGAGTGGGAATAAGGAGAGGGAGTGAGAGAGGACTCTCTTACTTGCTTTCCAGGGTCCACTTGGTGCAGAAGAGACTGGCTGAGAGCAGCAGGAGCCCACGCTGCCACATGCCCCACTGCTGTCAGGAAGCGTGCGCTGCTGTGACATTGAGTGCCTGTCGACGGGGGTGCATCAGGTGTTTTCAGGTCAGCTCACACTTGCAAATTTTCCAAGATTCCCAAACTTCATATGACTTTATCATTACTTGTCTATCTTGACAAATACGCTTTCAAGAAAGCTCACACAGCTCCATGTCTAAAGCAAATTTTCCTGGGAGAAAGGCCAATGAAGGGTGTGTTGATACTGTCACAGGCGGAGAAAAAGAGGGACCCTACCGAGCAGCGTGGGGTTCAAACTGCAAATCTATGTTTAGATCTGTTAGTGTCCAGGAGCTACTTACCATGACTTGGTGTTTTGTAGCAAAATGGATCCATTATTTCCTTCATGAGTGAATACCCTGAAAAAAAAATCTGTGACATTATTGCTCTTGTTTTCTAATAATGCAATGAACAAAACACACTAAGTAGTCATGGTAAAAGTACAGGGAAGCCCATATCTTAGCAAAACGGAGCCGGCTAGGGAGCCTAATGGAAGAAGTGTTCTTTTGGAGATTTCCCTTCGTAGCCTATTATTACTTCATTTGTACAGGATTCCGTGTTTGTGGACAGCTATTATGCTGCAGGGGAGTATCAAAGATGTAATTTTATAGAAATGAGAATTTACAAATTGAGAAAGAGTGCCATGAAGAAATAAGAATGGGCCTAGCCCAAATTAGGCCTTGTGAAGAACAATTCTAAAAATGAATGCCCAGAATAATATTTGGTACATATCTGTCTGGTGTCCAGACTGCATGTAAAAATAGGTGAATGGGTGTACTTGATTAGTATAGTTGATTTGAATATGGTGCTAATGAGGCCAAGGTAATGGGTTTAACCCTGTGAACCCATTATTTTCATTATCCTCAACAGTCACAGATTTCATCCTTAACGGTGGCCAGCCATTTCATAAATTCATCCTGTTAGTCATTAGAAAGACAAGGCCAGAGAGTGTAGATAGCTTAAGACAAATTTATTATTGCTGGAAAACAGCTCAAAGCACATGACCTGCTGTTGGCAGGTTAAGAGTACCAGCTTCGAATATGAAGGTCAGCATTGTGATAATGATGTATCGATATTTAATTAAAAGTGAAAGAAAATAACAGGTGTGCAGAATATTGATTTTAAGAGCTAATTTTATCAAATTCCACTTGTTGAGTCACCAAAAACATCTCTAAAAATTTTCTGGAAAATGTTCACTTAAGAGATTTAAAAATGTTATTTCATTATAGTATAGTAATTCATTATAGGGAAAAGTCTCTTTTATGTGAAAAACAGTACTTCCTCTTAGCTTGTGATTTTTTAAGTAAAGGTTTTTGTTTTTTTCTTTTGATTTTTATAAGGTCATGGTAAAGTCAACAATATTGTCTGGGAGAAGTAGATGTGCTGGGGTAGAGAGTTTTTGCAAGATATAATAAGAGATGGGATTCAAAAGTTGGAGTGAATTGGAGAGGGCTCTGAACGCCATAGTGTGAAATTTACATTTTTATCCTACAGACAATGGGGAACTTACTACCATGTTTTGTATATGCTACTTTCCTTCAATGTGCATGGCACAGAATGTTAGGAACCTACCAGGTGCCAAGCTTATACCAGCTAGGACACAAAACTGAACTAGACACAATTCCTGATACCAGGGATCTCAAATTTTGGTAAAGAAGACAGATAGGGATCCCTGGGTGGCGCAGCGGTTTGGCGCCTGCCTTTGGCCCAGGGCGCGATCCTGGAGACCCGGGATCGAATCCCACGTCGGGCTCCCGGTGCATGGAGCCTGCTTCTCCCTCTGCCTGTGTCTCTGCGCCTCTCTCTCTCTCTCTCTGTGACTATCATAAATAAATTAAAATTAAAAAAAAAGAAGACAGATAAATAAAATTCCCAGGTAGCTCCAAAGAAGAGTTAAAGAAATTAGTTCCTATTTGTTTTTATTGGCGTATGCCTTCTATGAAGGAGGATGTCATTATTGTATTATTATACTATACAGTGTGAATTACTATAGAAAGAGGCAGTTCTCAGAGACTGGTCACACAAATTGGGAAGGTGGGTTCCAGAATGTCAGGTGAGAGAGCTCCACATACCTTTCTTAACCTGAATGGTGGGTATTTTTTTGTGGTTCATGGGGAACACCTTACTGGTTGGGGGGTTAAATGTTACCTCCAGGTTTTAAAACACTAACAAGCAAGCTGCTGATGCCTGAGATTTATCTCTAAGTCCGTTTATTTTATATTTACAGCATTTCTTCTGCTTGTGCTACTTAAGCTTTCTTTATTGTTTAGTGGATTCTTGTTTGGATATTCTACCCATGGCTTAGCTGTCCTACAGGTATTTAAGAAACATAATTTGTTCATAGTTGCCAAACTTTCCCCCAAAGTCATTCAGATGGTTCTTCATGGTAATCTCTAACGGTGGTAATCAGCAAAAATGCTCTGAGAGGAAGAGGAATCTTGAGGTTGGTTCAGGTCTATTTAACCTGTCCAGCAGGTTATTCTCCTTCTGATCTTACTCTGTGGGCGAAACTGCCAGCTGTCCACCAAAATTGTTTCTCTACTCCACAGTGATAAGTTACATCTAGAAAGTGACTGCCCAACAATCTTTGCAGCTAGTTGGGGCATGTGACAATTCTTGACAATTGCCCGTGAGCTGGAGCGCTGCAGGTCACTTCAAGACCAGGATCGATCCATGCCCTTCTGCTTGCTTGATGTAGTTGATGAGCGGTCCTTTGGGGATAGCAAAGTCCCAAGATGGAAGGAAACTGGAACCATGGATTACTGATAGAGGAGAGTGGTCTTCTCATCAGAAGTGCTCAACCTAGGCTGTTTCATGAGCAAAAAATATACTCCTCTGTTTTTTGTGCTGATACATTTTGGAGTCTATTTGTTACAAGAGATAAGCTACCACCTTGTTAGAGATTCTGGGATAGGGATCCCTGGGTGGTGCAGTGGTTTGGCGCCTGCCTTTGGCCCAGGGCGCGATCCTGGAGCCCCGGGATCGAATCCCATGTCGGGCTCCCGGTGCATGGAGCCTGCTTCTCCCTCTGCCTGTGTCTCTGCCTCTCTCTCTCTCTCTCTCTCTGTGTGTGTGACTATCATAAATAAATAAAAATTTAAAAAAAAGAGATTCTGGGATAATGATGATACTGATCATGATCATGATGGAAAGCAGCAATGCTTTAAAGACATTTCATAGCACATTACAAAATGTTTTTAGAGTCCAGCACACTTTTTTTCAGGTGATACTCAATTTGCAATTTTGCATTTTCCCATGCAGATATCAATGAAGCCCCTCTACTCCTACTTCAGACCACAAAGCACATAAAGCAGAGTAAAGGCACAAACCACTTCCAGGTGATTGGAAGCGGTAGCAGACATTTTGCAGAGGGAACAAACCTTAGGATTTAGTACTTATAGAACTGTGGATTCCGAAGGAGAGTTAATAGGGGATCAAGTGTTCTCAGCAATTGTAACAGAAACCCTGACACATCATCCTGGAGCAGACAACATAGGACAAGTAGTGTGAAACGTGGCAGGTATAGAAGTGGCAAAACTAGTATAAATAATGATAATATTAATAAAGGATAAGAGGTAGACCAGAAAAGAGTTATTTCTCTTTATCATATTTGGCTAAGGATATAATCAATTCCTAGTGGAAAAAAATGATGTAGTATCAGAGGCATGAGGTATATTTTATAATTTGTTCTGTATGTTCAATTAATGTCATATAAATAATAGGCCTAAGATCATAATTAAAGCTAAGGTTCTAGTATGCAGAGAGGGTTTATTGATTAATTAATTACTGATCATGAAACTAGGGTAG